>NC_134530.1:291040667-291353122 GCF_050624435.1 Tenrec ecaudatus
AATCCAACTTTTGAGGGGCTCCCTCTCTTTTGCTGCCCCTCTACTGCCCTTTCATTCATTTCCTCAGGTAGTGATGAACCCCCAATCATAAAATTATTTTCATTGCTACTTCGTAACTTTAATTTTGCTACAGTTATGAATCAGGCCTCCACTGTGAAAGGGTCATTTGACCCCCCCCCAAAGGGATAGCGACCCACAGGTTGAGAACCACTGCTCTATACTAAGAGGAGTTTCTCTTAGGATCTACAGCACCATATTGTGAAAAGCATGAGTCCTACAGTGATTGTTTTTAGGTGTTGCCCAGTGGGTTTCGACTCTCAGCAACTCTACGCACAAGATAATGAAACGCTGCCCCGTCCTGTGCCATCCTCACAGTGGTTTCTTGTCTGCACTCATTGTTGCAGCCACTGCGCTAATCTATTATTGGCGGTCTGCCTCTCATTTGCTGCCTTTCTGCTCTGCCAAGATTTCTGTCTTGCTCGAGGACAGTGGCTCTCAACCTTCCTATAATGCCACAGGCCTTATATACCACTCCTCATGTAGTGGGTACAATCCCAGTCATAAATTTATCTTCATTGCTACTTCATAACTGTAATGAAGCTACTGCTATGAATTGGGCCACCCTTGTGCAAGGGTCGTGACCCACAGGTTGAGAATCTCGGCTTCAAACTATGAAGAATGTCTCTTAAGATATATTTCAGGACATTGTTAGAAGCTAAAGTCCTGTTGTTATTGTATTTAGGTGCCTTCAAGTGGGTTTTGGCTCATAGCAACTCTATGCAAAATGTAACGAAACGCTCCCCCATCCTGTGCATTCCTCACAATGGTTCTTTGCTTGTGCTGGTTGTTTCAGCCACTGAGGTATTCCAACTTGGAGGGGCTGCCTCTCCTTTGCTGCCCTTCTACTCTACCAACATTTGTGTCTTCCTCTCGGACAGTGGTTCTCAATCTTCCTAATTCCACGACCCTTTCATGCAGTTCCCAATATAGTGGTGGACCCCCTGTCCTACAAAATTTTTGCTGATATTTCATAACTGTAATATTGCTAATCTTATGAATCAGGCAACCCTTGTGAAAGGGTCATTCAACCCACTCACTCCCCAAAAGGGTTCGTGATTCATAGGTTTAGAACCCTGCTCTAAACTAAGAGGAGTTTCTCTTAAGATCTATGTCAGCATATTTTTAGAAGCTCAAGTCCTTTTTGTGTTGCTGTTAGTTGCCGTCGAGTGGGTTTTGACTCTCAGCAACTCTACGCACAATATAATGAAACGCTGCCCCGTCCTGTGCCGTCCTCACAGTGGTTTGTTGATGGCACTCATTGTTGCAGCCACTGAACTATTCCATCTTGTAGGGTCTGCCTCTCACTTGCTGCCCCTCTGCAGTACCACGTTTTGTGTATTCCTCTTGGGCAGTGTTTCTGTACCTTCTTAATGGCATGGCTCCTTTATACAATTCTTAATGTTGTGGTGATCCTCCAACAGTAAATTTTTTTATTGTTACTCCATTACTGTGATTTTTCTACTGTTATTAATTGGCAACACCTGTGAGAGGCTCGTCTGAAACCCCATAGGGGTCGCGACACATAAGTTAACAACCACTGCTCTAAATTTAGAGGAGTTTCTCTTAAGATCTAGTTCAGCATATTGTTAGAAGTACACGTCCTGTAGTTATTGTCGTTAAGTTCCGTCGAGTGGGTTTTGACTCTTAGCAACTCTATGCACAATATAATGAAACGCTGCCCTGTCCTGTGCCACCCTCACCGTGCTTGTGTGCTTGGCCTCAGTGTTGCAGCCACTATGCTATTCCAACTTGTTGGAGAATGCCGCTCTCTTCCTTCCGATCTGTACCAAATTTGTGTCTTGCCCTAGAGAAGTGGTTCTTAACCTTCCTAATGCCACTACCCTTTCATATCGATTCTCATTTAGTGGGGACCCACAACCATAAAATTATTTTCATTGGTACTTTGTCACTATAATTGTACTACAGTTATGAATCGGGCCACCCCTGTGAAAGGGTCATTCTGCCCTCCCAAGGGGCGCGACCCACAGGTTGAGAACTGCTGCTCTAAAGTTAAAGGACTTGCTCTTAAGTCCTACTTAACCATATTGTTAGAAGCACAAGTCCTGTAGTTATTTTTGTTGAGTGCTGTTGAGTGGGTTTCTGGTCACAAGAACTCTATGCACAATATAATGAAATGCTGCCCAGTCCAATGCCATGCTCAGAGTTGTTCATTTGCTTGTGCTCATTGTTGCAGCCACTGGGCTAATCAATCTTGCAGGGGCTGCCTCACCTTTGCTGCCCTTCTACTCTACCAAGAATTCTGTCTTCCTCTAGGGAAGTGGTTCTCAACCTTCCTAATGCCACGACTCTTTCATACCATTCCTCATGTAGTGGTGACTGCCAAATCATGAAATTATTTTCTTTGCTACATCATAACTCTAATTTTTCCACTTTAATGAATGGTCCACTGCCGTGAAAGGGTCATTCGTCCCCCAAAAGGGGTCACAACCCTCAGTTTGAGGACCGCTGAGCTAAACTAACAGGAGATTCTCTTATGGTCTATTTAGGTACATTGTTAGAAAAACAAGTCCTGTTTTTTTTCTTGTGGGTTTTGACTCACAGCAAATCTATGTCAATATAATGAAACACTGTCCCATCTTGTGCCATCCTTGCATTGTTTCTTTGGCTTGTGTTTATTGTTGCAGCCACTGTGCTATCCCATCTATATTGGGGCTGACTCTATTTTGTTGCCCTTCAACTGTATCAAGAATTGAGTCTTCCTTTTGGACAGTGGTTTTCAACATTCTTACTCACGACCCTTTCATCCAGTTCCTCATGTAGTCGTGACCAACCAACCATAAAATTATTTTTGTTGCTACATCATAGCTGTAATTTTGCTACTGCTATAATTCAGGCCACCCCATGAAAGGGCTGTTTGACCCCCTAAGGAGACACGACCACCAGGTCGAGAGCCGCTGCTCTAAACAAAGGGGAGATTCTCTTAAGGCCTTATTCAGAATATTGTTAGAAGCACAAGTCCTGTTGTTATTGTTGTTGGGTGCAGTCGAGTGGGTTTGGCTCATAGCCACTCTCTGCACAATATAATGAAACTCTGGGGGTCTTAAAGGCTTGAAGGCAAACAGGCTGAAATCTAGCTCGGAAGCAACAAAGCCCACAGAGAAGAAGCACACAAGCCTAAGTGAACACGAGGTGTTGAAGGGATCAGGTAGCAGACACCAAAGAACAAAAACCATTATTGTGTGATCACCTTCCCCACATAAACGCTGAAGATGAATGTGTGCATAAGTAAGTGTGGTGAAGAAGGCTGATGGTGCTCGGCTGTCAAGCGATATAGCGTCCCGGGTCTTAAAGGCTTGAAAGTAAACAAGCAGGCCCAGAAGCAACAAAGCCCACATGGAAGCATCACACCAACATGTGTGATCATGAAGTGCTGAGGGGACCAGTTTTCAAGCAACAAAGGCGGGAGGGGGGATTATATCATCGTGAATGAGGGGAGTGCATGACGGGGGACCTATGCCCACCTGTAGACAACTGCACATCCCTTGCGGAGGGGTAGTGGGAAGGAGATGTGTCACTCAGGGTTCAGTGTAGCAATAATGAAACCCACAGCCTTTCTCTAGTGATTAAACACTTCCTCTCCCCACCTCTCATGATCCCAATTCTACCTTGCAAACCTGGTTAGACCAGAAGATACACAGCGCTACAGATGGGAACTAGAAACACAGGGAATCCAGGACAGATGAACCCCCCAGGACCAGCGGTGAGAGTGGCGATACTGCGAGGAAAGTGGGTGTAGAAATGGGAAACCGATCACAAGGATCTACATATAACTTCCCCCCTGGGAGATGGGCAACAGAAAATTGGGTGAAGGGAGACGCCGCGCAGTGTAAGATAAGAGAAAATAATAATTTATAAATTATTAAGAGTTCATGAAGGAAGAGGAGCAGGGTGAGAGGGGGAGAGGGGAAAGGGGAAATGAGCTGATTCCAGGAATCGAAGCAGAAAGCAAATTTTGAGAATGATGAAGGCAACGAATGTATAAGTGTGCTTTACACAATTGGGGTATGTATGGAATGTGATGAGTTGTATGAGCCCCAATAAAATGATTTTAAAAAAGAAAAAGAAAGAAATGTCTATAAATGAATGAAGGCAACATATGTACAAAGTGCCTGATGCAATCAATATGGATTGCAACAAAAGTTGTAAGAATCTCCAATAAAAGATTTTTAATAAAAATGTATATATAATAAATATTTTCCTAACTTATATAAATGATTAATAAGATAAAATTAAGCAGCCTGTGCTTATTATAGGAAAAAATAATGATAAAAGAACAAATGAGAGATTCAGCAGGAAGCAATGGATAGGAAAATATTATGAGGAATGTTTTCTCTTATATGGAATGTACATTCTCTTACATGACAACAATCAGAATATGCCGTAAGAACCTCAGACCAAATACTAGAATAAAATAGAGGAAAACATTCCCAACCCTTCAATATAATGCTATATGCTTTCTATGATTTTCACAAAAGGTCAAATTCTTTAACAAAATATGTTGTTCATTCAAATTTTTAATTATGCATAAATTTATGTCTACTTGCATTACATCTCATACAAAGGCATAAGAATTGTTTTTGCTCTATCTAAAACTAAATAGAAGATAGTGAAGGTGAAAAAATAGCTTTCGTGAATGTTGCTTTGAAATACAAATGGATTCCTGCCCCTCCCCCGAAAAGAATTTTTTCCAAAGGACGACATTGACTCTCCAGCTCTGGGAGATGGACATATTTGATCAGAGCACACGGGAGCAGATGAAGGGGCAGGAGGAGAGAGTGGAGCACAGCCTGGCCCACCAGGCCGTGATGATGATGTTCCTGAGTAGAGCAGCCAGTCCACAGAGAGAACAACATGGCTGGCCCCACTATGAGACATGATGCCCCTCAGTGACTAAGGGCGATACAGGGGACAGCACCGGAGACACAGTGTGGGAATTGCACCTGACCTGATCCCACCACACCGAGGCAAATCACTGGAGGAGTGCAGCGGAACAGCAAGGGAATGGAGTGGCAAGGTCCCCAGGGAATGCTGAAAGTGGACTTCGGGGCCAGGGCGTGGTGCCCCAACAGACTGGACTGGAAAACGCTCCTAAGGACCAGCAAACGATCCCTGAACTAACTACAAGCTTTTCTCTTGTGAACTGTTTTATTCTGTTCTTTGTCAGTGGTTTGTTTTTGTTGTTTTGTTGTCTGGTTGTATACTGTTGCTTTGTTTTCCTCTGTCTAGTTTTCGTGCATGTTAGTGACTCCACAGGTCTGTCTGAATAGGACAGGCTGGATGAACTATCTGGAGGAAAAATAACGGGACCGACAGTTTTGGGGGGACTTGGGGTGGGGGGGGGAGGGGGGGTAAGGAAGTGGTGTTAACAAACCCAGGGACAAGGAAAAAACATGGGACCCCAAATGGTAGAGAAGTGGGAGTGGCAGGCCTGGTGGGAAATGATCAAGGGAGAGGTTGCTTAGAGAAGAGGTATACTCTAGCCCAGGTGGCGATGAAGCATGGTAGTAGGGCAGGAGGAAAGTCAAGGGAGATGGAGGAAAGACCTAGGAGTCAAAGGGCATTCATGGAGGTCTAGACAAAGACATGTACATGCAAATATATATAGGAGGATGGGGAAATAGATCTATGTGTCTATATTTATAGGTCAAGTATTAAGGTGGCAGAAGGACCTTGGGCCTCTACTCAAACACTCCCTCAATGCATGAATACCTTCTTTTATTAAATTGGAACTCTATGATGCTCATTCTCCCGACACAACGGCTGGAGCCAAAGTGGGTGAACAAGTAAATGTGGTGAAGAAAGCTGATGGTGCCCGGCTATCAAAAGAGATAGTGACTGGGGTCTTAAAGGCTTGAAGATAAACAAGCGGCCATCTAGCTCAGAAGCAACAAAGTCCACATGGAAGAACACACCAGCCTGAGTGAGCGAGTGGTCCCAAAGGGATCAGTTACCAGGCATCAAAGAACAAAAAATCATATCATTGACTGCACACCTCCATGATAGGATCGCTGAAGACAAATGGGTGCATAAGCAAATGTGGTGAAGAAAGCTGATGGTGCCCGGCTATCAAAAGAGATAGTGTCTGGGGTCTTAAAGGCTTGAAGGTGAACAAGCGGCCATCTAGCTCAGAAGCAAATAAGCCCACATGGAAGAAGCACACCGGCCAGGGCGATCACGAGGTGCCCAAGGGACCAGGTATAAGGCATCATGCAAAAAAAAAAGATATAAGTGTGTGTATGTATGTGTATATATGTGTATATGTATATATGTATGTATATATATGTATATATATATCATATTAAATGAAGGGGGAAGTGCAGAGTGGAGACCCAAGGCCCAAGTGTCGACCAATGGAGATCCCCTCATAGAGGGGTTTAGGAGAGGAGATGGGTTAATTAGGGTGTGAGGTAGTATCGATGAAGAACACAGCTTTCCCCCGGATCCTGGATGCTTCCTCCCCCCAACTACCATGATCCGAATTCTACCTTGCAGGGCTGGATAGGACAGAGGCTGTACACTGGTGCATATGAGGGTTGGAGGTTCAGGGAATCCAGGGTGGATGATACCTTCAGGACCAAGGGTGTGAGGGACGATGCTGGGAGAGTGGAGGGTGAGTGGGTTGGAAAGGGGGAACTGATTACAAGGATCCACATGTGACCTCTTCCCTGGGAGAGTGACAGCAGAGAAGGGAGGAAGGGAGACTCCGCATAGGGCAAGATATGACAAAACAATGATGTATAAATTACAAAGGGCATATGAGGGAGGGGGGAATGGGGAGGGAGGAGGGGGAAAAAAAAGAGGACCTGATGCAAGGGGCTTAAGTGGAGAGCAAATGCCTTGAGAATGATTGGGGCAGGGAATGTATGGATGTGCTTTATACAATTGATGTATGTACATGTATGGATTGTGGTAAGAGTTGTATGAGTCCTAATAAAATGTAAAAGAAGAAAAAAATAAAGAGAAGGAATGAGGCTGACTGCTAGTAAAAAAAAAAAAAGAAAAAAGAAAGAAAGAAATGTTGCGGCAAGAGGCCACGAAGAAGGCTCAGGGATGGTAGAGAAAACAACACGTGCTGGTTTTAATAAAAACAGATCAGTGGTGTTTCCTGCAAAAAAAAAAAAAGAAATACAAATGGCATTGTCCTAAGAAATTAAAATGATTTAATTTTTAAAAATCATTTTATTAAGGGCACATACAACTCTTATCACAATCCATACATACATCAGTTGTGTAAAGCACATCCGTACATTCATTGCCCTCATCATTCTCAAAACATTTGCTCTGCACTTAAGGCCCTGGCATCATGTCTTCATTTTTCTCCGCCCTCCCTGTTCCACCCTCACTCATGAACCCTTGATAATTTGTCAGATCTTACATATTTTGTCTCCCTTCACCCACTTTTCCGTTGTCCATCCCCCAGGGAGGAAGTTATACGTAGATCCTTGTAACTGAGGTCTCAGAGCTGCTGGGTGTGATGCAGGGGAGGCTCTGGAAGCAGCTGCAGACACTGCGGAAGTTGGCAGCCCAACAGTGAGGGTCGCTGCATCAGTGGGTACCAGAAAACTGGCTGGGGTTGCTTATTCCCCTAGATGCTACCCCTGCCTTGAAGAGAACCGTGACAGAGGCCTGTAGACATGTGTCAGGAAAAGATGAATCCTTCACTGTTTCCTCTTCCCATAAACCTTTGAGGAGAGCCTGCAGGGCAGGGCTCGGCTCCCTGGCTCCAGTCACCTGTCCTTCCCCACAGCCACACCCTTGCCAGCCCAACTCCCCCTGCCCTGGGTTTGCTTCTTGAATCCAGAGGAGCTGCCTGGGCAAAGACCATGAAGAACCTTGTACTTCAGGCAGCCCCATTGATTGGATCCCTTGACCTCCCGAATGTGGACACATGCACAATAACTGTTGGGGGACTCAGGCTGTCACCACAGGGGCCAGGATCTGAAGAGGATGCTGGCACTGCAGGGCTTCCTGAGGGAAGCCAAGGACTTGCAGAGCTGGCTCAGCAGCCAGCAGCAGGTGGCCAGAGGAGAGAGGACTATGAGCACACCCTAGTGAGGAAGGGGCTAGGGGCAAGGAAGGTGCCCTGGAGCCGAATGAAGACGGGTAGTGGAGGGGGGGCTGCATGCACAAGGGGCTGATGGGGAACATCAGTCTGGACTGAGGACAGCTGTGGCTTCCTATTCCCCTCTCTGCATAGAGGGGTAAGTTATGTGGCTGTCCAGTCCTGCCCTGCCCAGTCACTCACTGAGGTGTCTCACAGCCCACCAGCCAGGGCCCCCTGTGACCTCTCTTCTCTCTTCGCTCCTCTTAACCAAGTTTGCAATGTTTAGGCATCAAGTGAAGATGGGTGGCCACCAGGGGGCAGCCTGCCCCACTAGCGGAGAGCCTGCTGGATTGGTGGCCCAGCACAGCCCCCAGGGCCCAGCAGTGATTACAGGACAAACAGTGAGTACCAGCAGCCTGGAGCAGGGGTGAGTTTGGGAGGAGGTGCTGGGCATGGGATGAAGAGGCTTCCAGGGAGACCCTTTCTGTGCTGCGGCTCTGCCAAACCTCTGTCTCTGGAGAGGGCCCGAGTTCAGGGAACCCAGGGCAGCCCCTGCTGTCTGCGGCCTGTGGAGGAGGCAAAGCTGGGTCGGTGGATCAGGGAGCCTGGTCACAAAGCCCACTTTGCAGGGTCACTTTCCCAAGCCACGGGCTCCCTGCACCTGCAGGGGCGTTCTGGGAAGAGTTGAGCTGGGCTGAGGATGCCCTGCACAGCCCCAGGCTGACCCAGGTCACAGTACAAGCTACTGTGTTTCCAGCCCAGATGGAGCTTAGGCGAGATCCCGATTTGCCCATGATCCTAGCCCAGAGGCTGGCCCGGAGTCTCAGGGGCCCGGCATTTGCTGCATGCAAGAACCATGGAGGGGTGCAGCTTCTACCTTTGAAGGGTGTGCAGTCTCCTCCAAACAAACAGCATGCCTGGGTGGCACACAAAGTGGCTACCTGCCGAGTGCCGGGTTTTAGAATGACCCCACCTGCTGACTCATGGGGATCCTCCAGAGGGTTTGCAAGTCAGTAAATCTTTCCAGGAGCAGGGAACCTCTTCTTTCTCCTCAGGAGCAGTTAGTGGGCCTGAACCAGGCAACAGCCCAACACTTCCCAAGCAGGCCTCCTGGAGCATTGTTAGAGCAAGGGGTAAACTGCTAGTGATAATGGGCTCCTGGGAGGAGAGTTTGCAGAAAGGCCTGAAGCGCTGAGCAAGATCCCAGGACGGTGGCCCTCTGGGAGCTTAGGACAAGTTCTAAACCCAGCCAGGAAGCTGAAGGGCTGAGCAGACAGAAGCTGAGGGGGAGGAATGAGCATGCTGGGATAACTGCTGACCCCCGCCTGGGGCAGGGCTGCCTGGTTGGAGCTGTGGGAGCTGACTCAGGCCAGACCCCACCTGCTCTGAGATGCTGAGGCCACCCTCAAAGTTCACAGCCAACTGTCTCACGTGCTCGTCCGTATCCAGGTGGGTGCCTGGGGGAGGGGGTGGCTTCTGCAAGTACTGCCACCCCAGGCCCAGAGTCCCACACTCAATGCCCGGGCCCTTGGCCACCATGCTGTCTCAGGAGAAAGCCACAAGCCTCCCAGATGCTGTGTCCCACTGGGTGGAGGCCCCACCTGAGGAGACATGGATCGCACCAATGAATCACACAATCTGCCTCTGACACCTTGAGGCCTCCTCACCCCCCACTATCATCATCCCAGTGCCGCTTCCCACTCTGGACTAGAGTGCATAGGTATTAGCAAGAGATAAAACTCACAACACATGGAACCCAGGATCAGGAATGGGAATAGAGATACCAAAATGGTAGGGGGGTAGAGGATGGGAGGAACGGGAACCGAAAGCAATGAATGACATATAACCACACACCCCTCGCAGGTACAGGAGCAACAGAAACCTGAGGAAAAAAGAGACAATGGTCGATGTGAGATATGAAAATAATAACAATCTATAATCTATCAAGGAACCTCGAGTGGGGGAGGAGGAAAAAAAAGGGGAGCTGATCGCAAGGGCTCAATAGAAAGTAAATGTCTAGAAAAGAATGATGGCAATATACGTATGACTATGTCAGATACAATTGGTGTATGGTTTGTAACAAGAGTTGTAAGAGCCCCCAATAAAATAAATAAATTTAAATTTAAATTAAAAAAACACACCAAAAACCTCCATCTGAACAGTGAGGCAGTGAAGGGACAAGAGTCCCGAGTCCCTAGGCTCTCACACAAGGCCACCAAAGGCTACCTCTAAGTTGGGGTCTGGCAAAGTTGTGGATGGGTGGGCAAAGCTATCAAGCTGCCCATGAGGGACTTCATTGGCCCTGGAGAACTGGGTGGGGAAGGAGGGGTGGCGGGCAGAGCTGAGGCTGCGTAGACACTTGGTAAGGCTGTGGGATTGAGCGGCAGAGACATGGAGGTTTGGACATGAGTGGTGGTGGACTCAGGCCGGCTGTGACGCTGCCTCGGTACCAGGTCCCCTCACCCCGTGCTCTCCCGTGCTCTCCCAGGCTCCAGGTGCATGACTATGCCTTCTGGGCAGCCAGTGTGCAGTGAGATTTGCAGGTGGTGGAGGAGCCCCAAGACCCCGGCAGTGGAGCCCAAAGCTTCAGTGTCCACCAAGAGCTGCGGGCCAAGCTGGAGGCCCAGAAGGAGCTGCACCAGTGCGCCACCCAGCGGGGACAGCAGGTGCTCCAGGCTACAGGGCCGTCCGCCGTGGAGGTCGGCTCTCCTTTCTGGCCCTTCCCCAGCCCACTGGACCCCTGCACCCTGGCCCCACAGGGCCAAGCACCTTTCTTTTCTATATTTTTAATCATTTTATTGGGGCCTCGTGCAATTCTTATCAAAATCCATACATACATGCATTGTGTCAAGAACATATGTACAGGCTCTTCCTCTAACTGTAGCGGCCTGAGGTGACCTGCTAAAATGGTTCGCTACTCATTTGACCCAGAAAACCCTACAAAATCCTGCAAATACAGAGGGTCGAATCTCCGGGTCCACTTCAAAAACACCCGTGAAACTGCCCAGGCCATCAAAGGCATGCACATCTGGAAAGCCACCAAATACTTGAAAGATGTCACTCTGCAGAAGCAGTGTGTGCCTTTCCGACGGGACAATGATGGTGTTGTTAGATGTGCCCAGGCCAAACAGTGGGGTGGGACCCAGAGTTGGTAGCCCAAAAAGAGTGCTGAATTTTTGGTTCACATGTTTAAAAATGCAGAAAGTCATGCTGAACTTAAGGGTTTAGATGTGGATTCTCAGGTCATCGAGCACATCCAGGTGAACAAAGTCCCCAAGCTGCACCACCGGACTTACAGAGCTCTTGGCTAGATTAATCCACACAGGAGCTCCCCCTGCCACATTGAAATCATCCTAACTGAGAAGGAACAAATCGTTCCCAAGCCAGAAGAGGAAGTTGCACTGAAGAAAAAGATTTCCCAGAAGAAACTGAAGAAGCAAAAACTCATGGCTTGGGAATAAATTAAGCTTAAATAATAAAGGTTTTTTTTTTTAAAGAACATATGTACATTTGTTGCCATCATCAATCTCAAAACATTTGCCTTCTACTTGAGCCCTTAATATCTGCTGTTCATTTTCCCACTCCCTCCTACCTCACGAAACCTTCATCATTCATAAATTAATATTATTTTATCATATGTTGCACTGTCCAAAGTCTCCCACTTCCTTCTTCTCTGCTGTCCCTCCCCCAGGGAGGAGGCTATTTGTAGATTCTTGTAATCAATTTCCCCTTTCCACCCCACATTCTCTCCACCCTCCAGGCATCGCCACTCTCACCACTGGTCCTGAAGGAGTCATCTGTCCTGCGTTCCCTGTGTTTCCAGTTCCTATCTGTACCTATGTACACCCTCTTATCTAGCCAGATTTGTAAGGTAGAATTGGGATCATGAGAGTGGGGGGAGGAAGCATTTTAGAACTAGAGGAAAGTTATATGTTTCATCGTTGCTACCCTGCACCCTGACTGGCTCATCTCCTCCCCACAACCCTTCAGTAAAGGGTGTCTGGTTGGCTACCAATGGGCTTTAAGTCTCCCCTCTGCACTCACCCACATTTTCAATGATATGATTTTTTGTTCTTTGATTCTTGATACCTCATGATCCCTTCGACAGCTCGTGGTCACACAGGCTGGTGTGTTTCTTCCATGTGGGCTTTGTTGCTTCTGAACTAGGTGGCCACTTGTTTATCTTTGAGCCTTAAAGATCCCAGATGCTATATCTTTTGACAGCCAGGCACCATCAGCTTTCTTCACCACATTTGCTTATGCACACGTTTGTCTTCACTGATCGTATCAGGAAGGTGGGCACCCACTGATACGATTTTTAGTTCTTTGATGTCTGATAACTGTCCCTTCTACACCTCGTGGTCAGTCAGGCTGGTGTTCTTCTTCCATGTGGGCTTTGATACTTCTCAGCTAGATGGCCGCTTATTTATCTTCAAGCCTTTAACACCCCAGACGCTATATCTTTTGATAGCCGGGCACCGTCAACTTCCTTCATCACATTTGCTTATGCACACATTTTTCTTCAGCAATCGTGTTGGGAAGGTTTGAATCCTGGAATGCCAATTTAATAGAACAACGTGCTCTTGCATTGAGTAAGTGCTTGAGTGGAGGCCTAGTGTCCATCTGCTGCCTTAGTACTAAACCTATAAATATATGCACATAGATCTGTTTCCCTACACTCATATAAATATATTTACATATGTACATTCCAGTCTTTGGACCTCTATAAATACCCTTTGTCACCTAGTTCTCTCCTCTATTTCCTTTTACTTTCCTCTTGTCCCACTATCATGCTCAGCCTTCATTTGGGTTTCAGTAATTTCTCTCGGTTACCTTGCCCTTGCTGAATCCCTACCAGACCACTCACACCCTCCTTGCTACTGATTTTGGATAACTTATTGCTCCCCTGTCCCTGGGTTGGTCAGCACTACCCCTTTGCCCCCTTCTCTCCCACTCCCCTATTCCCCCGGAACTGTTGGTCCCCTTGTTTTCTCCTCCAAACTATTCATGCAGTCTATCGTATTTAGATAGGTCTGTAGAGATAATAATATGCACCAAAAATCAAGTCATTGCAAGATAGGCAATGAGTGAGAACACAGCAATGACAACAAAAAGGAAACCAATTACCCATAGAAGAGTAAATTAATTTTGGAAGGCAAATGCTTTGAAAATGATGAGGGCAAAGAATGTACAGATGTGCTTTATACAACTGATGTAAGTATGGATTGTGATATGAGTTGTATGAGTCCCTCATAAAATGCTTTTTTAAGAATAAAATAAAAGAAAAAAATTTTAAAGAAAGAAAAACCTATACATAGATGAAGGTCTGATTTTTAATCTCTAGGTGTGTCCTTCAGTCAGGTCCAATGGGGTACCATGCTTTGGCCCCAGAGTCTGTCCTTTGTACTACCTCAGGGGCTCTCTGCTCAGCTCCCACGGTTGCTCTGCCACACACTTTTAGTGGTTTGCCTCAGTGCCATAGGATCAGTCTGGGCCAGTTCTAACCCTGAGTCTCCAGTGTTGTCCCCCTTGGACCCTGGACCATCAATGGACGGTGTGTCTCGTAGTGGGATCAGCCACATTGTCCACTCTGTCCATTGGCTGTTCAGAGCCGGGATATAGTCCTCCAGGCCTGATGGGCCAGGATGTGCTCCACTCTCTCTTCCTCCCCTTTCTTTGCTCCCATTTGCTCTGATCAAACATGCCCCTCTCTCCTAGATGCAGCTTCAGTGCTGTCCTCTGAAGTAAATTCTTCAAGGGACAGGGGCAGTTGTCCACATAGCTGGTATGGGAGCCCAGCCCTCAGGCCCCTCCACTGGCTCCCCACTCCGTGTGGGCACACTACATTCATCTGGCACTGGCTTTATATCTGGTCTCTCTTTCCCTGAGGAAACACAAACAATACCCTCCCCTTGGGTGGGACAGTCAGGCACCTTTTCTCTGGAGCTTCCCTCAGCACCACCTTCGGTTGTGTCCATGCCCACGCCCAGGTCCAGGAAAGGCTATGCGCCCTGCAGGATGCTTGGGAGCAGGTCTTTCAGGCCTGGGAACGGAATCAAGGGAGACGGCAGGCCATGCACCACAAGAAGCTCTTCCTCAGACAGTGTGGCATCTGGACAAGATCCTGCAGGCCCAGGAGACAGCTCCCCTCACCACACACAGACACACTGACCCCAGGACCTCCAGTCCTCCTGTAGTACCACCCCAATCCCCCTTGCTTCCTTGATCACTGGCTGCTATTCTGATACGGAGCTAGATAGTGTGTCTTCCCAAGTGGCCAAGGGGACACCTGAGCCTCAGGTCACTCAGGGCCATCTCCTCCCCACACCTGGCCCCAGCCAGCCAAGCCCTACGCGGTTTGGTTGGAAATTGATGGGGCTCCTCCCCACCTCGTCAGAAGTTGGGATGTTCCTAACGGCCCCCAGGTTGGAGTGCTCTTCTTCCTCAGGTTCCTTCCCCTCCTGCTCAGCACCCACCTCCCCACCCCCAGCCGCAGGCCCCTTGATGCACCCCCAGAGAGCCCAGGCTGTAAACCAAGGTTCTGGCAGACGTTGCTGTCTAGGGTTCCCTTTGAACCACCATCTGTGCCCCCGATCCCCCCCCCACCTCTGTGTCACCTCCATGGCTGCCCCATGTCTTCCAGGAAGCCAGTGCCCTGGAGGGCTCTGTGGAAGAGGTGGAGTGGCTGATCCAGAAGCATGGCACCTTCCAGAGGTGCTGAGCACACAGGAAAGGGAGGTGATGGCCGGACGGTCATGGGTGTGACCCTGATAAGGCCGGGGTATCCAGACTGTTGGGGGCACACCGGTGAGGTGTGTATGCACACCGAACCTGTGCTGGTGGGTGAGGGATTACCAAGGAACCAGGGGCTCCAATCCAGGGCTGGTGACCAAGCCGAGGTGCCCAAGCACCCAGAAGCGCATGGGGATGGGTTAGGCCACACTCTGGGGACCACAGAGGGCATTTGGATCTGCCAATATCACATGGCCCCTGCTTCCTTCTGCCTAGCAGCCTGGCCAACCCTCAACTGCAGAGCTGAGGGGAGGCCCCCGGGACTTATAGTGAGGGCTATGGGCTGTGAGCCAGCCCCAGCAGGGGTACATTCGGTACTCAGGGCTGGGTCCACCTCCCACCTCCCACTACGCAGGAGGCTGCGCTGAGAGAGCAGGCCAGGGTGCTGCCAGGCCCCTGGGTTCAGGGCCTGCTGGGCACGATACGTGAGCGCCCGGCTTGAGTGGAAGCCCTGGGAGAAGGTCAGCAACACAAGCTTCACACCTCTCTGATTACTGCCGGCTTTCTCAGGGCTGCTAGCCAGGTCAGAGGGCACCCCACCTGAACCCCATTTTACCTTTACAAGTGACCTTCAGCCCCACTAGGGGCCAAGGGGCAGCCTGCGGTGGAACCGGATGTGGAGAGTTTAATGGCTTTTCCAGGGCCAAAGCTAGGACTGGAGCCCAGGGCCCTTGATTCTCAGACCAGTGTGGACACCTGTCATCCTGATGGGCAGAGTAGACAGGGCCCCAGTGGTGGGTGAGGGGCACCCTCCACATGAGAACCCACCCATGGACCCTGCCCAGCCACTTCCTAGATCTGAATAATGATGCGCCTGGGCCCTGTCATCTTGGGTGAAAGAAAAATTATTGTGCTGTCCCTGAGCTTGGTCAGCATTTCACTCCTTGGCACAGCCCGAGGGGGAGATGGGGTCACCGCTTGGGGCCAAGGCAGTATGAACATCAGGGCACTCATGTCCCCATCATCACACAGGACAGCGACTGGATCCAGGGGTGGGGCCAGCAGCTGGAATAGCCTGTCCCTCTTGGGGACCACAAAGAGAAGCTGATGTGGTTTCAGAAACACCTGGCCTATGAGACAGAGACCCCATGGAAGGGAGGCAGAAAGGGAATTGACAGGAAGACCTGGGACCCGTTCTAGGTACTGGTTTTCCATCCAGCAGCCTTGTCCCCAACACCCGCAGTGTCACTGTGCAGACACTAATCAGACACTGTCACCTGCCCGAGGCCAAGGTCAAGGCCAGCCAGGAAGAAAGGATCGAAGAGAACCCTGGGCAGAAGGGCAGAGGCCAAGCCTGTAATGTGCCCGTCCTCCACAGGGTGCCCTTGCTAGAGTCCTGGACCTTGGGAAGGATCTGGAGAGCATGGAGAGGCTGCTGCACAGACACGAGGCCTTGGAGCAGGAGATGGGCCTCCTCCAAGTTCAGGGGCAGGTATGCCACGGGGTCTAGCATCGGGGCCAGGCCAAGGGACCTCTTCTGTGGGACCCTGCAGAGGAAGAGCTGAGCCAGTATACTCCCATGCCAGGGGCCTTTTGAGCACAACCTGATCCCCTTCCTCAGCCTCCGGACATCCCCCATATCCCGGAGCAGAAGGCAGCCCTCCTCTGCCAGAGAAGCCTGGGGTCAGCCCGCAACCTCGGCCACAGGTGCCAACAGTTTATGGACAACAGCTCCAGAGCAGAGCCCAGAAGTGGTATGGACACCCTTTGGGCCCATTTCTTCACTCCTGCCCCCCTTCAGCAATCAAGTCCCATGCATCTCCTTGACTCCTTTTTTTAGGGTACAAAAGAGACCTTCAGGACAAACAATGTAAAGAAAACATCGATCAAGTCTTAAAAGAGACCACGACCACACAATGACCCAGACACATCATCCGTGAAACAAATCCAGGGAGACTCATATGTGTGTAAGAAAGAGGTCTACTGGCGATATCTAAAACAGATGGAAATAGAGTTACCATATGACCCAGCAACCCCCCCCCCCCCCGTTACTGGGCAAGAAACAAACCAAAGTCAGACATCTGTGCTCCAAAGTTCATTGGCACAGTTCACAATTGCAAGGAATTGGAAACAACCCAAATTTCCAACACCTGACAATTGGATTAAAAAGCTGGGGTACCTCTACCAGCGGGGATCAATGATATAATGTCACACCGGAAGTTCTCGGCGCCCCAGCATGGGTCTCTGGGCTTCCTGCCTCGGAAGCTCAGCAGCCGGCACGGCAGGAAGGTGAAGAGCTTCCCCAAGGATGACGCCTCCAAGCCAGTCCACCTGACGGCCTTCCTGGGCTACAAGGCCGGCATGACCCACATTGTGCGCGAGGTCGACAGGCCAGGCTCCAAGGTGAACAAGAAGGAAGTGGTGGAGGCCGTGACCATCATGGAGACCCCTCCCATGGTGGAGGTGGGTATCCTGGGCTATGTGGAGACACCTCGCGGCCTCCGGACCTTCAAGACAGTCTTTGCGGAACACATCAGTGACGACGAGTGCAAGCGGCGGTTCTACAAGAACTGGCACTAGTCGAAGAAGAAGGCTTTCACCAAGTACTGCAAGAAGTGGCAGGATGACGAGGGTAAGAAGCAGCTCGAGAAAGACTTTAGCAGCATGAAGAAGTCCTGCCCGGTCATGCGCGCCATCGCCCACACCCAGACGCGCCTGCACCTCCTGCGCCAGGAGAAGGCGCACCTGACGGAGATGCAGGTGAACGGGGGCTCCGTGGCTGAGAAGCTGGACTGGGCCCGAGAGAAGCTGGTGCCAGTGAACCAGGTGTTCGGGCAGGATGAAATGATCGAATTCACGGGGGTGACCAAGGGCAAAGGCTACAAAGGGGTCACCAGTCGTTGGCATACCAAGAAGCTGCCCCGAAAGACCCACCGAGGGTTGCGCAAGGTGGCTTGTATCGGGGTCTGGCATCCCGGCTGGGTGGCCTTCTCGATGGCCCACGCTGTGCAGAAAGGCTACCACCACTGCACAGAGATCAACAAGATCTATAAGATTTCCCAGGGCTACCTCATCAAGGACGGCAAGCTTATCAAGAACAACGCCTCCACCGACTACGATCTCTCTGACAAGAGCAACAACCCCCTGGGCGACTTTGTCCACTACGGGGAAGTGATCAATGACTTTGTCATGCTCAAGGGCTGCATGGTGGGCACCAAGAAGCGAGTGCTCACTCTGCACAAGTCCCTGCTGGTGCAGAACAAGCGCCGTGCCCTGGAGAAGATCGACCTCAAGTTCATCGACACCACTTCCAAGTTGGGCCATGGCAGTTTCCAGACCGTGGAAGAGAAAAAAGCATTCATGGGACCACTCAAGAAAGACCGGATTGCCAAGGAGGAAGGCGCATAACAGATGGTACAGCTGGTGGGATCAGAATAAAGACTTCTTTTTCAGTGGGGGAAAAAAACTGTGGTACATACATACAATGGAGTACTACGCATCGCTAAAAAGTAGTGATGAAAGTTTGAAGCACATCACTGCATGGGAAGAACTGGAGGAAAGCATGCTAAGCGAAGTAAATCAAGCACAAAATGACAAATACACACTGAGTCCACGGAGGTAAGCTTTAAAAAAATGCAAAAGGGACATAGGGGAAAAGCTACTGTATGATCATTACTGGGTTCCTGGGGTGAGGACCAGGTAATATGGCAGGGACCAGACCAAATTCAGGGATACACATGGTAGACAGATAAAAAGAGGCGGGGAAAGGAAAAGTAATAATAATAATTAAAAAATGGGTAGCGGGGTCACAGGGCACTAACCCGTCCAAGGGTGCCACCGTGAACCCGTATATCTCCGATCTGCCTGCCTCTGTGCCTTTGCCTGTGCTCACCCTTTCTCTACTTGGCTCGGTCCTACACCTGTTCTTTTGTGTCTGTCTTATGTCATTACCAGCAGCCCTGCTGGCGTAGTGGTTACGAATTGGACTGTGATCTGCAAGACCGGCAGTTCAAGTCCACCAGCTGCGCCTTGTGAGAAAGATGAAGCTTTCTATGTCTGTAAAAGAGTTACCATCCCCGGAACCCGTGGGGGCAGTTCCACTCTGCCCTTTAGGGTTACCATGAGTCAGAGTTGGCTGGATGGCAGTGAGTTGGGAATTTTATTTACTTCATTCCCAGCATGTCTTTTCAAGGTTCATTTGTGACCTGACATTTATCCCCCTATTTTAATGAAAGGACACCACTCTGTTCTAGAACTCGAACTCACTGACTTGGTCCATCCATCTGTCCACGGACTCAAAGGCGGCTTCCACCTTTGGCTTTCGTAACTATAATGCAGTGATGTCCATAATTTAAAAGAAAACATTTTGACATGATGTTTTTAGGGGACTCAGTGAGACCAGAGCATTTGTCCCTGCTGGTGAAGGGACTGGAGGTCAATCCTTTTTTTCCCTTCTTTTTTAAGTGTCTCTATTCCCATCTACAAAAGATGGGCCCCAATCAGGACTGTATATGGTTTCTCTCCTTGAAACAAAAAAATCCATTGTTGTGCCCATTACATAGAGGGGGGAACGAAGCTTACAAGCTAGTGCCCAGAACCAACACCCACAAGGCTGGTGGCTGGAGGAGGTCTGTTTGCCCACTGTGGCTGCAGGAGTGACAGAGGGGCCTGCAGGAGGGCCACTGGGCCTCAGAGACCTTCCAGGCGAGGCTACAGGAACTGCAGCAGCTCTGGGGCGAGCTGAGGGCCAACTGTAGGAGGAAAGAGACCACGCTCCAGGAGGCCTGCAAGGTGGGACTGTGCACGCCCTGGGCCAGGTTGGATGGGACCCCAGGTTGCCCAGTGCCCACTGCTCACCCCACGTCCTGTCCCAGGCCCTGCATACGGGGGAGCATCTGGGAGCTGGAGAGCTGGCTGCATCCTGTGGAGGGGGAGCTGCGAGTCCCTGGCAGTGGATAGGACCGTCCTGGGGTGGATGAGCTCCAACTGGGGGCAAACAAGACTCGTTTCAAACACCAGCTCTGTCTCCTCTAAGGGCCCGTGTACAACTGCGACAACACAACATTGGGTCCTGCTGGGTCCCCATTAGCATCTGGGAGGAAGGCTATTTATTACAGGGAATACTACCTTTGTCCCTTGGTGTTAATTGCAGACTCACTGGGTGACGGATTGTATCTGACACGCACCACGTTTGCCGCAGCAAACACCAACACTTTGTCAAACTCCGTTTGGTATTGCTCCATCCCTCCATTATTCTCCCTAATGACAAAAATAATAAACACATTCATATAAAAGCACAAGATGAGGAAAGCTTTAATTTATGCATCTAGTTCAGGGTCATCCCTCTTATCAATATATGACAATCTAATGAGGCTTAATTAAAAAGTAGCAGTGAAGCAATTTAGGAAACTGAGGGATTGTCATGAGTCCTGGTTGTGACAGCATGTTTTGTGCACCATGGAAGATAACAGATTTGTCTTCTGTGGTATCTCATATCCATCACCCCCAAACGACCTGCTCTTAGGGGTAGAGAGAGCGAGCTTGTCTTTGAAAAAAGTGCCTGGGTTTGGTAGCTGCTCACAGGATGGCAGGTGTAATGTATTATGAGAACTTAACAAGGCTCTGAGAAGATAGCTATTGGAAGGTCTGGGTGGAGGGCAAGGTCATGACCCTGAAGGATTCAGGATCCAGAAGTCAAGTCAGAACTGGATGCCAGAGACTTTCTCAATCCAGCCCTCTTTGCCTCTCCCCTAAGGCCAATACATTTCTAAGGGTTATGGATTCTACTTCAGAATCTTTCTCAAACCCAGGGCCCTCTTCACCATTATTGTCTAGACCTGGTCACCTCTGGCCTTATAAATAAAAATATGGGTTTATTGTAAGTCTCGGTCTGTTAGGTTTCTCGGGTGGGAAATGTCTCTGTCCTTGGCTACACACTGGAAAGAAATTCACACCAAAGCCTGGTTGGTAATCCGAGTGGGTTTATATACATGAGAGAAGAAGGTTCCGGCATTACACTAAACTGAACACGGGCACCCTCATGACACTGCACACCCAGCCCTGCTGAGTGGAAGGCAGAGAAGCAGCTGAAGGGAAGGTGGGGTGGTCTCCAGATTCCAGCCTTTTAAGGGCTTTCAGCTGGGAGGCATCAATTAAGCTCTCCTGGCTTGGGCTTAGCCCGCATTGGCTTCCAACCTCCCGTAGGGGGCCCCCTAAGCATGCAGAGGAACAACCCCTTGTCTTGCTACCTAACCGGTCTACATTCCTGCATGGCTACATTGAGATGGAACTAGCCCCTTTAGAAAGCCTGTGTGGTTCACCAGGAGACACGGGCCCCAGTGTTCCCTGTGACCACCTTAAACCTTAAACTACTGTTGGAGTTTATATTACCTGTGTGGGTCTGTGGGCATGGGACGTTTCCATGCCAGAGACCTGAAATTACACAAATAGGCATCCAGAACAGTACTCATACAGGCTCTAATAAGATGCTCAGGTGCTTCTCGCTAGGATGAGAATTTAACGAAGTGTGTGAGCAGTTCAGATCTTGTAAAGGAGAACAGGTCAGTAGGGTATCCAGAGAAGAGAGCAAACGTCAGGGGAAAGGGAGGGGGCCCACAGACATCTGTGCTCTGTGTTTGGCCACAAGACAAGAAACCGGGTCTCCTTGCAAAAGAAAGCAGAACAGCATGTCCCTCAGAACTACGACATTTTAAAACATGACCTATACAACACTCGGCTCTGGGAGGCGCCTTGGAACCATAAAAGCCCTAAAAGAGGGGCAAGGAGGAAGCCCAAGTCTTTGATTTTCCCTGCTGTGCTTTCAGTGTTGAAATGTCTGTGCACGGAGCCTTTGAAATTTCAGAATCAGAGAGTGGATTCACAAGCCAAGCTCCTGCTTTATTCTTCAATGCATTTTGGCCCAGCTTCTCCTTGGTAAGACATGTAACAGAAATTCTGGACTTAGGAGCCACTTGGTCCTTGGACACTAGGAGATTTCAGTGGAATCTGAAATAGGGCTCTAACCACCAGCTGGACTGGCCTAGGAAGCCCAAGTATTCAGTCTCCCAAACACCAACCTCCCGTTGCTCTTCATCTGCCTCCACCTTGTTCAGCTTTAGTGTTGTCCGTGGAAGCGTTTGGCACCCATCTGATGCTTCGGAACCCAGAAAGGAGGAAAGGTAAAACTGGGATTCAAATGAAACAGACTTAAGCAGGACCATAGCCAAGATGTGCCCAGGGCTCCTCGCAGCATTTGTCACCTTCATTTCCCTCTTCGGACTCAGACGTGGCAAGGTTCAGAAACAAGCTTTACCAGAAAGAACAGCTGTGAACCCAGCCTGCTTCCAAGTGAGAAAAAGCCCTTTACACATGAGTTCCTGAGGTCAGCCCAGCCCTGTGCGTCCCCACCACTCCCAGAGTCCCCGGCTCTCTGGCGAAGCATTAAAGCAAGTGGAAGCAGAGATTTGCTCGGAATAAAAAAATCATTTTTCACAATAGCACGGCACGTTCTGGATGGCAATCACGGCTGCACAAACCATATCCGTCCTCCAGCTATAATGTTGGCGCCTCAGTGACCACGCACATACATTGTGTGGCGAGACTCAGAGCCTATTCCATTTGTGGTCAATTGTTTCCTCCCTCTCCATACTTTGCACTTAGGAGACATGCTCTCTGGAGGTGGTTGAGGCTTGTCTTGTCACCAATAATCATCTCCTACGCCTTCCTTTACAGTCACTAATTTGATGTGTTCACTCAAAGAAATGCCAATAATATGAGGTTTCAGAGGAGAGCTCCTAGAGCTCCTAGAGCTCCCCCAGACAACAAGGAGGCTGAGTGTCACCGTCATTATCCTGAGCTGGGAGGGGGCACTAGTGTTCCGGAAGCTGGGGATCCGTCACTGCCTGCCCACCGCACAGACAGAGCAGGTGCTGGTTATAATTGCTTCTAGACGTCCTGCCATGCTGAGTTGAAAGTCAAACCCATAAACGCTGCCCGACTACAATAAAACTGGAGTACACAGACATTTCTGCATCATTGCTGGGTGAAAATATACTGATTGGAGTTGGATGAGATGGCAGCAAGTGCCTAAGGAGGGGATGCTGTGGGAACACCAACAAGATGACTGTCAGTCGCCGTTTCCTCTTCTCGTCTGCTTCCCCCCCCTATCTTTCAGGACCAAAAGACATGACAAATATGTAAGGAAACAAATTTGTTCATTTTTAGAGGAGTATCCCACCCCACCCCACCCCACCCCCATCCACCTCTGGCCTCCTTTGAGCAAGTCAGTAGAATTTTTTTTTTTTTAAACCTGGCTTCTACTATGGCAATTTCCGGAGTTGCTATGTGGCTGTGCTTAAAAGTCGCCTTTGGGATCCAGAGCACAATCCTAGTCACAAAGGCATTCTCCCAGTCCCAAATAGCAATGCGACCTCATTTCAGGAGGTTGTTCTTGTTTCTGTAGACCCAGAAAGGAGTTCAAGCTGTTGATCTTGACCGTGGTTGTCGAGTCAGCCTCTCATGGGCACCTCATGGGAAGCGGAGCAAACTATGCCAGTCTGTGCTATCACCGGGGCTGGGAGGGGAAGCCAACCATGGCGGGCCATAGGTCGATGTGTGGATGGAGATGATCAGCTCTTTCGTCCTTATTCTATTTCAGTCTGGAAACATCACTGAAGCCTGCTCAGTGTCATAGCAACACACAAACTTTCACTGACAGTCTGGGGCACATTGGCTGCAAATCGAACCCGGGTCTTCCCGGTGAAAGACGATGAGAGATCTACCACTGCAGCACCGTGTCCCTCACCTCAAACCAGGGCAGTCATTTCCCACAGATCTACCAGAGTTCAAACCAGACCACAATGCAGGATGACTGAGATTGCCACCAGAATCTGATACTGATGCAGAAAAAAACCTAACTACCATTTTATTGACTCCCACTCATACCGGCCCAATAGGACAAAGAACTGCCCCTTTGGGGTTTTGAGACTTTAAATCCTTACAGTAGCGGTTCTCAACCTGTGGGTTGCGACTCCTCTGGGGATCAAATAACCCTTTCACAGGGGTCAACCAATTCATAACAATAGCAAAATTACAGTTATGAAGTAGCAATGAAAATAATTTTATGGTTGCAGGTGACCACAACATGAACTGTATTAAAGGGTGGGGGCATTATGAAGGTTGAGAACCACTGCCTTACAGAAATAGACAACCTCATATTTCTCCCACGGATGGGCTAGTCAGTTCAAACCCCCGACCTTGCGATTAGCAGCTTAATGCACAGTCCACTACACCACCTGGGCTCCTAATGCTATAATAAGAGATACTATTGTTAGATCTCTCCTGGGAGAGATATACCTCAGGCCTTGGCTTCGCGCGAGAAAGAATTCACTTCAAAGCCTGGATTGTGATCCAAGTGAGTTTTTTGAGAGAAGAAGTTTCAGGTTTACACAGGCACCTCAGGGCCCCTCACGGGGCACAGCCTACCTAGAAGCTGCTGGAGAGAAAGTCATTCAGTGGGCTCCGGGATCCTGCCTTTTTTCTTTTTTTTAAAAATCGTTTTATTAGGGCTCATACAACTCTTATCACAATCCATATATACATCAATTGTGTAAAGCACATTTGTACATTCATTGCCCTCGTTATTCTCAAAACATTTGCTCTCCACTTAAGCCCCTGGCATCAAGTCCTCATTTTACCCCTCCCTCCCCGCTCCCCCATCCATCAAGAACCTTGATAATTTGTGAGTGGTGATACTGAGAGGGTTGTGGGAGGGTGGATTGGAAAGAGGGAACTGATTACAAGTATCTACATGTGACCTCCTCCCTGGGGGACGGACAACAGAAAAGTGGGTGAAGGGAGACATCGGAGGGGGCAAGATCCTGCCTTTTCAATTCCTCCATAGGGAGGCATGGTTGATGGTCATGGTCAACCCCAATGGCTGGATTGAATTCAGCTGGCCCAGATGGGCCAATCCAGGTGTAATGCCCACCTAGGTGTACCACCCCTTCCTAGCCGGAAGTTTGAACCTGAGCATATGTAATGGATGACCCAGTCCCTATGCTAAACCACCTAATAGTATTTGCAAGATGCCAAGCACCGTTCTAAGCTTTTTGTGTATAATAATTCAATTATTCCACTTAACAAGCCTATATGTGGACGCTATTCTGGCCTCATTTTACAGATGAAAAATCAGTGGCACAGGATGATAAAGTCATGAGCCTAGGACCACACAGTGAGGAAGTGGGAAGGAGAGATTTGGACCCAGGCTGCAGAGCCCATGCCTTGGGTGCCTACAGCTGCCATGTAGGGCACAGAAAAGCATGGAGCAGACTCGGCATAAGACATTAGGGAGTTGGGAAGACTGTAGCATGAATGTATGTGCTATGAATTCATGAGAGTAGCTGCTACTCAGATCCAGAAGAGAATACAAGCCTTTTGCAAAAATTATGTTTGCCAAGAGAGGGTGAAAACTGCATCTTGTGCGAAATCCCCCCAACATGCACATGTGCATAGCTATTTCAGAAGTTTCCAAACAATGTGTGCTGTGCGGCAAACCAAACTGACCTCAGGGGGAGCTGGTCTGTGGGTTATGTTAGCCAGAAAGTGAGCAGTTTGAACTCACCAGCCACCACTCCAAGGGAGAAAGAGGAGGCTTTCTGCTTCCATGGACTTACAGTCTTCGAAGTGGCAGGGAGCATTTCCATGCGTCCTATGATTAGGATCTCGGAGGGTGAGGGTGGAGTTGGTTGAGACCTGTCTTCAGGGCATTTCCCAGAAGGGCTTCCTGCAGTGGCTCTGCCTTCAGGAATGTCTGATGACCTTGAGGGCAGCAAAGTCCTAAACACACTCGGGCAGTGGTTCTCAACCTTCCTAATACAGCTCCTCTTGTTGTGGTGATGCCCACCTCCCCCAACCATTAAATGATTTTCTTGCTACTTCATTATTGTAATTTTGCTACAGTTATGAATTGGTTGAGCCCTGTGAAAGGGTCATATGACTCCCAAAGGGTTCGCAACCCACAGGTTGAGAACCACTGCACTAAGGGTTCCCCTCCCAGGCAGCCCTACCAGTGTCTGGTGTGCATAGTTCTGTGAGGTGAGAGAAATGGACTTAGTGTCTGCTTCTGGTGACAGTTGATGTGGGTGGGCTTTCTCCCTATGTGAAATCCCTCTCGAGCCATTTGTCACCACAACAGAGGGAGCCATGCACAAAAAAGCAAGAAGAGGATATAGCACAGCAGGACAGCAAGCAGAACAATGATTGAATAAGCACAATTCACTTCAATCATGAATTGGGTGCCCTTGAGATGTGAGGAAGACCCCAGTCTTGTGACATTAGATCAGGTTTAGGGATTGAGTGAAGGGACCCCTCTTGGCTCCCCTCAGCCCCTATTTTGCTTTCCCATTGACCCTGACCCTTGCATCGTGATTGGTGCTTATTCCAACATGATGGTTGGTTTCATAACCACGGCATATGGGAATGTGTTAGTCGATAGGTTATACAGGCACAGCCTCTGGAATGCGTAAGTGAGGAGGCGATTTGGGCTCGCTCATGCAGACCTCTAGTTGTCCTTGACATGACTGGTAGAATGGATCATGTGAAGTGATTTGAGATCGGCGTTGAAATCTGATAGGTCATGCAGACTTCTAGCTGATCCTGGCAGTACCCTATTTTAAGGAAACAGAATTCTTGGCGTTTAAGTCGTATTTGAGCTTAAATTTTGAGCAATAGGCTGTGGCTCACAGTGAGAGTCTATGTGGAGACCCTACATCCATTTTGAGGGGCCACAGATTCAGCCGCCATTGAGTTCTTTCCTACTGCTGACTGGCAGTGGAAAGCTTGTCCCTCAGGCAGTGTGCTTGCGTCCACTCCCCAGGCCAGACTCAACGATATACGGTAGTGTGCACATCCCAATGAAGGTTCCGCTCATGCTCTCACAGGCCCTCCTGAAACTCCATGAATTGATCTGTCTTCAGTCACAATTTTGTGACAAAGTTGTTTGTTTTCTATGTCTTATTTAAGTTTTCAGGAGCCCAGGTGGTAATGCTGGATAGTGTTGGACTATTAAGAGCAAGGTCGCTGGTTCAAAGCCACTAGTCATTCCACAGGAAAAAGATGAGGTTATTGCTTCCTGTAAAGGTAGCAACTTCAGGATCCCTACACAGAGTCACTATGAGTCAGAGTCAGCAGGACAGAATGGGTGTCATTTTATTTAAGTAACTGTGGCTTTGGGTCCTTCTACACCATTGTGGCCTCATGTGGATGCTCTCCTTCATCCAGAACAGCAGTTTGTGCCTTTTTCTTGTGTAAAACTTAGCAAAGGAGTTCCTAATGAAATATAGTTGAATTGGGGGTCTTTTCCCCCTAAAACAAAGTAAATACATAAATAGAAACGAGACTATGGTACTAATAACCAGTTGGAGAGTTGAGAGAGCTGAACTCTCAATCCTCATAGAAACCCATTGTGACTGAGCACCTGCTCAAGGTCATCCACAGCTTATGAGGTTGAGCCTATGTGTTGGGGAGTAATTGTGTACATGAAGTTAACAATTTATCTTTCTAAAAATTCTGTCTAAAACTTACTTTAAATAATAAGTTTTCCCCTGGGCTAGGTAAAGTTCAGGGAGTTTAACCCCCTAGTATCCACCCCCTCTCAGCATTCATCATGTTAGGCCAGAGGAGGCAAATCACACAAACTACCCAGGGAGCACTGCTTCCAAAAGCTCATTGCCTGTGCTGGTGGTAGATGGGAGGTACCCGGACCAGAAATGCTGACAGAGTGGAACCAGAGAGCTCAGCCCCCAGCTTCCCGAGGGAGCAGCTGTGATGGTTCACTTCTGGATGAATATGTTTAAGCAAAGGCCAAGGGCATGACTTGGGCAGCACAAAAAGCAGATGTGCAGAGGTTGTTCACTGCATTCCAGAAGTTCACACACTCTCCGGAGGCTCCTTGCCCCAATGGCAGGAAGTCATTGGTGGCTTCCACCTTCAATCCCAAAAGGTCACTGCCGTCCAGTGGATTCCAACCACAGTGACCCTATATGGAGTGTTCAAGACTGTAAATCTTCATGGGAGCCAGCAGTCTCATTGTCCCCCTTGGGACAGGGAGCTAGCAGCCCGTTTTGCCACCAGGGCTCCTTCCTCTCTAATTCTGGATCCAGTCCCTCCGAATATCCTACCTTGCCCTTGTCTAGGCTTCTTAAATGCGTTCCACGCAGCTTATGTTAGTCTGGGTGCATTCGAGAAACAAATCCACAGAAACACATATGTATAAGAGAGTTGTATGTAAAGGGTGAGTGCACATCAAGAAAACATGCTCGTATGTGCTTATGCACCCGCTTTGTCTTCAGCGATCATGTCAGGCTGGCTGGTGTGCTTTTTCCATGTGGGCTTTGTTGTTTCTTAGCTAGATGGCCCCGTGTTTATCTTCCAGCCTTTAAGACCCCAGACGCTATATCCTTTGATAGCCGGGCACCATGGTGCTTAACTACTACACCACCAGGGTTCATTAGCATGTGACTTATCTCCTGTCATTCACACTAGATGCTCAAAGTAGCAGGAGACCAGGTTTCTCCTTTGTGGCCACACCAGGTACTGACAGAACCAAGAACAGAGACACAGTTATATATCTTGACTATCATTTGCATATTATATGCCAGGAATCCCTAGGAAGTGTCTTGGAATTGTTCTACTCTGGTTCATATTTCACACACCCTCCCAGTTTCCATACTGAATCTGCCAAACCCCTAGTAACTGATTTGCACCTCCTATCAACTTGGGGAAAAGACCCTATGCCAGATATAGAAGTGGACATACTTGGTACCCAGAAAACCTCTTCAGTGTTTTGAGGGCGGCTCAGCAAACACCCTATGTCAGACATAGAAGTGGACATACTTGGTACCCAGAAAACCTGTTCAGTGTTTTGAGGGCGGCTCAGCAAACAAAATGGGCACAGTGATTAAGCATTCAGCTGCTAACACAACGGTCAACTCTGTAGTGGTTCTGAAAGAGAAGGACGTGGTAGTTGGCCCCCCAAAAGAGTTACAAACTTGGAAACCCTATGGGTATTTCTATAGGGTCGCTATGTGTTCCAATTGAGATGATTGTCATAGGTTGGGTTTGGTTTAACCCGTCTTACTGAGGAGACTCCTTCTTTACACGCGATCAGTTACTTTAGAGGAAAAAGACATGCCTGTCCCAGAACAATCCAAGGACTGGTAAAGGCAACACCCACAAAGACACTCCCTCTGCCTGCCTAACTCTAAAATGCTGCCCATAAAACACTGCCTGGTAATATCTGGGCAGCACACTGGGGAGGTGCAGCAAATGTGTGTTGAATGTATGAGGACATTTCATAGTGTGGCTGCACGATGAGGGTGTCTGTCATAAAGCCGATCTCTTTGACTCCACCTCTCAGCAGAGATGAACACAAGCTTCCCGTTTTTTTCTCGGCAATGTCCTTGTCAAATAAAAGTTCCTTGTAGATCAGTAACTTGCCACAGAGCAAAAGATATGGGAAGAGGCTCATCTTTCTCCGGGCTATGAAATAGAATGGCAAGCCCCTCCCTTCAACACACACACACACACACGCACGCACGCACACACACGCGCGCGCACACACCCCTGCCTTACAACTACATTCGGTTGATTAGCAAACAAAGCTCTACAACCCAACTATGTGTTTTTCTTCTCCAGAGGAATGACGGACTTATATACCCTGCATTGTCTTTTTTTAATGGAATTGCCCCAGTTCTCCTCACCTTTCCTTAGATAGTGCAGTGAACTATTAGATGACTGCAGGTATTGAAAACTAGTACTGATTTCCAGTTTGTGTCACCTTTGGCTTTGAGCACCCTCCACTTCTCTAGTAAGCTTTCCATTGCTTTGGGGGAAATGTTCTCTCTCTGAATTTATTATGTGAGGGGGGTAGGGTAATAATCAATGTGCCTATGGAGGACTACCTTTCCTGACCTAAACTCATTAAGGGGCAGTGCCTGATGGAGCATCAGGTTGGAGGAAGTCTTATTAACAACCTGCATTATACAGATGACACAATTTTGCAGAAAATGAGAAGGACTTTTTTCACTTGCTGATGAAGATGAAGGATTAAAGCCTTCAGTTTGGATTATGACTCAAGGTAAAGAAAGCCCAGACCCTCACAACTGGACCTATTGATAACATCATGATAAATGGAGGAAAGATCGAAATTGTCAAGGATTTTGTCTTGCTTGAATCCACAATCAATTCTCATGGAAGCAGCAGAGAAGAGAACAAATGATACATTTCACTAGTCAAATCTGCTACACGAGACCACTTTAAAGTGTTGAAAAGCAAGAGATTACTTTGAGGACTTGGGCGGGTTGACCCAGGCCATGGTATTTTCAACTGTCTCATATTCATGTGAAAGTTGAACACTGAATAAGGAAGACCAAAGAAGAATAGATCTATTTGATTAATAGTGATGTAAAAGAGTAATGAATGTACCATGGACTGCCAAAAGAACAAACCCATCTAACTTGGATGAAGTACAGCCAGAATGTTCCTCAGGGCATGGATAAGGAGACTTCACCTTAACTTTGACATGTTGTCCGGAGTGATCAGTCCCTGGAGCAGGACATCGTGTTCTGGAAAGTAGAGGGACAATGGAAAAGAGGAAGGCCCTCAACAAATGGGATTGACACAGTGGCTGCAACAATGGGCTCAAACTTAAGAACAACTGTGAGAATGGTACAGTACCGGGCAGTGTATGATTATGTTGTATGTATGGTCACAATGAATCCAAACCCTCCCTATGACACTGAACAACAACAACAACAACAACAACCTGACTGAATCCTCTGGGAGGACTCTTGAATGTGAGAAAAATGGAACGAAGCCAGCGGAAGGATTGGAGGATGTCTTAAGTTCCTGTCTTAATCTCCTTAACCAAAAATTATCCAACAAGTCAGTAGCCTTAAAACACTTTTCCCCCTGCTTTGGAGCTTACAGGTTCAAATTGGGGTGTGACTCTAGGTCAGGGTCCTTCTTTGTGGATACCAGAAAGTTCCTTGGCATTCCTCGCTATCTTTTTCCCCGTACTGTGTGTTACTGTGTCTATCCTGGCATTTAACTCAGAAGTGTTTAGGTTTAGGCTCAAGCCTATTCTCATATGGCCTCATTTTTTTAAAAACATTTTATTAGGGGCTCATACAACTCTTATCACAATCCATACATATACATACATCAATTGTATAAAGCACTTCTGCACATTCCCTGCCCCAATCATTCTCAATGCATTCTAGAAGCATTAAAGGCAACAGAGATAAATACTCCAATAATAACAATAACATACAAGGATAGCTACAGAGATAAATAGATAGATAGAAAAACCACAAAATCTGAGCAGTTGTGGGAAGGAGAATGGGACTAGCCCCATGAATAAATATAGGTTTGCCAGAAAATAATTCTATATACATATTAGCATATACTACAAATATGTCCATGAATATATTAGTGCATCCAGGAGACATAATTATGAAAATGTCTTAGCTTTAACAAAACCCCTTGAGGGAGCGTGTCCTAAATATGGGGGATCAGGAACATAGCACTGAGAGACCTCAAGATCAATTGGTACAAACTAGCTCACAAAGACAATGTTCTGTATCCATCAGGGAAGTGACTGGGGTCTTCAAAAGCTAGTGAGTAGCAAACTAAAAGTCGGTTCTTGGTCTCACCCTATGTGTTGGACAGGGTTCTCTAGAGAGACAAAACCATATTGCTAGTAATGATATATAAATATATTTATAAAGCTAGATATACAATACAAGAAATGAACCAGTAAATTATATACAGATAGATAACACAAGAAACTAACAGTTAAATTATAAAACAGTGAGACACTAGCAGCCCTTTAAGGCTTGACAGCTGCCAGTTGCCAGTCCCTTTCTGTAGAGAGAGCTGGGCTATGTGTACCCAGGCAGCAAACAGCAAGGCAAGTCACCAACTGTCACCAACTGTCGGTCCCCAGATCCAGAGACGAACATTCCAATCCTGTGGGATTAAATGGACCTCAACTTACAGTGACACAGTCCACAAGTTAGGCATCCCACAGGTAGTGTACCCCTTTAAATTGAGGCACAGAACAAGCAAGGCGAGGCACACGAAGCCATTTATCCCTCTGCCCTGCGATTAGTCCTACTTGTGTTTATCGGCCTGGCTGGCACGATAAACTATTGCACCCTGTCTGGAGCAAATAACAGTGAAGAAAATCAAGATGCCTGGCAACAATTAGTCCAAATCAGTAATGGACTATGCGTACCTCAGCCTCTATGATGCTAAGGTCACAAGAACTAAATGGTGCCTGCCTATCACAAACAGCTGCTCTGAAAGGGATCATGGTACATGATCCTAGATAGAGTTGGGAGTAATGTGTAAGAAAACTGAAAGTCATACTACTACTACCAATAGTATTAATAATAATGATAAAAGATGAGGTTTATTGGTTAGATAGACTAGTGGTCCTTCATCACCCTTCAGGTCTGGAACTGAATTCAAGCCCCTGAAAAATAGACAGGTTTATAAAGTGAACCTTATGAGAATCAAAGATTGCAGCCCTCAGTATGGATTACAACTCAATGTCAAGAAGACACACATCCTCACAACTTGATCAATAGGTACCATGATAAATGGAGAAGTTTGTTGTTGTTTTTATTTGTTGTTATTTGTTGAAGTTGTCACGGATTTTTGTCTTGATGAGGTCTATTATCAATGCTCTTGGAAGCTGCAATCATGAGATCCAATGACGCATTGCATATGGATACATTTGGTGCACAATACGTCTGTAGAGTGCTAAAAAGCAAGGATGCTACTTTGAGAACTAAGGTGCACCTTACCCAAGCCATAGTAATTTAAATTGCCTCATAAGTATGTGAAAGTCAGACATTGAATAAGGAAGGCTGAAGAAGAATTGATATGTTTGAATTGTGGTGCTGGTGAAGAATATTGAAAGTAACATGGACTGCCAAGGGAACAAACAGATCTGTCTTAGAAGAAGTATGGTCAGAGGGCCCCTTAAAGGCAAGGATGGTGAGACTTCCTCTCACATACTTTGGTCATGTTATTAAGAGAGACTAGTCCCTGGAGAAGGACATCATGCCAGGTGAAGTAGAGGGACAGTGAAAGAGAGGAAGCCCCTTAAGGAGATGGATTGACAGTGACTGAAACAAGGGGCTCAAGCTTGGGAACAATTAGGAGAATAATTCAGGGCTAGGTAGTGTTTCTTTCTGTTTGGCATAGGGTCAATGTGGGTTGCAACTGGCTCAATGGCATCTGATAAGAACAACTACAACAAAATGAATCATAGAACTGAGGAGCACACATTCCTCAGAACCATCAACCATTCAAAAGCAAATAGGCAGTATTTGCCCAAGGCCAAATTCAAAAGGCAGGCAAGGTTAGGGGTGAAGGGTGAATGAAAACAGGAAGCAGAGTTTCAATGGCATGAGTGATATTACATTGCAGGAGATTGTCATCAATGTCACATAACAAAACGTGTATAATTTGTTACGTGCAAAGCTGATTTTCTCTGTAAATCTTAACCCACCTTACAATAAAAAGTTTCTTTTTTTAAAACAAAGACACCATCGTTCGTATAATAGACACAGACAAAGATCTCTTGGACAATCCTAAAATGATCTCCCAAATGATTTGGGTAGTTAGCCCTCCCCAGGGAGTTCTACCCATTGAAACACTGGGCGGTTATGGCTGCAATTATATTTCAGGCCAGAAGAGGCAGCAGAGGCCTGGTTGTTCAAATGCTGCAAAACTACCAGACAATGGGCAAACAGTTTCTTTCCACGGACAACTAGCGGCTCTGTCATATCCATGTCTGGTGTTCAACACTTGGCGACAGAATCCAGCCCCCTGGGTTTGGGTGGGGTCTGTTTCTCACCCATGCTTCGCTTGGGATTGTTCTATGGCATCCAAAAAGTGGAGTCCTTTCCTTTCTGATGTCCCGAGAAAGCTGTTTACTCCTTTTTCTCTCTCCGGCCCTCTTCCCAAGAACCCTGGGGTTCACTCTGCTTTCCTCTGGTTGATGTTTCTCAGGCAGTTACTTGACCTTGGTTCATCTACTGCAGGTGACCATTAGCAAGTAACTGTACCGTCCTTGGATGGTATTGTTCATGAGCTAGGCTGCGAACTACGGGTTAAAGGTTTGAGTTCACCCAGAGGTGCCTACCAAGAAGGGCCTGATGATATGCCTCTGGAAAAAAACCCACCCCAGCCATGGAAAATTCTAGGGACTGGACTTCTCTAACACACTTGGGCTCTCCATGAGTCTGAGTTGACTCAATGGCAATTGGTTGCTGGTATTCCTGTAAGTAGAAGACAACAATCTTTAAGCAGTCCCTCTTGGATTCATGGGAGGAGGATGGCTTCCTCTGAGAGAACTTCTCAGGGCTCCAAGGGCTCAATGATCTTACAGAAAATGAGAGAAACGATGAGCCTGATGACAGATGATATTGCTGTGCAGGCCCTGTTTCAGGATGCTCAAGTTTCCAGGTCTTTCCCTGACTCACAGTGGAGCCCTGTGAGGTTCCAAATAGAAGGGCACCCTTGCTCCCAGGACCTGGAGCCTTGTAGCTGAGCAGAGCAGTCATGATGAGAAAGAGGACCCAAGGGGGAAGTCAGGGGGCTGCTTCACTTGTCTCAGTGTCAAGCAAACAAATGTTTTGGCAGGAAATTTCTCTTCAAGAGTGTTCTGATTTCTTGAAGGAAATCTTTTTCTGAACCATTTCCTCAGGGGAAAACCACTCAACTACCCCGGGAAGGAAGATTTTTCTCCTGCCAAGCTTACCAGGCTGTGCTAACTCACAGAGGAGGTGTGACTAGCAGGCAATGAAACTGATTTCCAGACTCCTATGAAAATCAGCAAGTGCTCGGCTGCTAAGTGAAAAGTCGGCAGTTGGAAAATCCCAGCTGCCCTGCAGGAGAAAGTGGTGGCTGACTGTGTCTGACAAGATGACAGCTTTGGAAACCTAATGGGGCAGTTCTCCTCTGTGTTCTACAGTTGCTTTGAGTTGGAGTGGACTTGACAGTGATAGATCTGATCTTTTTCCCCATGAAAATTGGCTTTCACGAATACATGTGCATTCATGGATGTCTGTGTCTGCTTTGGCATGCATGTGCACATATGTGCCTATTTGCACGTGGATGGATACGTCTGTGAATGTGGGCGTCTCTATTTACTTTGCCATGTGTGTGCACATGTCTGCCTTTGTCAGTATGCATGCGGGCTCAGGCAGCATAAAGAGATCACAGAGAAACTTGGAGAGAAAGAGAAAAGTAACCTATTTTCTCATGGGTCTCCCATACCTGACGGTCTACTGGCATCCACCGCCACGAAGACCAGAGGTCACTTCATGCCATGTGTCCAGCTGCCCATTGCTGGTTGAGGTCAGTCACCAGGGAGGCTGCAGGAGTGATTCCCACCATCTTTCCTGGATCCCCTCCCACCTTACTCAGCCTCCCTAGACCTTGAGTGAAAGGCGTTTCCAACGTTTTTACATAAAGATTTCTGAGATTGACTGAAGAAATGATTTCATTTGACAAAACATGAAGCTTTGAATTTAAAGATTTGAGGCAAGTGCCCTCCAGAGAGGGGGACACAGGACGGGGCCATGCTCCCTTCCGGTATGCACGGGGGTTGCTATGTGTTGGAACCAACTTGATGAGCACCTGCCAGCAACAACAACAACCAGAAGTTGTCCAAACTTCTGTGGCCTCAACTCGGAAATGAGAATATTAATATTGCCTCCTAGAAAGAACTCAAGGTATGTACAATTGGTTAATAGGTGTTTGGAAAGTGAGTACATTAAGTGGACTGATGACATTGATAAGGCAATAAGAAACTGAGAAGGCTTCACTAACAGGTGCTTTCACATTTGTAACCAGTAGATTACTTCCTTCTTCATCTCTTGCCATCTTCATCAGCTCCCACACTTTCCAGGCAGCTTGAGGGTTTAAATGTTCAGTCTGATCCTATTATAAGCCTCAGAATCAGAGGCTTTACCTGAGGTTTGAGGAGCTATACTGGGAATGAGGGAGAGTAACCTGTCTTTTCTATTGCTCTCCTATCGCTCCCTCTTCCCTAGCCCTTCCCTGTCTCTGGGCCTGCATTTCCTCCCTAGAGCATTGGCTTCCCGGAGAAGGGGATGGAAACAATGAGCACAATGAGCACATTCCTGACCAGGCCTCTTACCATGCTATCTTCCAACCCTCTCTTGGAAGGGCCTCCAGGAAGTCCTCTTATGTCATCTCACAATAACTTGTTAGATACCATTGAGTGAGCTCTGACTCATAGCAAATGTACAAACAAGAGATTGAAGGACCACCTGGTCCTGCACCGTCCTCACAATGGTCCTTGTGTGTGAGCCCATGGTTGCAGCAGTGTTGAGGAGATCCTGTCCAAGAAGGCTGCCAGTGGGTGGGAGCGGCTGCAGCATTCTGAGACTTTGGAGGATGCCAAGGTGGATAGTTCACGGCGTATCATATGAGGTCAGCCAGCGGACCTTGGGGGCCCTTCCCATTATCCATAGATATATAAAATAAATGGAGGCCCTCAGCAAGATGGGCTGCAGACACCTCCAGGACTCACTTGATCCTTGGCAAGCTCCCTTAGCCTTAGGACACCACCTGCTGGAACTGTGGCTTTGCTGCCTCTCCTGGCTCTCAACTTCCCTCCTAGAGGACTCCAGCCACCCTTCTCCATCCAGATCCTTCCAGCAGGAGGCAGATATTGGTCTCTGTGCTTTTGCATGTGGCCAGTTTTCTAGGGACAGATCAGCCTCTCCCAAGAATTTGGGTTCACCAGAGTGAGCATGCCCACAAGTCTGCAGAGCGTATGGCCAGGCCTCTGAAGAGAGAACTGCTGGAAGATTTGCCCCTTTTCAAAAGCGCTAATTCCAGAGTTGAGAGCTCGTCTCCTGGGGACTCAGTTTGAGTCTCAAGGAGCACATCCCCTTTGACACTGCTGGCAACTCGAGGTGCTGTGGGTCATTTTCTTGCCTTTGAGGAGTGCAAGGGAAATGCTACAATATGTCCCTTCACATGAACCACCAATCCTTATGTGGAGAACTCTCCGAGATGACAGGGATGGGAGGGAGATGTTCCTGGGGCACGCTTTCACCTGCACATCTCTGAGGTGAGTCAAACATTTGACCCCCAAAAGTTGAGTATGATGGTGAGAGTTCAGGCTGGGAGATAGAGTGTCTGGGTTCAAATCAAGAGCCTGAACATCTCAGCTCCCATGGTTCTCCTGCATAAAACCCAAGCCAAGCAGTTTATCACTTCCCTGCTGAGCATCCTACTGAGGTAAGCTAAACTCATGCTTTGCTGATGACAACGTTGCTTGTACAAAATGGCTTTGCCATGTAGCCCTTAGCAATGGCCAGAAGGGCTGCTCATCAAACCGCAGAGCAGGGCTTCTGTCACACATGTTAAGAAGGGGGCTATTGACAACAATGTCGGTAGTTCAGAACCCACTAGCTGTTTCTCTGGAGAAAAACTGTGGCTGTGTGCTTCCATAAAGATGCCCTGCCATGGAACACCCCTGGAGAAGGCCATGATGAGCTGGAGTGAGCTCTACAGGAGTGGGATTTTTTACTGTGGATGTAATCCCACCTGGGCAGAGATTTTCTTTGTGACATTAAAGAGGTTGTACCTTACACCAATCACTTGGCTGCTACAAAAGGATTCAATTCAACATTGAAGCAAACTAACTCCAAGGGAAGAAGGCAGCTGCCATGCAGAGAGCTCCAAGGACCACCAACCATGGAGGTTATTGAAGCCAAAACAAGAATACCGCCCACCAGCCCTCAGCCCCCAGGGATGGACAAAGAGAGCCTGCCCATCAAGCTGGTGCACTGGCATGATGCTGTCAGCCTCCGGTGCTGTGAGAACATTGACTTTGGTGTGTTAACGGCACCCACTTGCAGTATGTTTGTGATGTCAGCGTGTGGAAACTATGGCAAGCCCCCCTCCCGGCCTCACAGCAGCAAAGCCTCGGCATTAAAACCCCGTGCCTTCTGCGGCGCTTGCTAGCTGTGAGAGGGCAGGAAATGCTTTTGGCTTTTCTGCTCCTTGTTGCGACCTCCCTCTGAGGCAGGGAGCAGAGGATGTGAGCTTGGAATCTGTTTTGTTTCATCACTACCCTTTGTCATCTCTCTGAACACTGTCATGTGCTCCTCACCAGTGCTTCGCCCTCTCTATCACCAAGCCATGTGCTCTTTAAAACATGCACATACACACACACACAAACACACACACACCTAATGTTCACATTTTGAGGCACATATGTCTTTAATTCACTAATAATAACAATAATTATTCAAAGCCACTTTAACATCTGAAAAGAAATCTCTATGCATACACTTAGATCATGGATGCCAACTGCCTTCTTAACAACATTTCCCAATGAAATATTCAGCAGCGATTATATGAAGCCTGAAGCTGTTCATCCAGTTTGTGTAAATCAAAACAAAAACAAGAGACGAAGGGATCCAAAAGGACTTGTAAGATCATAGACTGAAAGTATCCCCATCGAGCACCAAAGGCTTGTCCAGAAGGGCAGAGCCACAGGTAAAAGCTACGTCTCTCTGGAGTTGCTGGCATTTAACTAGATGCAAAATGTCAGCGCAGGAAATGGCTTGCCCAATGCAAATACTAACAAGGGGGGCTTGTGTTCCTGTGTAAATGGAGCTTCAGCCAATCCGGGCCTTCAGGATCCAGCTCCCATCGCAGCATCCACGGGAAGCACCAGGGGAATGTTCCGTTTGCTTATTTTCTCTCTCTTTGCTAAGAAGAAAAAGAGCCTTTGTGGCCTAGTGGCTACAAGTTGGGCTGCTAATTGCTATATCAGCAGTTTGAAACTACCAGCTACTTTGTGGGAGAAAGATAAGGCATTCTGCTCCCATAAAGAATTCGAGTCTCAGACACTCCCAGGGGCAGTTCTACGCTGCCCTATAAGTTGGCTGTGAGTCAGTATGGATTCGATGGCAGTGAGTTTTCTAAGAGTAAGAAGTATCTAGGGGTGTAAACAGTTAATGAGCTCTGCTATTAAGGGAAAAGTTGTCATTCCCAACCCACTTAGAGGAGCTGTGAAAGAGAAGCCTGGCAATCTTCTTCAGAATCCTCGGCCATTGAAAAGTTTATAGAATGTATTGACCTTGGTTGTTAAATAGATCCAGGTATATGGTGGAGCATACAGGGACCAATGTCATAAAACTGCGTGGGGGTGGAAAAAATCTCTGAGACAGATGCAAAAACTGTGAGGGAATGAGTTGTTGAGCCTGGGGGATCAGGACCATCGTCTCTGGGATTTTCAAAGTTCCTGAGCAATCAGGAAAGGGGCAACAGTTGGTCTCTCCCCATCCAGAGGACAGCAGAAGAGGAGAACTGATTGGGCACAATGAATCAATGACTAATGACTCAAGCAACGATCACCCTCCACCACTGGAGACCAGAAGAACTAGATGGTGCCTTGCTCCCACTATCGACTGCTATGAAAGAGATCACATTAGAAGGGCTTGATTAGAGTAGAAGGGAAATGTGGGGCAAAACTCAAAATCATGATAAAACACCAAGCTTACTGTTTGGATAAAGGCTGGTGAAATTGCAAGACTATGGTGCTCAGTTACCCTGCAGATCTGGAACTGAACTCATCATGGCTCGATGTTCAACCAAACAATAGACAGGTCTATAATGGGAACAATGACATTAGAGACATACAAATACCATAGAATAATAGATCACATGAGATCAAAAGACAGCATTCCCCCAAGAACGAAGTTCAAAAAAGTTGAGAATGAAGGAAGCTTGGAGACAAGAAACAAGAAGATGTGGGGGAAGTGATGGTACATTGTGGGAATTGCTATCAATGACATGAAACAAAATGTGTATGCATTGCTCAATGGACAGCTGAGCTGCTCTTTAACCTTCACCCAAATCACAATAAAAATGTTTTTAATCAAAGAAAACATCATGGTTCACTTCTACTCTGACACACACGGGGTGATGAGGAAATAGTGTCAACCGGGTTTGCTGTGGTCCAGCCACCAGACATGTGCTTATGGGAGAAAGAGCATGCTGACGCTGGCAATACCGAGCAGGACCAAGATGGTTTTATTTGCCTGCATCATGAAGATGGTAGCCCTGGTGGTGAGATGATTCAGAGCTCAAGTGCTAACCAAGAAGCCACCCAGTTTTAACTCACCCAGCCCTACTGAAGGAGATTTCCCTCCTCAAAGGTGTTGTTGGTTGTTATGTGCCATTGAGAGGAGATGGGTCAGTCAGGGTGCGATGTAGTACCGATGAAGAACACAGCTTTCCCCCAGATCCTGGATGCTTCCTCTCCCCAACTACCAGGATCCAAATTCTACCTTGCAGGACTGGATAGGGCAGAGGCTGTACACTGGTGCATATGGGAGCTGGAGGCACAGGGAATCCAGGGTGGATGATACCTTCAGGACCAGGGGTGTGAGGGGTGATACTGGGAGAGTGGAGGGTGAGTGGGTTGGAAAGGGGGAACTGATTACAAGGATCCACATGTGACCTCCTCCCTGGGATATGAACGGCAGAGAAGGGGGGAAGGGAGACTCCGGAAAGGGCAAGAGATGACAAAATAACAATCTGTGGATTATCAAGAGCTCATGAGGGAGGGGGAGCGGGGAGGGAGGGGACAAAAAAAGAGGACCTGATGCGGAGGGCTTAAGTGGAGAGCAAATGCTTTGAGAGTGATTAGGGCAAAGAATGTACAGATGTGCTTTATAAAATTGATGTATGTATATGTATGGATTGTGATAAGAGTTGTATGAGCCCCTAATAAAATGTTTAAAAAACAAGAGCAAATAGATGAATGCTTGTTTGACTCCAAAACTGGGCACCATAGCCTCGCCACATTGATATGCAAAAGGAGCCATCACAGGGAGCTCTGTAACTGGGACCTGGCCAAGTGGTGACCAGTAGCCTGGGACTTTGTAGCCTAATACGTTGCAGCGAATTGCTTACTAGTTCTCCTCTAGCTATAGTCTTTGTAACTCCTACCAATGACAGGGTGGAACTATGCCACCGAGGGAAGTAGACAGCATGCTAATAATATCAGTAAGGTGCATGGTATCCTCGAAGAGGTGAGACCATTCAAATAAGACCTGTAGACCCCTAATGTAGGGATTGGTCGGTTTGGTCCTCCTGGGTGAGTTAGCTCAGAAACAGAAAGTGGAGTTTCAAGAGCACCGAGAAAGACGAGCCAGCAGTGGAGTGTGCTCTTTGGACCCAGGATTATTACTCTGAGCACCACCTCTGTCCAGGAGACAGAGATCCCTGACACTGGATGCATCAGGAGACAATGAAAAACAGTGGCAGATAAATAGCTCATGGAAGCAGAGGCAGCAGCACCAAGACCCCAGAACAGGGAGCTCACCAGCACACAGAATGAGAAAGCAGAGTGTCTTTAGGCCAAGGCTTCCAGACAAAGCGGGCTGCCTCAACGCACTTATCAGCAGAGCTGAAAGAACTTTGTACACGGTCCCAGGCAGAGCAGAGGTCAAGGAGCTGCAGGGCAGAGGCCAAGGACCAGAAAAAGTTCTGCCTCTGGGCACCACTGGGAAGAGACTGTCCTGACTGAAGAACTATATCCCCAGTCATTTCTGATCCTGAATTGTCACCTGCTAGGTCCCCAATTAACCCCAGAATCATAAGTATTGTTTGCGAGTTCTGTGTGGCCATTGCCACTTAAGGATTATCAAACCCAGCAGAGAAGAAGAGAGTGTCATGGTAGGGATGGTTGGTGTCAGAAACTGTGAAAAGAAAGGAGGGTGGAGGCATTTTGATCTCTGTCTCATAGGAATCAGCCTTGGGCTGTTTATCTTGATTTTCCTCCATTGCCTTTTGTGAAGTTACAGGGGGGTCAAATGCCTCCACTATGCCATTTATACCCCTACATTGACAAGTCGTTGGATGAAGGTTAGTTTGGGGAAGGAGCAGACCTTGGATGAGCTCTCATCAGCTGAGGCAATCCTAAAAGGGGCCAGACAGCTGGGACCTTTTCTATCAGTGGCTCTCTCAGCAGCTGGGGAAATCAGTCTCTTGGCCCTGAGAGGAATCTGCGTGACACACTCATCTATGACAATACCCTGAAGAACAAGCTCCCACAAAAACCTGGCTGAGAACTCTCGCCTAGAAAACAGGAGTGCATGCCTAGCTAATAATAGCCATTTACTGAAGGCCCTATGATTGGAACTGTGCCTCATTTACAGATGGAAAACTAGAGGAAGGGATTTAAGGTGGCTAAGTTAATAAGTGACAGAGACAAGATTCAAACACAAGTTTGAAGCTGGTACTGTTAGCCTTTTTTCCAGGGCTGGGTTTTAGATGAGGCAAATGAGACACTTGTCAGGCACACAAGGTAAAGAGGCCTTCCCTCTCCAGTGTGACTTTCCCCATAAGTCTGAATCATGGGCCTGGTGTGTCTTATTTGCCTTCCCTGAGTCTCAGAACCTGGTCTAGTCTGATTTGCTATTTTGAGGAATAAGCCAGAATGCTCAAGTACTCTGAGTCAAGACCCATTCTCCCCTGGAATTGTTCAGTGGGACTTACCAGCCTCTTCCTTCGTGTTTCACTTTTCTAGAAAGCTCCATGGAGGACTAGCTCTCATGAAGAGAGCTTCAAAAAGCTCATGGCAAAATTCCATTATTTTTTCGTATCATTTTTCCACACGCTTTTGGAAGCTCCCTCCTCATCCCTTTCCACAGTTTTTCTCAAGGAAAGAGACTGTTGCTGGTTGATGTCACATGCCCCTGAGTCTGTTTTCTACTCAGAAAGCTCTGCACAAACTCTATCAACAAATGACGTAGAGTCAAACGTGCGGTGTGTCTTTAAGTTGATGTCAGCTCATAGTGACCCTACAGGACAAAGTAGAACTGCCCCCAAAGGTGTCCTAGGCTGAGATCGTTATGGGACCAGCTCGTCAGGTCTTTTCCCCTTTAGAGCCCATGGGTAGGTTCAAACTACCAGCCTTTTGTTCAGCCATCCAGTCCTTAGCCATTGTACCACCAGGGCTCTTTAAAACAGGGATTAGGTTGATTAATTGTATAATCTCCAGCCACATTTGAAAGCTGCTTCCCAGAACACCCTTCCCCAGATTGTTGATTAAGACGGGCATTTGGGGACTCATTTCTTTCTCATTTGTGTAAGTGCACTCTATGAGAGGGGTTTCCCTTCATAGATAGGTGATCACATACTATTTTTCCAAATTGAACCACTCTTGGTGGTATATTGGGTTAAGAGTTGGGCTGCTGCTAATGGCAAAGTTAATGGTTCAAACCCACCAGCTACTCCTTGGGAGAAAGATGAGGGTTTTCTGCTCCAGTAAAGATGTGCAGTTCTGAAAATCAGCAGAGCCAGTCTATTGTGCCATATATGAGGTCAACCCCATGGCAGTGGATTTGGTTTTGGTTTGGGTCTGTGGGGGAAGTCCTTAAGTCATTCTTTAGTCACATGGAGGAGTCCCTGGGTGGTGCAGTTGGTTAACATAGTGGGCTACTAACTCATAGGTTGGAGCTTCAAGCCCAGCCAGAAGTGTCTCCGAAGAAAGGCCTGGTGCTGCATTTCAAACAACAACAACAAAATCAGTTATAGAAAAAAACAACAGAATGTCGTTCTACTCTGGCCCAAAGGAGTCCCTATGAATCAGAGTTAACTTCATGGCAACTGGCATGGGTTTGGTCCATGGGAAAGAAGAACCCTTCATAATTGCCTCCATGCCCAATAGTATCTTTCCTGTATCCCTAGACCACCCCAGCACCCTCAGCATCTTGCCTTATAATTTCCATGGGTCCGTCTCTCTTCCCAATGGGCCAGGCTGTGATGCAGCCGCTGCCGACACAGAGGGATTGTGCAGTCCCTGCATGATCTACAGTCCTCATGACATATATCTTGAATGAAGATTAAGTGATCCTCTCTAGAGCTTAGCTCAGGGGAATCCACTACCTCAGCTGGAACCGAAGTGGTTCCAGACCAATATCTGTTTTTAAAAGATAGAAGGACATTCCTAATCTTTGTGGAGAAACGGAGAGGATTTAGTGAAATGTTTCTGCAGTTGAGGCTACAGATGATCTGTTGACATGGTCTAAAAGGTTGTAGGTGGTTTAATGTCTCTGGGTACCATCAATTTTGCATTTTGTCCTGACTTAGCAAATTGGTTGGGATTTCGGCTTACTGACAAGGACCTTCAGAAAGAATGTGGTTGCAGGAGCAAGTTTAGAAAGGAAGGAGCTTTGAAGCAGCCCTCACTGAGTACCAATCCAAAACTCTGTAACCCAGCACCTCAGAGGGCTTGATCTGGGATGGACTATGGCAGCAGCACCATGAGCCACTTCCTCCAGTGGCCCTGACTGAAGGCTCAGAACCTGCCTCTGATTGGCAGCTGAGAGATACTAGGACCGTTACCTGCCACATCGCCTGCATTTCTCCTGGCAGTAAGAAATCCCCAAAGTACACTATGTTCGGGCAATCTTTCCAGCCTACAAGCAGTTGTTGCTTATCTCTGTCAGCTTTGTGCAGGGGAACAATCAGGCTTTGAAATCGAAAGACTTGCATGTGTGTGACTCATGAGATTAAGATCCCAACGCATAACCACTATATTACCAGGTTTCCTTCCTCTTGAAGGATAGGTAAGCAACAAAAGGACCATTTCTCTTAAAACCTCTGATCGAGAGTGGCACACAACTCCTTCCACTTGTATTCTATTGGCCAAGCCCTTCGCTGGCAGGGCAGGAAAGTTTACTCTTTCCTTGGATGACTAGGAAGTGAGTGAAATTTTGTCATCTCATACAAAGGGAAAAGGGAAACATGCTCTATGATCAAATAAGTTTTAAAAAAAAGTCAAAATATTCATAGAATCTGCCGAGTGTGGCAAAAGCATGAGCACTCCCATTGTAGAAGAAACACTGCTCTCGGAAACCACACTGTGCCTGGCAAGGGGGGCTGGGAGGATTTATGCTTGATCACTTTGGCCAAGTCATTAAGCAAGGCTGATCAGTAGAAAAGGAATTCGGGTTTGGTGCGGGGATGTGTCATTGTATATGCAGGCGATTCTCCTTGAGATGTATCGGCCCACAAATTTGGACTCACATACAGCAGTGACCATGAAGATGGCATCGGACCTGGCGACATTTCATTTTTGTATATAGAAAGTTGACACAAGCATCTCCTGGTGGTGTAGTGGGTTACACATTGTGTCCCTAACCTTAAACTCAGCAGTTCGAAAACATCAGCACTCGGTGAGGGAAAGATGAGGCTTTCTACTCCTGTCAAGAGTTACAGGCTCAGAAACTCATGGGTGCAATTCCCCCTGTCCTACAAGGTCGCTATGCATCAGCAGTGACTCGATGGCAGGGAGATTAAGTTGATAATACCTATTTTAGAAAACGGTTCTGATTATTCAATTAAGTAAGGCAGGTGCAGCCCTGTCACACAGGGTTTGTTTAGATAGCACAGTAGTGTCCACTCACTCATTTGCTCAGTGTGTCTAGAAACCCAATGTGTATTTCCACATGGGACAAGTCAGGTTGAAGACACTGGGGATTCGTGCTTTGTTGAGCAAGCCCTGGAATTGCAAGAGTTCTAAAAAGAGGTCAAAGTTCCTGTTTTTATAACTCTCTCTCACACACACAGACACACACACACACGGAGAAAGTGGTGAACTTCACAGAATGTAGTGGGGACTTCACAGAAAGGGAGGTTGATAGCCGTGAACAGGGTTGGGATGGGTCTTGTTCTATCCATTTGAAAGTCTCTAGGCTAAACAGAATGTCCTGGTAGTATAGTAGGTTCGGTGTTGGCCTGCTAACCACCAGGTCAGCAGTTCTGAATCCACCAGTTCCTCCATGGAAAAAAGATGAGGCTTTCTATTTGAGTAAAGAATTATAGTCTCAGAGAGTCACTGGGGCATGTTTATTCTTCCCTATAGGGGCGCTGCCAGTCAGAATGAACTCAGTACAGTATGCAAATAACAAGCTGTGCTAATACCATTCCAGAGAGACAGTGGTGTTCCAGGGACTTTGGTTTCGCCTGGCCCCTGACCCTGAGGAAACATGAGGTCTTCAGGTCCTCTCCTGCTGCTCTTCTTTACCATCCTCCCATATCCTCCTCTGCACTCCCAAGTGGTGGGCATGATTTATAAACACAGAAATCCACTTACTCCTTTGGAAAAGTGGTTTACTTCACCCAAAAATTCGGAGAACTGTGTCGTCTCCCTTTCAAAGTAAATTATACCATGAACATACAATATTGATTGCAGGCATGTGGATTCTTAATCCTCAAGTTCCCATGAAACCCTGCTTTCCATGGCAAATCAGCCCGCCATTTCAGCACGCCAGTATTGCCAGGAGAAAGGAGCCTCAGCAGCCACCACTGCTCCGCAGCCTGCTTTTCATGGTCACACGGGGATGTCAGAGTGCCCCACACCTCGTGCACTTGACTCAGTGCTTGCTTGCAGGGGTTGCATTTCGTTAGAGCCCAACAACTTCCGAGCATTGGCAAATTCCCTCAACCAAAGGTGGGCAGTGGCCTCAAAATGTCACCAGTCATTAACCACCAGCAGGGTTGCGTTATGCTCGTCAGTGCCGTCATGTGCAAGGGGAAAGACAATTCCCACAGGCTGCCCGCTGTGTTTGGGGAGGGAATGCCAAGTGGGGAAGCTAGGGGTCCTCACCCCAGCAGCCACAGTTCCTGGCTCCAGGCCCTGCCCCAGGCTGTGCCAGGACGAAGAGCCGGGACTCGCAGAGACTCCATAGCTCGATTTCCACTCAGGTTGTGTTGTGTTGATCATTCCTTCCCTAGGCTGCCACCCATCTGTCAGTTTGTCATCATGTTGTCATTTGTCTATAGCTGTGATTGCTGTAAGCGGTGTCACCAGCTACGATTATAACCAGAGCAAGCCACTCTGGACACGCTTCACCAGAGCATCCAAGCTTGGACACACTGGGAAGAAAGACCTGATGATATACTACTGAGAATGAGTCCATGGAACCCTGTGGATCAAAAGAGAATACCGTTCAAACAAGTACTGGAACAGGAGCACCCTAGGTGGGAATACACTCACACTATTCAGTGGGAGGACTCCCTGGGTAGTGTTTGACTAGCACCCAGGAGGTCGGCAGTTAAATCCCACCCAGAATACAAGAGGTGCCTAAGGAAGGTAGGCCTGAAAATCTGCTTCCAAAAGGTCACAGCCTTAAAAACCCTATGGAACAGTTCTACTCTGAAATGCATGGGGGTCGCTATGAGTCCAAATGGACCGAAAAGCAGCTAATAACAACAACACTGTATAAAGAACAACACTGCAAGACCTTAGGACAAAATACACAGCAGGCACAATAGCCTCGACCCCACAGGATAGGGCAAATTATTTTCCTTTGTACCAGAGACCGGAACTGTACAACGGAATGAAACCCTGCCTGCTCTTGTGTCATCACCACAGTCGTTGGTCCATGTTGAGTCCATTGCTGTAGCCACTGTGGACATCCATCTTATCAAGGGTCTTCTTCCCTCTTGCTGCTCCTGTACTTTAACAAGCATTATGTCCTTTCTTAAGAACCAGCCTCTCCTGATAGCATGTCCAATGGATGTGAGATGAAGACTTGCCATCCTCACTTCTAAGGGGCATTCTGGCCATGCTTCCTCCAAGAGGGATTTGCTTGTTCTTCTGACAGCCCAGACGACTTTCGGTATTGTTTGCACATCATTCACATGCATTGATTCTTCTTCAGTTTTCCTTACTCACTGTCCAGCTCTCACATGCATATTGACCATTGAAACTACTTACCTTGAATTCAGAGCTTAGGGTACACTACTCAAAGCCACATAGCTTGTGAGCGGCTGAAACATGTCTGCTGCCAGGAACTGTCCAATTCATTTTATTGAAACATCATACTCAAAAGATGCTTTAGGCAAACATATTTTGTCTTTTGACTACATGTCCCAATAATATAACCAGGCTCAGACCCTCACATTGTAATGATTCAGCTATATGTCTGAGAGGAAAAAGACCGCCAACCATAAAACTGATGGGAGAATAGGTACTGACTGTCACCTGCAATGCCATTCCTTCAACAAATATTTATTGAGTGTTATTCAAATGACAACATTTTGCAAAGCTTTAAGAAGACCCAGATGTAGAGAACACAGTCCCTGCTCACAGGAGACTCACAGATACTGCATCAGGGCATTCAGATCAGGGACACCACAGATAGATGCTGAAAGAAAAATCATAAAAAAAATAGCAACCACGCACGGAATGCAGGACAGATAAAATCCTCAGGAACAGTAATGGGAGTAGCGATACAGTGGTAGCTTTTTAATCTCCCATCATCTTGCATAGGGGTGGAGTCCAGACTGTCACTCAGGCCATAGCCAGTGAGGTCTCAATGTGGGCATGGCCTTCTCTTGAGGATTCTGGCAACTCCTGTATTCTTTCCTGGGGGTGAGAGACACCCATGACTTGATATTCCTGCTGACAAGATACATGGGTCTACATTGATGGCAGCCAGAGCCTTGAATGGGGAGGAGTCATGTGGAGACCCATGCCACTTTCCACCTCTACTGGGTCCATAAGACATTCCACTGACTGCCCTGTGATCTTCCAGCACTTGGTTTCATTGCATGTGTTGCATAAGTCTGAAAAAAATTTACACACTGTTATTGAATATATGGGTTAATTTCGTACTTATGGACGTGGTCTGGACTGGCTTGGGATGTTTTCTTAATATACAATTATTCTTCTATATAAAGCTTTTTTAAGACACATGAGTGTTTATGAATGTGATTCTCTAGTCAACTCGAACTGACTCAGATACCATGAGGGCACAGGGTGGCTGTGTAGGGAAGGGGAGGGAAAGGGAACTGATAACAATGATGGATTTAGAACACACAAACACACAGCCTAGGGGCCGAATAACAGAAATATGGGTAGAGGGACACAGAAGACGGTGTGTATAAAGATATTAATTTATATATAATTTAGTAAGGGTGTGAGGGTGGAGGACAGAGGGAAAAAACCGGAGCTGATATCAAAGGGGTCAAGTAGAATGACAGTGTTTAGAAAATGATGGTGGCAGCATATGTACAAACTCGCTTGAGCTAATTGATTTATGGATTGTTATATTATCTGTCAGAGCCCCCATTAAAATATGTTCTTTTTTTGATAACAACATAAACTCACTGCCATGGAGTCAATTTTCACTCAGTATAGAACACCCCCTGTGGTTTCATCGCTTGCTATTCTTTAAGGAAACAGAAAGCCTTTTCTTTCCCCTGCAGAGTGGTTTCAACTATTGACTTTGAGGTTAGCAGGCACCATAGAATCATGATTCCTAAGGATGCTGATACAAAGGAAGAACCTTGTGGAACATAATTTAAAATTCTTTAATTATGTAGACTTACTTAACTGGAAGAGTCCCAGAGATATGACCCTGAGTTACTCTTCAAACCTTGAATTGAAACTGTCCCCTGAAGTCATCTTTAAACTAAATAACAATTTAGCTCTTAAAGGATTGCATCCTTGAGTATTGCAGTCTTTAAAAATCAGCACAAATCTAAATGGGTTACAGATAATTCAAAATATATGTGAGAGGGTTGTGGCAGAGAGATTAAGTAAAAAGAAACACCTAGAATAGAAAGAACAAGAATGTTAATTCAATATGAAGAGTGTGACCAATGTCACTGAATATTGTGTCCAGAAAGGGTTGAAATGGAACAGATTTTGCTTTGTATGTTTTCACATATCAAAATTAAATATTAGTAGAAAAAGAGAGACTCGCATCTGTTTGAGGCAGACTACCAAATACTGGGTTATATATAATGCTAAGTATTGAATATTATCCCATTTTCATATGGCAAGTATGGAAAGCCAAGGATGGAGTGAGGCATTCACGGGGAGATGGCATTTGAATGATCCAGGAATATCGCTAAAGAAGATGCTCATTCCCGAGTGTTTCCACTGGGTTCGCAAACACATCAGCAAATGAATGTCAAATAACCCGTCTCACCCTCTAACTCAGAGGTGTGCAACCGAACTCTCTTCTACGATGAAAATGTTCCAGAGCAGTGATTCTCAACCTGTGGGTCGCGACCCCCATGGGGGGGGGGGGTCGAACAATGCTTTCACAGGGGTCATCCGATTCATCACAGTAGCAGTATTATAGTTATGAAGTAGCAACAAAAATAATTTTATAGTTGGGGGGAGCACCACACATGAGGAACTATATGAAAGTGTCAACATTAGGAAGGTTGAGAACCATTGTTCTAAAGGCATGACATCCAATCTGGTAGCTACTACATTTTATCAGGACAGACCAGTCCATGGAAAGGGACATCATGCTTGGTAAAACTGAAGGTCCACAAGAAAAGAGACTGACCATCAAGGAGATGGGCTGACACCATGGCTGCAACAATGGACTCCAACCTAACAACCATGGCGAGATTTGGCACAAGATCAGGCAGTGTCCTCAAAGTAACATCCTTGATCTTCAGTCTTTTTAAAAGATCTGTTGTAGCACATTTAGCCAATGCAACGTGTCATTTGATGTCTTGACTGATGCTTCCTTGAGCATTGATCTGGCTTAGGGTTTAAAAATTCCCCTTGGCTTCTCAATCATACAGGAGGCCCACACAGTGATCATCTTTCCTCACTACACAGAGTGTCATGCCCCACTCACATTGGTCTCCTTGCTGTTCCAGGAAGAAGCTTGGAGAACCCAATCACAAGGCCTTTTGCACTGACTGTCTCCTACCTGGAACACTTTCCCCACCGCCACATGGCCACTCCTGTGTCTTCCTGCCTTATTCAAGTACTGCACTGTCAATGAGATCTTCCTTGGCTGCGATGCACTACTTGCCCCAAGTTTCCCATCCAGCGCAGTTTAGTGAGAAAAATCTCACTGCTACCCGCAGGGGGGGAGCCTCGGCACTGGCATCTCAGAAAATGGAGCATAATCAGAACAGAAATGTGACCCTACCTCTCATGCTAAAAGGCTGCTAACTGCAAGATCTAAACCACCACACAACCAGCCACTTCTAAGGAGAAAGGCTGAAAGTTAGTCTCAGAAACCTACAGGGGAAGTTCTACCCTGTCTTATAGGGTCATTATGAGTCAGTATCAACTCTATGGCAGTAAATTTGCATTTGGGGGGGGCGTGTTCTAAGGAGCTCTGGGTCACATACCCTGATCAATCCAACTGGCAGCTGCATCAGCTGGCTAAGGCTTCAAAAGACTGAGTAGGTAACCCAGAGCTCAGTGCTGTTGGCAGAAACTTGTGGGGGGTCAGAAGGACTTGAGGTGATGGTGTCCTTCTCAGTGGCCTCAGATAATCTTCTCCCCGGTCTGGGCATCAGCATCTTCTTTGCAAAATGGGATGATTGCATTAGAGAACCACTAAACTCCTACATACCTGAGCAACCAGGAAGCAATTGTAAATCCTGGAGAGGAGCAAAGACTATGCTGGTGGCTCTGCAAATCTTGGGAAGCTTGGATCCGATGCGGCTGGAACTGTCCACTGCGAGGCACCAAGAATCCCGAGAGCTGTAGTTCAGGTCTCCCCCTTGCCTGTGTACCATGGAAGATTTAATAAATGTTCTCCTCATGCTACCTTTAGGATCCTTGGTGGTAAAGTGGCAAAATCCCTTCACATTGGACTGTTAACTGCAGGGTTGGCAGTTCAAACGCACCTGCTGCATTCCTGTAGGAAGGGCAGATTTCAACTCCCACAAAGAATTGTTGTTTCAGAAATCCACAAGGACAGTTGTATCTTGTAACTATGAGTCAGAACTGGCACAATAGCAGTGCGTGAGTGAGCTTTAAACTACATTTGAGACTGTGGTCTAATTTGAATTCCCCTACCTATCCATTTGGTGTCATGGGAAGAGAGTAGATAGGAGAAAAAAGGGTAGAAGGCAGTGAGGGAGGAGGGTAGAATGTACGGGAGTAACACGTTCTGGCAGAAAATTGTGTGTACGTGTGTGTGTGCGTGTTCTATTGTAATTCACACAGATTATGGGTGGGGGAGGGAACTGAAAAAGTAAATATCCATGAAAAAGAAAAAATTTTTTTCTTTGGTGATTTTCCTTTTGTTGAGCTAAGGGATGGAGAATGTACTGCATGGGCGTGACCAGCCACTGGACCGGTGTGCTGTTAACACGCCCTCCTGCCTTTGCATGCTGGGGGCCTCTCTGTAAACAGAAGTGACTTGTGACTTCTGATTTCCTGGGGCTCTAAAGAGAACCAGAGAATAGAAGTTCTAAATCGTGAACAAAGGAGAGACAAAGGGTTAATGAGCGGACAGAAGTTTGAAGTTTCATTGGATGAACACAGCGCCAGCATCCAACAAACATGCCAAAGGCTGAACTCTGCCAGGAAGTAATGAATGAGCACTGCCTTTAGCCCGTGTCCTCACTCTCCCCGTCTCCTGCACTCCAAGCCAGCCTCACTAAGAGTAGTCAAAGGTGACATGGTGGTCCTTTCATCTCTCTCTGACCCCTCACGCTGCCTTCACCTCTATCCAAGTTGCTTCATCCTTCCCCCTTCTCCCTGATCTTCCTCGTGGAAAGATCTAATTCATAGTAACTGGTAAAAGTCAGTTAGCACACAAGAAAGAAGACATCTCCTTCCTCAGCCTATGCTGCAGAAAAGGAAACTCGGGCTTGAGCTCATTTGCCCTACTGTCAAAGGTCCCATCACGGGCAGGGCCATGATGTGAAAATTCAAGCAAGCAGCCCCAGAGCCAGAGCTCCCCACCTTCATCCACTGCAGTTCAAGTTCATGGGATGAAGTGGTGAAAAGCTAACCAGAAACTGAGAGTTAATGTAAATACCCAAGGCTTACTTGCCAGGGCACTCACTCACTGCCATTGAGTCAATGCTGACTCATAACAACCCTATAGGACAGGGTAGAATTCCCCTGTGAGTTATTGAGGATTTATCTCTTTATAGGAATAGAAAGCCCCATCTTTCCCTTGTGGAGTGGCTAGTGGTTTTAAACTGTTGCACAAAGCATAACCATGACACCATCAGGACTCCAAAACATGCCAGGGCAATCAATGGTTCGGTGAGATCTCTCAGGATAGAGATATACCTTGCTCCTTGGCTACACACGAGAAAGCATTCACCTCCAAGCCTAGTTTGTGATCCAAGTGAGTTTTATGAGAATTAGAAGAAGTTTCATGTTTATAAAGGCACCTGCAGGGCTCTTCAGAAATGTGCATCTCCTTAGAAGCTTCCCTGAAAGTCACGAGGTCTGCTCTGTGCTCCTGCCTTTTAAATTACTCCCAGAGGTGGGGCGTGCTGGTGACCCTGGTTGAACTCATTGGCTGAACTGAATTCACCTGGCCTTGGTGGGCCAATTCAGGTGCAGAACACACCCAGGTGTACCTCCCCTTCCTGGCTGGGAACCTGAGCCTCTGAGCATGTGCAGTGTACCACTCGTTCATGGGACAAAGGCTCAGACTGCTGACCATGCGTAATGGATGCCTCAGTCCCTAAGCTAAACTACCTAGCAGTTCCAAAACCCCACTGCTGTGTAGTGTTCATGAACTTTGGCAGGAACACATCCTTACCACGAAGAATCCTGGTGGCCCAATGGCTAAGCACTTGGGCTTTAGACCGCGGTCAGTAGCAATGCATGAGAAAAAGGTCTTGCCATTGTAAGCATTCCACCCCACTGCCATCAAACGCAAAGGACCTCTGGTGACATGGCGGGCTACTCACAGAGCTACTAAATGCAAAGTCAACAGTTCTAACCCACCAGCTTCACTGTGGGAGAAAGATGAAGCTATCTATTCCTATAGAGACATAATATCTCAGAAACCTATAGGGAAAATTCTACCCTGCCATGGACTACTAAACGAACAACCTAATCTGTCTTGGAAGAAGTCAGGCCAGAGTGCCCTTGACAGCATATATGGCAAGATTTTGCCTCCCAAATATGTTGGACATATTGCCTGGAGAAGGACATCCTGCTTGGTAAAGTGGAGGGGCAGCACAAAAGAGGAAGGCCCTCAACGAGCTGGATTGACACCGTGGCTGCATCAATGGACTCAGGCAGAGAACAAATGTGATGATGGTGCAGGACCTGGAAGTGTTTGGTTCTGTTGTGCATAGGGTCACTTTGGGTCAGAAACCACTCAATGGCACCCGACAGCAACAACAACAAGTATATAAGATCACCATGAGTTGGAATCAACTCGATAGAAAGTGGGCTTTGGGTCTGTCATGGAACCAACCCTGGCTCATAGCGACCCAATCATGGGATTCTGAGGCTGTAAATCTTCATGGGAGGAGAGGGTCTCATCTGTCTCCTGCGGAGCAGCTGGTAGGTGTGAACCCCTGTCTTTGCAGTTGACAGTCCAACACTTCCCTTAAAGTACCCCCCGGGGCTCCTTTGGTTATGATGACAGACTAGGAAACCCAATGGGGACATTTCTACTCTGTCACATGAAGGCATCCTATGCAGAATGGGCTCAACGGGAACTAACACCAACCCCACCACTTTTAACACCATCCCAATCTTACAGACTGTGCTAGGCTCTTGAAGGAATTGACTTTTTGCACTTCCACTGAGCGAGCTATGAGCATGCATGCCAACACGTAACTTCCGGTCCTGAACTAGGGATCAGCTGCACATGTAAGGATGTGCTTCTAATGTGGAAGGAAATAAAGAGAGGGGATCTGAAAGCAGGAAAAGCCAGGAAGCAGGAGTCACTAAGGCAGACCCCTTTCCTAAACCAACTTAATTAGCATATCACAGATCCTGGCTCAGAGGTGATGTTCAAAGAAGAATTGTTGACTGAATACACAAGGGAAGGAACAGAATAAGTAAACACAGAAATGTGCTAATGACCAAATTGACTCACAGTTCTGACCCTGCTCTTCTTCTTCCAGGTTCTTCTCTAGTTGCTAATGGTATTTGCTCGAACTCTCACAAGCACAAAAGGAGCCCTGGTGGCCTAGCAGTTAGGCAGTGGGCTGCTAACCACCAAACTAGCAGTTCTAAATTAGCAGGCATTCTGAAGGAGAACAACAAGCTGTCTGCTCCTTTAAAGAATTACAGTCTTGGGAATGCACAGTGGTAGCTCTACCCTGGCCCATAGGGCTGCTCTGAGTCTGACTCGACTGGACAGCAGTGAGTATGGGTTTGGTTTGGTTTTCACAGATACCCCGATCCGTTGGTGGTCTTGGTAAATTGCACATGCTGGTTCAGTGGACCTTGTGTAGGGCTTGAGAATTTGCACTTCTATCAAGCTCCTGATGTTGCTAGTCTGTGACCATATTTGGGGTGGCAAAGTTCTGGACTACCCGGGTCTTCCTGGTGGCTGCTGTCACAGTGCAAGTTCCCAAGAGTGCACCGCTACTCATTTCTTTGGAATGATTTGGACTGAGTTTTCCCAGCCATTTCAACATGGTTTTTGGCTATTTGTTCCATGACACTGAAAAGTTTGGACCTGACATACGCAGCTCAGGCTGTATTATCTATCTTCTCTGCCCTCTTGGATTGGAGATGGATCACCTATGAAGCGATGAGGGAAAGAAGGGTTGGGTGTCCCCGGGTAATGTGAACAGTTAGCGCGCTCAACCACTGCTGATTAAAAGGTTTGCGGTTCAAATCCAGCCTTTGAAAGCTCTGTGGGGTCCCGTGGTGCTGACCCACACGGCATCACCGTGAGTTGGAATGGACTCCTCAGAAACGGGTTTAGTAAGCAGCACAAAGAGGAAACTCCTTGGTGAACTGGAGGCCACAGTAGCTGAAACCATGGGCTCCAACATACTACCCCTGAGGCTGGCAAAGGACCGGGCAGTGCTGCCTTGTGTTGCAAAGAAGGTCCCTGTGATGTCAGAATGACTGGACAGCACTAACAACAACAAAGGATGTCAGGGCCCTTCACTTCCCCAGACCACTGACCAGGTCAAAGACCCGCATGTGAGTATAGTTTCACAGTTAGACGTGTTTAGAAAAAATAATGTTTGCAAAAGTAAAATCTTGGTTTAATTTTACAGAGCATGCACAATTAGTAGAACTCTTAAGGTCCACCGGAACCTCTTTAGGGTCCCCTCCACTTGTTCACCACCGATAAGTCGATTCTGACTCATATTGATCCTACAGGAGAGGTTAAAATTTCCCCTGTGGGTATTTCTGAAACTGTAGCTCCTTATGGGAATAGAAAGCCTCCTCTTTCTTTGCAGCTGGTGGGTTCAAACTGCCAACCTTGTCTTCAGCAGCTCAGGACTGACTTGTATCTCTATGAAACCAAAATCTACCTCACTGCCAGGGAGGTGATGCTGACTCATAGTGACCCTATGAGGCAGAGTAGATCTGTCCCTGTGAGTTTCTGAGACTGTAATTCTTTATAAGAGTAGACAGACTCTTCTTCCCACGGAGTGGCTGGTGGTTTCAAAGTGCTGACTTTGGTGTTAGCAGCCCAACATGCAAACACTATTACACCAAAGCTCCTTTTGTACTCCTATAAGTAGATAGATATTTCTCTTATATCTGTGTTTCAACCAAAGGCATGGCTATAGAGGAAAAAAGGTCATGAGTGTCAAGAATGATTTGAAAATGTGGAGTTCTTTTGGGAAAGGATATATATACACTTGTGTATATAAATAGAATTCTGACGGCAAGAGTGGTCAGGAGTTGGACTGTTAATCTCAAGGTTTGAATGGCCAACCGCTCCTCTGGAGAAAGAGGAGATTTTCTACTCCTCTAAAGAATCACAGTCTCAGAAACCCACGGGGGCCATTTTACTCAGTCCCATGGGCCTGTGAGTTGGAATGGACTTGATGGCAGTGAGGGCATGTAAATATGCAAACGCCCACCTCGGACTTAGGATTTGACCTGCTCCCTCAGCCCCGTGAGCATCTGCATCTGAAGCCATGGACTTGGCCTTCTGTGAAGAACCCATTAGTGCACCGCCACAAAGAGAACGAGTTTCCTCTGTGTCAGTCCATTACCCTGCCAACGTTCAGGATGGAGCCAACACCCTTGGTTTCCCAGAGAAATTGGCTCAACATCCCCCTGATGTGGTTGCATGACATAGGCCACTCATGCAATGCACTGCATGTGCTCTATTTAATGCACTATCACCAACAAGTCTACATGGGTGGTAACTCTGAAAACCTTGCCCAAACAGCTGGCTTCACCAAAGTATATGGAATCATGTGGAGTCGTCGACCAGTTCGACTCTGCACTGGCTGTACGTTGGCATTGCCAAGGGGGCTTTCTCACTGACCGTGACCTGAATCCTGCTTCCACTAAGCCTTGCTTCATTGGTCTGGGATGGGGCCAGGCCAATGGGAGGCTGGAAAGCTCCTAAGGGATTCCAAAGTATGACCAAGGGTGAACACTACTGTTTTTGGCCATCACATCCGGGAAGGCCCTTGGGACTTTGCCACTCAAAGTACGATAGGTCAAGGAACCAGCAACATCAGCATTAGCTTCTCCCATGCTAATGCCATCGAGTTGATGCTGACTCATAGTGACCCTACAGGACAGGGTAGAACTGCCCTTGTGGGTTTCCCAGACTGTCACTCTTGCCCGGAGTCTACAGCCTCATATTTCTCCCAAGGAGTGGCTGGTGGTTTAGGACTACTGTCCTTGTGGTTAACAGCCCAAGAGTACCAGGGCCTCTAGAACTGCTGGATCCTAGACCCCACCCTGAACCCACAAAATCAGAATCTGCCCCCCAGCCCGATTTCCAGGAACCTGGGTAAGTGCATGCATGTGAAAGTTTAAGAAATACTTCCTTAGAAACCATTACTTTCCAGAACAAACTCCTCCGGCCAGAGGTGCAGAAATGGAAGCCCATCAGGCCATGCTCGCCTAGAAGCAATTTGAGGTCTCAGTGCTCCTATATCCTGGCTGTCATCCAGATTTCCTTATTCTCACCTGGACTGTTGTCACTGCAGCAGGTATTGGTGAGTCCTCAGCACGAACAGCCCCACATTAGGTCTAGAGACACAGCTCCCATTTCAGAGTAGTACAATCCACAGTTTACTGTAGAGTTTCTGGCTTTTACTGGCTTGGGGTAGGGTCTAGTGGGAAACGCATCTTAGCAAGAGCCATTATGTATTCTGGATGTGCACAATGAGTTTGTCTTGAGGCATATTTATGTCTGATGTTGTTATGTATTCTCTTTCTATCCCATGCAACGTTATTTTTTTGAAAATTTATATTTGCTTTTAATTACCCAGACATATAAGTGATTTATAGCTAGGTCTGATCGATTGGAATCAGATGACCACGCCTGGATTAACCATGGGTCCTGGTGACCATTAGGCACTTCTTTCCATGAATGATATTTTCACCTGAGTGAATGCATTCACGACTTTTCTTCTCTTAAGATAAATAAGCAGGTGGGTATCCTTTCGCTATGCTGGCACTTCCTTGTGCTGTTTTAAGTTCACCCAGCAATTTTTAAAAAGAGAAACATATTACAACTGTCACACACTTTATAATTCATGTGGAAAAATTTGAGGGAGAGCTAAATAGAGGTGGCCCGTGGTGCAGTCTTACTTACTGCTTGTTAGAAGGTACTGAAATCTTATATACATAAACACTAGAAACCAGGAGAGAGGAAATGGTGGTTCCATGGCAGAATTCTCACTAGCCATGCAGGAAATTTGGGTTTGATTCTTGGCCAGTGCGCCTCCTGTTACAGCTACCACCTAACTGCTAGTGGAGGCTGGCATATTGCTATGATGCTGAACAGATTTTAGCGATGTTTTCTGCCTACAGACAGACTAGGAGGAAAGGCCTGGTGAACTCCTTCAAGCCATCAGCCACTGAAAACCCCCCAGCTGACAAGGGGTCAAATCTACAACCCATTGAAGGAATGGGGCAGGACCAGTGGGCATTGAGTTCTGTAGCACATGGAGTCCGCATGAGTCAGGAGCTGGCTGACTTGAAGGCAATTGTCCACAGCACTCTCTAGGAGGCAGTGGTTGGAGCACATAGGCGTCCTTCATGTGGCCCCATGATCATCAAGCCTTAAGTCATGCAACCAACTCTGGGAAATGAGAGATGCCCGGGGTACCAGGAATATTTGAAAGACCTGGTGTAAATTGGTTCAGCCCAGGGGATTTCTGGAAACCACCGAGGTAAGCTTCCTGCTGAAACCACTAACTTAGCTCCAGTGCGAGTGGATGGGTGTCTGCACATGTACCCAGCCACCATTAGTGCGTTTTTTGTTGTTGTTGTTGTTGTTGTTGTTGCCGTTCACGTCCGTAGAGTCAATGCTGATTCACAGTGACCCTATATGACAGGGTAGAATTCCCCCTGTGACTTTCTCACACTGTGACTCTTTACAGGAGTAAAAAAGCCTCATCTTTCTCTTGAGGAGTGGCTGGTGGTTTTGAATGGTTGATCTTGCCATTAGTCCATTGCGTAACCAGGTGCTGTCAATTTGGTTCCAACTCATGGCCACTCTATGTACAGCAGAACAAAACAACACGCTGCCCTGCGCATTTTTCACAGCCATTCCTACATTTGAGCCACTGTGTCAACCCATCTTGTGGAGGTTTGTCCTCCTTTTGGCTTGACCAAGCATGCTGCCCAACTCCAGGGACTGGTCCCTCCTGATAACACCCAAAGTACATGAAGCCAAATGTCACCATCCTCGCTTCTAAGAATCAATCTGGCTGTAGTTCTTTCAACATAGATTTGTTTGTTCTCCTAGAAGTTCCTTGGTGTATTCAAAATTCCTCACCAGGACCATATTTCAAATGCATCAATTCTTCTCGTGGGACTTCCTTATGCATTTTCCAGCTTCCACATGAAAATAATCATGCCTTGGGATAGGATACTCCTGAGTTTTTAAGGTGACAAAGTCACCTTGGTTCAAAAAAATGTTTAAAAGGCCTTTTGCAGCAAATTCACTGAAAGCAATTTATCCAGTGATTTCTTTACAGATATTTCTATGAGCGTTGGTTGTGGATGGGTCCAAGTAAGATGAAATGCTTCATCATTTAAATCTTTTCTCTGTTTATCATGTTGCTTATTGGTTCAGTGGTGAGGATTCTTGTTCTTTTAACCTCGAGTTGTAATCCATACTGAAGACTATCATCTTTGAACTTCATCAGTAAGTGCTTCAACTCCTCTTCCCTTGCAGCAAGCAAGGCTGGTCGCCTGCATATTTCAGGCTGGCTGTTCTCAAATCTTCCTGCAATCCTGAAGTCTCCAATTCAGCCATTCAAAACTCAAAACAGCTCAATGCCATGGAAGTCAAGTCAATTCTGACTCCAGCAACCCTGTAGGCCAGGGAAGAACCTCCCGGAAGGTTTCCAAGGCTGTAATCTTTGTGGCAGCACATGGTCACATCTTTCTCACTCGGGATAGCTGGTGAATTCCAAGTGTTGCTCTTTCGGTTAACAGTGAAGTGCTTAAACATTGCCCTACCTGGATTCCAAGTGTGAGCTAGCAGCCACAATTTTCTTCTGAGACCAAAGGGGTTGTTAGGTGTGAATTCTCGACCAAGGGTGGTCCAGCAGACCTGCTCAGTATTCGCCCAGGTGCAAATTCCATCAAGAGGATGCATTGTCATTATTTTTAATCACATAACACACCCAGGTGTAGCAGCAACCCAGCTTTGTAATATCACCCTGGTTTTGATAAATATGTACCAATCCTTGATAACGCTTCCATATCCTTTAATATCCTGCAGCTCAGTCCCTGATGTCTGGCTGTAACAAAAGGTGTGAAGGGAGACCATATGTCAATAAACTCTCCCCGTCTACCACAACTCACCGCATAATCAGCTCCACGGTAAAATGCATGGTAAGTCAGTTATGCGCTGGCGGGGAGGGCAAGGGGCCCCTTTAAGGTTTGTCTTCTGATGAAGTTGACCAAAATGACTTCTTATTTCAGCCTATTAGGAGAGTGAGAGTTGCCCCCCCCTCCCTCGCCATTTTTCTTTTCTTTTCCCTTTTTGTCCCTTCCCCCTTGGAGGGACAGCCTGCTCTGCTATTCTGAAAGGGTTGTCTGTTTTATGCTGCGCTCTCCACTCCATTAAATCACCTTTCATCACATTAAATACAGGTCTTCAGGGTGGTCAGAGAGCTTTGCTGTGAGGGATAATGATATAATGAGGATGACATGCATGAAAAATCATTTTTCAGCTCAATCCCAGGCAGACCACGGGGAAGCATGAAATGGGAAGGGGGAGAGGTGTACCTCACTTTAGACAAGAGCCAGGCTTCTGAGGGGGCCAGTCTCGACCTGGAAGGCTGCTGAAGGCTTCTTTACCTCACTCACTCATTCACTCATTCATTCAACCAGCTTGCTACTTACTTATTAAATGCCACACCTTGGGGCTCTCTCACTGAACAAAAGAGACAAAAATCCCCCTACTGTCAAGAAGCTTCCATAAACAGAGGCATTCAAACACTTCCTAGAGAATGTGTTTAAAGTCCAATTTACACAAAAGCAGAAGAAGAGACTGATGCGAGGGGTTTCACACACACACATGTTCATATATGACTCCCATTGCAGCGACAAAGTGTAGGACTCTTCCAGGAGACACTATTCATTGGAGTTAAATTGCTCCCCCCAACCCCCTGAGCTCTCTCTCTCTCTCTTTTTTCTTTCTTGATGAGAGCAATTGCCCTTGGAAGGGATTAGCTGTTATCACTCTCTAGCACCTTAGTGTGAACTTATTTATTGGCTCCTTTTCCTACCTAGATAGGAGGGGCCTCCAGGGCTGCTAAAAGCCAGAAAAATCCCAAAAGAGGCAGCAACAAGAGAGGCAGAGGACAATTGGGGCCAGTGTTTCTCATTTCAGTGGGGGTGGGGGGCATTTGTTAAAGATGCAGATTACACACACATACAGCACACACACACTTCCCTGCCACCCCACCCAATATGGCCCTACTAAATAAGGATCCTACCCCACCATCTGTCCGGGAGCCCCTGAACTGGCCCTTCCCATGAAACAAGCCAGGGCCATTGAAAGTGACTCTTTAGGCAAAAGACCAGTGACTTAGGTTTTCCAAACCAGGATAAAGACCATTTGTTAAGCACTTGCATATTAACCAAAAGGTTGATGCTTCAAACCCACCCACAGGTTCCTAGGAAAGCAGGCCTGCTGATCTGTTTCTGAAAGGGCACAGTCTTGAAAAGGATCCCTGGTAACATATTGTCCTGCTAGCCATAAGGTCAGTAGTTCAATACTACCAGCTGCTCTGAGAGAGAAAGCTGAAGCTTTCTACTGTACAGATGTATAGTCTCAGAAACCTACCAGGGCAAGTATACTCCGCTGCCATGAGTCAGAATTGACTCAATGGCAGCAAGTGAGTGGATGGGCAGGGATTGATTGGGCACCAACTAATACTAAGAACAACTATTTTGGGTGGCAGTGACATTCTTCTGTTTTATCTAGAATCTGAACTCTCAGCGTCATTAACAATGGAGGCAACAGACAAATAATTATAAACTACAGAAGGGTAAAGAAAAGCTAAAGAAGTTACTTCTGTTTGGGGTTTAGTTGTGTGCTTTTTTTAGCAGAAAATATGAACTATGAAGGAGCAGGGACTTGCTGGACTTAAATATGAACTGTAAGATCTCTCTCCGGGCTAGAGTTACATCTCAGTTCTTGGCTCTGCATGAGAAAGAATTCACGCCAAAGCCTGGCTCGTGATCCAAGTGAGTTTAATGAAAGTTAAAAGAAGTTTCAGGTTTTACGCGCCACCCCTAGGATTCCTCCCCACCATGCAGCCTGGCAGAGACTGCTCGAGGTCACGCAAAGATCTCTCTCCTAAGTTTTCCTCCAAAAAAAGACCTGTCTCATGTTCTTTCTCAAGTTCTCTCCCCAGTTCCTGTCCCCAGTTTTTCCTTTCTCCCCCTCGCTCCTGCCTTTTCAAGGATTCCCGGGGAGAGGCATGGTGAATGACCCCAGGTCGATCCCATTGGCTGAATTGCAATCACCTGGCCCAGGTGGGCTGATCCAGGTGTAACGCCCATCCGTACCCACCAGCGGGAAAACCTAGGCTTTTGTTCTATGCTTGGTTCTCCTGGGCATGCGTCAATGGACATCTCATTCCTGCCTATCTGCCTAACAAAACCTATTTTTCAACCCAAGTCTTTCTTGCCAAAAAATAATGTCCCATAATAGGAATGGCATGAGCAGGGCTTCTGTGTTGGATCAGATCAAGAAGATAGCTTTCATGCCCTGTACTAAGATCACAAAAGAATGTAATCCAGTGCCTTGTAGACAGTCTCGTGTACACAAAAGGTTTTCTAAGAGTCTCCAGAAGGCTATGCTACAGCCTAAATAGGCTGAATTGCAGCCTAAAACAGAGAGGGACCCATTTCAAAGGGATGTGGGGACATGGATTTCATAAAATTGAATGCATCATGTAATCCAGTGCAAGGGAAACCCAGTAACTTTGGGAAGGAACTGCATTGGCTTGGACTAAACAGCCAGAGATAGTGCTACATAAAAAGAAAGAAGATGATTGATAAAGCAACCCAGACATTATTGTTGAAAAGGAAAAGGGACTTAGAAGACAATCAAAAGCTACAAGGAACCTCTCTTAGGGAGAAGTCTTGTGGTTTCAACTTGTGTGCTCTGGGGGATATTTGGCAGTCACGTATTAAATTTTGCATTCAATTTAATCCCTTTAAGGGATTTTGTCACTGGGCCTACAGCCCAACTATCCTGACAAAAAAATCTATCTTGAAAATCACCCTGCTGTGAGGAAGCTAAAGGCAAGCACATGATACGATCACATGGAGGGAAATTGGGGAGCCAATGCAACAGCAAGAACCCAGGCCCTAGACCTAGGCCCTAGACCTATGAACCAAAGCAAACCCATCTTGCTGGGTCTCGCTGCTTGAGCTGGTTTGGCCAATGCCACGTGGAGTGGAGATGTGCTGCCCCAGCCAAACCTTCCTCAAATAACAAAATTATGAGCAAATAATACACCGAGGGGGATTGAAAGTCACTAAGCAGCAATAGGTAAGTAAAACATATGGGCCTACCATTACCTATCTGTAAAGAGTCTTTGGCAACTGGTTTATGGAAGACACCGGCCCTGATTGCCTCCCATAACACATATTCTTTATCATAGCCACGGACACTCATGGAAACATTAAAGTTGTGCTTGAGAGAGGAAAAGGTGAGTTAAGAACTGAGAAAGATGGTCATGTGGCCTGGATATTGCTCAAACACTCCATTCTCCTTGGTCTCTTGGAAGAAGGAGAGGGATGAGAACCCAAAGCTGTAAACATTGTGTGGATTAGAAACGTGTTAAGTTTGGCGTGAGGGCTGAAGGCCCAGGTTGGTAAAATTATTTCTGTGGGATTATCTAGAACCAGGGCTGCTCTGAGGCCCACACTGGAGAGAATGCCATGGTCATTACCCTTGTATTCTTTATTTTGGCTGACTCCCTCCCCCATCATGTGTCAGGGCTTACCCAGTGCCCCTTCTCAGCCCTGATACACGGTGTTGCCAAAAGGGCTCAGAGATGTTAAGCAATCTGATCAAGGTCATGGGGCTTAAGGTCAGGTACAGAGCCAGACACTGAAATGCAAGAAGACTGACTCCTATGCCCAGACCTGGGACAAATCTCTCTGACAGAGCTGGGTAGATGCCCCTAAACATCCGTCTTGTGTGTGTGTGTGTGTGTGTATTTGTGTGTGTGTGTATGTGTATATCCACATATATATGTTTGGTTTATTTGTCATCAACATAATTAGAGTATTTCTATCCAATTAAAAAATGAATTAAGCCAAGGTTGGTGGTTTACAATTTGCACAAGTGCCTTTATGAACTATCATGGTTTACTTTCTTTCATTGGGAGGCAGCTCCAAGCTTCAGACCTCTTCACTCCCACGGTGAGGTGCTACATTCAGACCAGAGTCAGAGGAAAGGATTGACCAGAAAGAGTCAGTTCACTGAATGAGGTTCCTTTGCAAAGGAAGCCAAAATGGCCCTTAAACTCATGGCCATCAAGTCAATAATAGCTCCTAGTGAGGGACCCTGTTAAACAGGATCCTATGGTACAGGGTAGCTCTGTCCCTGTGACTCTCCAAGACTAACTCCATGGAAGCAGAAAGCACCAGGTTTCTGCCACAGGGCTGGTGGTGGTATCAAATTACTGGCCTTTGGGATGTCAGCTCAACTTGTAACCACTGTGCCACAAGGGCACTTAGTCAATCTAACAGGTCTGGCAAAATGTAGAGCCAGACATTATACACTGAAAATGGCTCACCACCACCACCAAAGGCTGGCAGGGGTAAGGGTAGGGGTAGGGGTAGGGGTAGGGGTAGGGGTAGGGGTAGGGGTAGGGGTAGGGGTAGGGGTAGGGGTAGGGGTAGGGGTAGGGGTAGGGGTAAGGGTAAGGGTAAGGGTAAGGGTAAGGGTAAGGGTAAGGGTAAGGGTAAGGGTAAGGGTAAGGGTAAGGGTAAGGGTAAGGGTAAGGGTAAGGGTAAGGGTAAGGGTAAGGGTAAGGGTAAGGGTAAGGGTAAGGGTAAGGGTAAGGGTAAGGGTAAGGGTAAGGGTAAGGGTAAGGGTAAGGGTAAGGGTAAGGGTAAGGGTAAGGGTAAGGGTAAGGGTAAGGGTAAGGGTAAGGGTAAGGGTTAGGGTTAGGGTTAGGGTTAGGGTTAGGGTTAGGGTTAGGGTTAGGGTTAGGGTTAGGGTTAGGGTTAGGGTTAGGGTTAGGGTTAGGGTTAGGGTTAGGGTTAGGGTTAGGGTTAGGGTTAGGGTTAGGGTTAGGGTTAGGGTTAGGGTTAGGGTTAGGGTTAGGGTTAGGGTTAGGGTTAGGGTTAGGGTTAGGGTTAGGGTTAGGGTTAGGGTTAGGGTTAGGGTTAGGGTTAGGGTTAGGGTTAGGGTTAGGGTTAGGGTTAGGGTTAGGGTTAGGGTTAGGGTTAGGGTTAGGGTTAGGGTTAGGGTTAGGGTTAGGGTTAGGGTTAGGGTTAGGGTTAGGGTTAGGGTTAGGGTTAGGGTTAGGGTTAGGGTTAGGGTTAGGGTTAGGGTTAGGGTTAGGGTTAGGGTTAGGGTTAGGGTTAGGGTTAGGGTTAGGGTTAGGGTTAGGGTTAGGGTTAGGGTTAGGGTTAGGGTTAGGGTTAGGGTTAGGGTTAGGGTTAGGGTTAGGGTTAGGGTTAGGGTTAGGGTTAGGGTTAGGGTTAGGGTTAGGGTTAGGGTTAGGGTTAGGGTTAGGGTTAGGGTTAGGGTTAGGGTTAGGGTTAGGGTTAGGGTTAGGGTTAGGGTTAGGGTTAGGGTTAGGGTTAGGGTTAGGGTTAGGGTTAGGGTTAGGGTTAGGGTTAGGGTTAGGGTTAGGGTTAGGGTTAGGGTTAGGGTTAGGGTTAGGGTTAGGGTTAGGGTTAGGGTTAGGGTTAGGGTTAGGGTTAGGGTTAGGGTTAGGGTTAGGGTTAGGGTTAGGGTTAGGGTTAGGGTTAGGGTTAGGGTTAGGGTTAGGGTTAGGGTTAGGGTTAGGGTTAGGGTTAGGGTTAGGGTTAGGGTTAGGGTTAGGGTTAGGGTTAGGGTTAGGGTTAGGGTTAGGGTTAGGGTTAGGGTTAGGGTTAGGGTTAGGGTTAGGGTTAGGGTTAGGGTTAGGGTTAGGGTTAGGGTTAGGGTTAGGGTTAGGGTTAGGGTTAGGGTTAGGGTTAGGGTTAGGGTTAGGGTTAGGGTTAGGGTTAGGGTTAGGGTTAGGGTTAGGGTTAGGGTTAGGGTTAGGGTTAGGGTTAGGGTTAGGGTTAGGGTTAGGGTTAGGGTTAGGGTTAGGGTTAGGGTTAGGGTTAGGGTTAGGGTTAGGGTTAGGGTTAGGGTTAGGGTTAGGGTTAGGGTTAGGGTTAGGGTTAGGGTTAGGGTTAGGGTTAGGGTTAGGGTTAGGGTTAGGGTTAGGGTTAGGGTTAGGGTTAGGGTTAGGGTTAGGGTTAGGGTTAGGGTTAGGGTTAGGGTTAGGGTTAGGGTTAGGGTTAGGGTTAGGGTTAGGGTTAGGGTTAGGGTTAGGGTTAGGGTTAGGGTTAGGGTTAGGGTTAGGGTTAGGGTTAGGGTTAGGGTTAGGGTTAGGGTTAGGGTTAGGGTTAGGGTTAGGGTTAGGGTTAGGGTTAGGGTTAGGGTTAGGGTTAGGGTTAGGGTTAGGGTTAGGGTTAGGGTTAGGGTTAGGGTTAGGGTTAGGGTTAGGGTTAGGGTTAGGGTTAGGGTTAGGGTTAGGGTTAGGGTTAGGGTTAGGGTTAGGGTTAGGGTTAGGGTTAGGGTTAGGGTTAGGGTTAGGGTTAGGGTTAGGGTTAGGGTTAGGGTTAGGGTTAGATTGATGTGTGACTTTACAGGGCCACTAGTAAGCCAGCATATATAAAAGACTTACTCCCTCCCCCAACAGAATGGGTTCTTTTCTCCAAGATTTCCCGAAACATGGCATGACCAGGAAAGACAACAGGTCCAAGTTCCTAAAGCCACCAATGTGGAGACCTTTCCTCCTCTCCCCATCCCCGTCGTCTTTTTCCCACTTTGCAGGAGGACTCAGGAGCTGGAGAGCTGGCTTAAGACCCATTGTGACCGCTGCCTGCCTATCAGTTCATGGGGGGCCAAAGAAAGAGAAATACCACCCCTTTTAAAGTCACCCCCCAACACGTGCACTTGGGCTGGCATGTCCTCTCCACCCCCCAAGAAGGATCACTGGTCAGCAGCATTCTCTGCTTAAGGCAAGCAGCCCAAACACCTGGGGAAACCCCCCCACAGTCCCTCTTTGGGTCTATGTCCCCTTTTTTCCCCCAGGGATTGCATAATTGGAATAAACAATACCCCCTGTCTGAGAAACCACAAGGTCTGATTTCTTTGCTAGACTAGCTTTTCCACATGCATCAGCCCACCTCAAACAAGTGCCAGCCACTTCTCCAGGTGCTGTTCACAACAGAGGAACGGGAGCCCTTCCAGAGAGAGGCCCAGAAAGCAGTCAATAGACCTGATGGTCAGCCAGCGGGCACTCCCCAGTGGAGAGAAACTCTTTTTACCACTCCACGAATAATGTGGGACCCAAACTCCCAGTAAGGCCCCGAGGGCTTAGCCAGGTATCACCAGTTTCTCTTGCAGGGCCTCCGCAGGACAGCTAGGAAACCTATGCATTTATCTAAGGTCAGTGAGAATTTTCAGGCGCCTACAAGAGAATGTCTGCCTGCCTGCCTGCCTGCCTGCCTGCCTGCCTGCCTGCCTCCATGCCTGCCTTTTTGGAGTGGCTGATGGAAGCCTGCGTTTTTGTACCCCCAAGGACCCAGAGGCCCCCGAGAACAAGAGGGAAATAAGTATTGCCTTTATTACTCAGCCGCCTCAGACATGAAAAAGAAATGGGAAGCATTTGAAGGGAACAAACTTCATGATTTGGTAGAAGTGTCTTAGTGGGTGTATCACAACACAGATGACTCTACCACGACAGAGACAAAGAAATAGCTAAAATACTAGGAATTGCCATGGGACACACCAGAGACTCAGGAAAAGAGATCATGGCCCACTCACGGAGAGACTGACCTGTGGCACTGCCAAGCCCCGAGGAAGGAAGGATCCAGGTGCCTACTACAGAAGAGACAGACATTGGAAAAACCATTGCATTGAAAACCCCAGGAGAGATGGACAAACCTCCACTAGAGAGGACGGCCTCGTCCTCGCCTAGAAAAACCCAAGCGAGAGACAATAACGCTTGAGGAAGCTGAAGGAATGTCTCAGGGCTCTGTTTCACTGGCCCCCAGGATCCCGTGCTAACTGTCCAAGTCGGGGGCCAGCCAGCAAATGTCTTGGAGGACACAGGGACCATCTTCTCAGGTTCAACAAAGAGAACGGACACATTGTCAAAGGAAAGATTGGAATTACTGTCAGCCTATGATTGCTTCCAAAGTACTCACACCAGAAGGTTTGCATGGAGATTGGGGGGCTTCCCAAGCCATCAAGGTAAAAAATGTCTCTCTGCCCTATGTCCCAGTTAGCCACATGGTTTTCATGGCACTGGCTCCCAACTCGGCTGTTGAGCCAGTGAAACTCTTTTAGCAGGAGTTGAAGTGGCCATCAGCAGAAGGACAAAACCTCCACAGTGGGCTTCCCGTTTCAATACGAAGCCACCTATATCACCTCTTGGACATTATCATTGTCCTGGGCTCTGAATCGCCACCCCAGATCTAGAATGCGCCTGACATGTGCACATGGTTTGAATCAGGTTCGGGTTAACCCCTCTTGATCACTTAGTGACATGGGACACTAGACCATGGCATACCTTTACTTTCCAGATGAGAAAACTCACTCAAAAAGACACAGGTACTGACCCACAGGAACACAACTGGTTAACAACAAAGCCACATTCCCAACCAGTGTCTGGAGCCAGAGCTCAGAGCCCCATATGCCTGTGCCCAGCTGAGCAGTCACCCTCTCCTGGACCCTCGAAAGATCTGAGCAGATCCTCCCCCCCCCGTGTCCCCTCCCACGACCGAATGTTTTTTCATAGGATGGCACTGAATCTGCAGCTCCGGGAGAGGGACATATCTGATGGAGAACACGGAGAAGACGAAGGGGGAGGAGGGGAGAGTGGAGCACATCCTGGCCCACCAGGCCTTGAGGATGATGTTCCCACTCAGAGAAGACAGTCCACACAGAAGACCACATGGCCAGCCCAAGATGAGACACGACGTCCCTCAAAGACCCATAGCCCTAGAAGGGACAACACTGGAGACACAGTGCGGGAACGGATCCCGCCACACCGAGGCATAGCACTAAGGGGGTGCAGCAGAAGAGCAAGGAAGTGGAGCAACAAGGTCCCCAGGGAATGCCATAGGAAGACTTTGGGGGCAGGACTTGGTGCCCACACAGACTGGACTGGAAAACACTGCTAAGGGCCAACAAACAGTCTGTGAACTAACTACGAGCTTTCCTTTCTTGATGAGTTGTGTTTTCTTTTATGGTCATTGGATTTTGGCTGTTTTCTTTCTTTTGGTGCTTGCTTTTGCTCTGTCTTGTGTTTGTGCATGTTATTACCTCTACTGTATGTCTAAAAAGAGATGCTGGATGCACAATCTGCAGGAGAGAAAAAGGGGACCAACGCTTCGGGGGAGGGCCACGGGAAAGAGGGAGTTGGGGGGAAAGCAAGTGATGTTAAGAAACCCAGAGACAAGGGAACAACAAGTGGATGCAAATCCGTGGTGAGGGCGATGTAGGAATCCTGGTAGGGCGTTATCAAGGGTGAAGGAACCAAGAGGATTTACTGAAACCCAAATGAAGATTGAGCATAGCAGTGGGCACAAGAGGGAAATGAAAGGGAATAGCAGAGCGACCTAGGAAGCACGGGCCAGTTATAGAGGTCTAAAGAAAGGCACGCACAGATGTAAATATATTTATCTGTGAGCATGGGGAAATACACCTATGTCCATATCTTTATAGGTGTCCTATTAAGGTAGCAGATGGCCTTTGGGCCTCCACTCAAGGACTCTCTCATTGCAAGAATACCTTGTTCTATTACATTGGCATTCTATGATGCTCACCTTCCCGACACGTTCCCTGAAGTCTAAGCGGTTGCATAAGCAAATGTGGTCAAGAAAGCTGATGGTGCCCTGCTATCAAAAGATATGGCGTCTGAGGTCTTAAAGGCCTGAAGGGTAAGCAAGCAGCCATGTAGCTCAGAAACAACAGAGCCCACATGGAATAAGCATACCAGCCTGTGTGATCACGAGGTATCAAAGGGATCAGGCATCATCAACACACAAAAATCTCATTGCGAGTGAGCAGGGAATGCTGGGTAGAGAGCCAAAGCCCATTTGCAGTACACTGGACATTCCCTTAAGTAAGGTCTTGGGGAAGAGACAAGCCTACACAGGGTACTAGACAGCAACGGTGAAACACAACTTTCCTCTAGCTCCTCAATGCTTCCTCTCCCCTCACTATCAAGATCCCAATTATAACTTACAAATCTGACTAGACCAGAGAATGTACACTGGGGCAGATAGGAACTAGAAACACAGGGAATTCAAGGTGGATGAGCCCTTTAGGACCAGTGTTATGAATGGGGATGCTGAGAGGGTGGAGGGAGGGTAGGCTGGCACCAGGGAACCGATGACAAGGATCTACATAAAACCTCAAAAGAAAAGGGGGTGAAGGGGAACATCAGACAGTGCAAGATATGACAAAATAATAATTAGTAAATGATGAAGGATTTATGAGGAGGGGTAGTGAGAATGGGGGTGGGGGGAATGAGGAGCTGAGGCCAGGGGCTTGGGTGGAGAGAAGATATTTTGAGAATAATGAGGGCAATGAATGTACAAATGTGCCTTATATCAGTGATGTTTGCACGTATTGTGGTTATTGTTGTATGAGCCCCTATAAAAGGAGAGGGAAAAAAGACCCTGCCAGAGGGCTGATGCTAGGATGATCTCAGGCTGGATTAGACCAGCAAAAGCAGGTGCTGCAGTCGCCTCACCCTGTGTCTATTCCTGTGTGAGGCATGAAGCTTAGGGTCCACAGCCCTGGCAGCTGGACAGTGAGAGAGGCGGGGCTCCTGGGTAGTCCTGCTGTCTGGGGCACCTCTTTCACGGAGCCCACACCAGGGGAGCTCTTCAACTCATGGGGGATTGGCAGGAAGCCTCTGCTCATGCACACACACCACCACCTAGCTGGAGGACCTCGGTGAACAAAGCCTGAGGCAGACAACAAGCCCACTAACTGATCTTGTGAGAGATATAATCAGGATCCAGGAACCGGCAACTGGGAGTAAGGGGCAGCATACCTGGGTCCCAGCCCCTCCCACTGCCCTCTGCAAGGAGTGACATTCCAAAGCACAGTGTTTTCCAAAGGCACTGTCAGGACTTTGGAATGGGCAGCTCATTTGTGGACATGGATACTATGTCATCCAGACATACTACCTCCTCCGATCCTGTCAGCTGAGACTAAAAACCCTTCCAAGCAGAAAGCCATGCATCTGAACAGTATCCACCAGCCACTCACGTCCACTCCTGCTGCCTCCAAAGAGCTTTCCTGAGTTGGTCAGATCTCTCTGGGGACAGATATCCCTCGGTCCTTGGTTCTGCGTGAGAAAGAATTCACGCCAAAGCCTGGTTTGTGATCCAAGTGAGGTTTAGGAGAGTTAGGGAGGTGTGGTGGGCAACCCTGGTCGATCCTAGTGGCTGAATTGAATATACTTGGCCTAGGTGGGTCGATGCAGGTGCAGCGCCCACCCAGGTGGACCTGCCCTTCCTGGCCGGAAACCTGGACCTCTGAGCACGCACAGTGTGCCACTCCTTCCTGGGCCGCTAACTGGGCCCTCTGAGCATGTGTAATGGACACCCCAGTCCCTATGCTAGCTACCTAACATTTCCACCCTGAAGAGATATGGACCCAAATCTTTGGGGTACTGGGCAACGACATCTCTAGCTACTTCCTGCTGGCAAAAGGGGCGAAGTGGGGCTTTGGGTCCACACCCTTCCTGCTCTGCAGGGAGAGGTTGTCCATTCAGCGCTAGGATGGATAAGGTTGAAGTGGTCCAGGAGATGGTGGTCCTGGAGCTGGCACACTTGGATTAGGGGCTTTGGTAACTTGAGAACTTCTGGAAAAACCAACAAACGCACAAAAGGGTGAACAGTTTAACTGAGACAAGGCTAGAATTGTGAGGTGGGACTGCCCTTGAAAGTAGGTGAGTATCACAGGAAGTAAGTAAAAATCTTAGAATTATCAGGCGTGTGTGTTTGTTCATTCTAAGTACCGGCACGGGGGTAAAAGCATTCACAATTTCCCCTAGGGGGGTCCAGGGTTTGGGCACTACTGGGTGCAGTGGGATCACCGCTTCACTTATGATCCTAAGGCATTGGCCCCTCTGATAAGAACCATCCTTCTTTTTAACCCTATAACGCCTCACTTTTAAATTTTTGGGCAAAAAAAATTTCGTTTTGATTCATTACTTTCATAGTTATCAATATATATACATTTATATTCATTTCATTAAATGTTAGGGAAAGGTCATGCTCGGTGTTATAGGGTTAAATTGTAATATTGGGATGCTACAGGCGGGGTCAACAGGGATCCAAAGTAGAGTAACTGCCTGTGTCATTTTTAATTTTCTCGGGTTCCATTTGAGTAAAAGGCTTGTAAGTTACCCAGGGACCAAATGCCCCTGGTGCCTCTACTAGGGGTAGAATGTTCAGGGAGGGTTCAGGGCTGGGAGAATAGTGACCTGGAGTGCAGGATCCCTTAGGGCAGGGGTCCTCAAATTGTTTACACAGGGGGCCAGTTCATTGTCTCTCCGACCGTTGGAGGACCAGACTATGGTTTTCAAAAAACCTATGAACAAATTCCTATGCACACTGCACGAGTCGGCTGCTAAGCAGGACAGGCAGTGGCAGCAAAAACACCCCGAGGGTGGGATAAATGACATCGTGCCACATGTGCCCCATGGACCACAGTTTGAGGACGCCTGCCTTAGGGGTTCCTGGGTGCACTGGGGATGAAGGTCTCCTACTGCTCCTCAAGAGGAGAAATGCTCTAAGTTCTGGCATCTCCGCCCACTTTCCCAACACTCTACCGAACTGTTCCCGGTGAATCACGGTTGGAAGGGAAAGCGTACCATTCTCTGCCCACCATTCTCTTTTCTCAAAACGATACTGTGGCCAAATAGAGTTGCAAAGTGAATCTATAAGCTTTTGTTTGCCCAGCCTCTCTGTATCAACTCTATCCCAATTGGACACGATTCATGCAAGGGGGCAATTCCTCCGTATCAAGCTGCTAAGTCCCATCTAGAAAGCACAAAACAAGGAGGCGATTGACAGCTTGCTGCCTCCAGGTCAATAACCCCCACTTGAGAGCGTACCCCTGGGTTGCCCTGAATCTCATGCCTCAGCCCGAGGGAAGGGGTCAAGGACCAGTCACCGAGGGTGACCTTTAGGCCCAACCATTTTTCTGGACAACAGACTAGGAGGACCACTGCTTGGGATGGCCCCAAGGCCCTCCAAGACGCCTGCTGGTGGGGCTGACGCTCAAATCTCTGAAGGGAAGGGACACGTGGCAGCTCAGGGAACCTTAAGGGAAATTGGAATTTCTGGCTGGAACATCATGGCAGAGGAGCTGTGTATTAAGTAAGAGCTGTCCCCAAAAGTGCCTGAAGCAGCATCGCTGAAAGCCTAAAGGTAACAGTGACTCCGCCTAGGCTTCCGAACGCCATTGGCCTAAGCCTGGGCCACGGAAAACCAGCCTGTAACAAGGAACAAACCAAATCTGGAAGAACACTAGCCCTATAACGCCTCAAGTTTTAAATTTAGGAAATATTTTTTTTTTGGTTTTTATTCTTTACTTTCATAGTTATCAATATATGTGGCATTCAAAATATATTTTAAAAGCATAAAATTTTCAGTGTTTTTGAAATGTGACCAAATTGTCACTTTTATAATTTGGGTACCAGATACGTTTTCATTAAGAATTATGACAATTTTGTGCTTGGCGTTATAGGGCTAGAGCAGCTTGTTTGAAAAACCAGGAGAAAGGCAAAGGGAATGAAGGGGAAAAGGGAAACTTTTGGCTCCCAGGACCAGGCAGGGCTAATTCCCCGGCCTCTTCACCCAGCTCCCTAGGCAGCGCCCTTCCACATGTTTGGACTGGTGGGTGCCATCTTGGCCATGGTCACAGACCCTGTTACCTCTCGGCTACAATGGCGACTGTGTAGGATCTCTGGGAAAAGCTGAAACAGCTTTGACAAGAGTGAAGCCATTTGGGGCTGACAGAAGCCACCATGAAAAGAAAATAAAGTAGCTAGGAAGTGTAAGTCAACTAGCTGATATTGGGGAGGTAGGCTGTGCAGACGTCGCCCAAGGGAATGTCACGAAGGAAATGGATGTTCAGAAGGCTGGCGAGAACGACCAGAGCAGTTTTGGTTCAACTAAGAATGGCTAACCCTAATACCCCGCTTCTCACTCGCCTAGTCCTGAGGAAGTATCCATGTACCTACTATACAAAACAGTGACATTGGAAAAATCAGTGCCTTGAAAACCCCAGGAGAGGTGGACGAGCCACCACTAGAGAGGACGGGCCTAGTCCTCGCCTAGAAAAATCAAAGCTACAGACAATAATGCTTGAAGCTGAATAAAGGTGTCCAGGCGCTGTTTCACTTGACCCCAAAGAGCCCATGCTCACTCTCCATGAAGGGAGCCAGCCAGTAAATTTCTAGGTGGACAAAGGGGTCACCTTCTTGGTTTCAGAAAAGACTACAGGTGCCTTGTCAAAAGGAAAGGCTTTCATTACAGGGGCCCCAGGGCAGACCCAAGCACACCCATGGACAACGGCCAGAATAACAGATTTAGCACAAGAGACAGTTACACGCTCCTTCCTGGTAATGCCTCAATGCCCCTTTCCCCTAATTGATCGTGACTTATTATGAAAAATGGCAGCCATAATTACTTTCTCATCTGCTACAACCACCTTAACCCTTGAACTTGAAAAGCCAAAAGTTTTGCTCACCGCTCCAATGTCAGAGTGATATGTGTTTTATCAAGGAGCAGAAGAGACCTCCTCAAAGGAACTTCTTGATAAATGGCTAAAAGATATTCCTTTTGTTTGGGCAGAGAACAACCTGCCAGACCTTTCTGAACTTCAGGTGCCTGGGGTCGTACAACTTCTGAGCTCAGCTACACTGGTGTGTCAAGCTAACCCTACTCCCTGGATAGCAAAGGTGGGTATTTCTGTTCCCATTTGCAGACTAAAAAGGACAGGCATTTTGGTCTTCTGCAAGTCCACATGGAATGCTCCCCTGCTGCCAATGCAGAAGCCGGGAACTGAGGACTTCCAACCGGTGCAGGATCTCAGAGAGGTAAATGAGAGGACAGAAACTGGCCACCCGACGTACCAAACCCCGAGACCCTCCTGAGTACTATCCTGTCAAACTGAATTTGTTATACTGTTTTGGACTTAAAGGATGCTTTGTTCTCCATACCCGTGTCCCCTGCACATCAACCCAGTGAAGACTTACAGGAACACAAGGAGGAACACCCCCAAACCACCTTGCTCCAGTATGCAGATGACCTCCTCCTGGCCTCCGAAACCCTGGAGGAATGCCAACGGGCTACCAAGGACCTGCTAATAGTCCTTGGCCCATTGGGGTACAGGGTATCTGCAAGAAAGGCTCAACTGTGTGTCCATAAAGCTGTATACCTAGGCTACCAACTGGAGGAGGGAAAACGGACTTTGTCCCCCAGCCGCACGGAGGCGATCCCCAAAATCCCAGTCCCTGAGACTAAGAGGCAGGTGCAAGAGTTTCTAGGAGCTGTGGGGTACTGTCCATTGTGGAATTTGGGATTTTCAAAAATAACAAAACCCCTATATGCAAGTACTGGGGAAAGGAAAAAGAACTTCAATGGACTGAAGTAGAACAACAAGCGTTTGAATCCTTTAAAAAGTCGCTCATATGGGCAACCTCTCTTGCCCTACTAGACATAGTAAATCCCTTCCAATTGTCTATGTGAGGCCAGAGGCACAGCAAAAGAAGTGCTAACTGAGAACTTGCGGCCATGGAAGAGACCTGCGGCCTATCTTTCAAAGAAACTGGACTCTGTAGCTGCAGGATGGCCGAGCTGCATGCGAGCTGAGGCTGCCATGGCCATCCTAGTCATAGAAGCTAGGAAGCTTACACTGGGACAGGATATTGCTGTGGTAGGGGGACCTATGGTTGAACCACTCCTAACCAGTCCCCCGGACCGGTGGATCTCGAATGCCAGGACTATACCACAAATCCCCAAGGTAGTGGCTGTGGCCATGCCATCCCCAGTGGTACAGCCACAACCTACATACTCAGAAAATGATCTAAAGATAAGCCAAGAGCTGGCCTGCCAAAAAGACTGGGAGCATCCAGGGTGGCTGCTCCATCCTGATGGAAGAAGATTCATGCCAGAAGCTCTGGGAGAGATCTGATTCAAGGACTACATGAAGGTATGCATTTGGGATCCTCTCTAAACTGTCTCAGTTGCTTCTCAGGCACTTTTACATACCCAGGCTTGGACACTGGGTGGCAGATGTCACCCACCGTTGATTGCACTGTGCTCGGGTAAACAACCCCAGAAAGAAAAGGAGCAACCCCAACCACGAGCTCGAGGTAGTAGTCCTGGAGAATTCTGGGAGGTGGACTTTATGGACATCAAACTTAGAAAGTATGGCTACCGATATTTGCTGGTGTTCGTAGACGCCTGTTCTGGATGGGTGGAAGCCTTCCCAACAAAGAAGGAAACTGCTGCCACTGTGTGTAAATTATTAGTAACTAAAATTGTCCCTAGATTTGGCCTTCCCATCACCTTGGGGTCCAACAATGGCCCAACATTTATTGCTCAAATTACTAAAGTCTTAGCAATGCTTCTAAATATTAACTGGAAGCTCTTCAGGGCAAGTAGAAAAAATAAACAGAACCCTAAAGGAATTGTTCGTTGAGTTGCATTTAGGACCTGGCGAGAACTGGGTTGATCCTTACTTTACCTTTTGCCCTACTTCAAGTCCGATGCAATCCCTATGTGAAAAGCATGACCCCATTTGAATTTATGTTTGGCAGACCTTCCCCAAATCCTCCCAAGATTGAGGGAAGTAGAAATAATGGAAGTCACTAATCGTTCCCTCATCGAGTGCCTGCAGGCTGTGCAACAGGTGAGAGACAAATCATATGCTCTGACACCTTCATTTTGGGCCTAACCAAGGGAAAGGGAACAGGCAGCCAACAACGTGCAACCAGGAAACTGGACATGGGTAAAGAAGCACCAACCTGACACCTTAGAACCTAGGTGGACTGGCCCATACCAGGTGATACTTACAACACCAACTGCTGTTAAAATAGTGGGGAGGGGGCCGTGGATTCATCAGTCATAAGTAAAAAAAAAAAAAGCCCTCCCCGAGCATATCCTGAAAAGATGGACACCCAGAAAGACAGAAAATCCCTCAAAATTAAGGCTTTACAGAATTAATTGTTTTTCTCCGAGTATTGCTGACAGCACCCACTGTTTCCCCCAAGCACAAACACATCTGTGGACTGCTATTCTAACCTCCAGCAGTGAATATGTAACCTCTTATACTGGGTATGACCCCCTGTTTTCATTTTGATTGGTTTGATTTGATAGGAAAAAAAATGGCATTCTGGATCCTTTAAAGGTAAAGGGCACAATGGGACCTATACTGGAATCCCGTCCTATGGGTGCGGAATACCCTCTATAGAAAGAAGGCTCCAAACAAACCATTTCTATATATGCCCGGCTCATGGACTCCCTAACTGCCAAGGGGAGGGACATTACCATTGTGCAGCTTGGGGTTGTGAAACTATCATTTTCAGGGTGGAAACTTGTTAAAGACGACCCTATTATTTTTACAAGAATGAGACTCAAGTCGGAAGGGTTTGATCCCACCACGTGTATGGTTTCCAAATGTAACCCAATAAGAATTGGATTCAAGCGTTATTGGGTTCACCGGGAAAACATGGGGAATTCAACATTATGTAAATGATAGAGATCCCGGGAAAACCTTTTCTATCCAGCAAAGTAAAATATGGCAACCTGCCATCCGTACAAAGGCCCAAACCTCGGGATAAATCCTGAAGAGCCACAGCTGGGTGTCATTAAGATTCCTTTGCCGCACCCTCCAGACTCTCCAGTAACTTTCCCGTTCACTGCCAGCCCAACTCACAGGGCCCTTCTCATTCAAGAGCCACCTCAAGGTTCTGTGTTTGATTCTCGGGATGCTGTATTCCAATGTATGAACTCAAATCCTCACCTCACAGCTGATTGTTGGCTTTGTCTGAACCCTGCTTCCCCTTACTATGTAGGCACAGGTACAAATAGCACTATTGGTACAGAGTGTAATCCAATTAGAAATGTTAGTAAAAAGGATTACACAAAGCAGCAGTCTATAGGTGATGTTAGTATGGACTCAAGTCTAAGCTCACTTTAAAAGATTTGCAAGGGCAAGGACCGTGTTTTTATTCATCTAAGTATCCCTTTAATATATCAAGATATCGAGATTTTTGCCTTCAAGCTGTTCCCATTGAACCAAATGTTGATCCTCATTTGTTATCTGCTCCAATGAGTACTTGCTTTACTTGTTCCACAGGACGAACACCCTGTCTCTTTTCCCCAGTATTAGTAGCGGACCTGGGTTTTTGTGTGCTAGTGCATGTTAGTCCTCAAGTGTACCTGTGTTCTGGTGAAGGAGGTGTAGGGATAACTTTGGAATTTCAGGATGAGTTAAAAGAGCCCCAGTATTGGTCCCACTGGTAACAGGGCTTGGGATTATGGGATTAGCTGCAGTCGGGTCAGTTGCTTTAATACAAGGAAACTTAAACTATCAGACTCCTAGTCAGCAAAATGCTTTAGATCTACAGGAATTTAAAAAAAAACCTGTCTCCCATTTAGAAAGATCCCTAGACTCCCTTGTAGCAGTTGTGTTGCAAAACCACCGAGGGCTTGACTTGCTCTTTTGGAAACAAGGAATGCTGTGCACAGCATTGGGAGAAACTAATTCTATGCAAAGCATTCGGGAATCAATAAAGATAGATGATCCCTGGTTAGGAAAAGATTAGAACAAAGAGTCAAGAAAAGAAATGGAGGAACCAATTGGTTTGAAAAGCTACTTAATTGGTCAGCCTGGCTAACTACCCTATGAACGGCCCTAGCCGGCCCCTAATCCTCCTCCTGCTAAGCCTCACATTTGGCTCAGTAATAACCAATAAGCTAGTGGCATTCCTTACACAGAAAGTACAAGCCACAAAACTCTTAGTGCTGAGCCCACCATACACTGGGCTGGCTACCGCAGATTCAATGATTTGAACTTGGCTAAGAACAGGAGGGAATGTAGCAGCTCTGGGCAAAGCTTAAATAGCCTTGACAAGAGAAGTCATTTTGAGCTGACAGAAGCCATTATGAACGGTAAATAAACTAGCTATGAACTGCCAATGAACTAGCTGATACTGGGGAGTTAGGCTGTGCAGACGTAGCCCAAGGGAACGTACAGAAGGAAATGGATGTTCAGAAGGCTTGCGAGAATGACCAGAGCAGTTTTGGTTCAACTCAGAATGGCTAACCACAATACCCCGCTTCTGAGCTCTGCCTGATTGCACACCTGCACATTGCAAAAGTATAAAAACCTTTGGAAAATTAGACTGGGGGGCCGCTCAGTCTCCCCTCAAGAGAGTTGATGGTCCCTGCGCAGGAAATGAAACTTATTCTGCTGAACTTTCCGGCAGTCTGGGAATGGAGTGTAGCTACAACAGACACAGGTGGCGCCATTCTGCCTGAGAGTGGAGTCACGTGGCTGGGAAAATGGAGGCCGCAGGTTGCGGCCTAGCCGAAAGCCAGCCTGGAGCCGGCCACCCAGCCAGAGTCCTGCCCAAACCAACAGGGTGGACGCAGGCGCCCCCAGGCCTGCTGCTTGCCGGAGCCGCGGCACAACACTGTGTCCCAGTCTTGGCACAACAGACTCCATTTTGAGTCCTGCACCTCCATCTTAGCTCTCAAGGCTGAACCCTAACCGACCTCCCCTCCCCTGCTCAACCCCAAATTCCTGGAACCAGCTCGTCCCAAAGCCAGAATGTTTTCTGAAGATAATGGTCACTCCATCCTTCCTTGACATATAGATAAGATTAACGACCTTCTCCCTTCTGAAGCGCCTGTGTGTGTAGAACCTCACCAGCTATGATCCTTCCCAGCTGTGCCTGCCAACAGTGGGCATAAAAACGCCGCCAGGATTCTTTCCCCTGGCGCAGCTTCAATAGCTCAATATCCTGAGTTGCTGAACCCGCCCGCAAACTTCTCAATAAAGCCTGCTTCTAAAACTTCGTTAATTGGGTCTTTCATTCTGTTTTCACATCCAAATAGACCTTGTGTTTTGGTGCCAAAAACCCGGGATAGGTGTGTGGCTCCCCACTTCTTTTGGGGTCCCCTAAGAGCCACCCAAATCTCCAGGACCTTTAGGCACGGCGCTTGCCTACGTTCAAAATCAGTCTATGGCTGCCCTGATGAGTCTCTCCCTCTCACTCAGACCTTGTGAAAGAAAATACTTGTTTTTCTCTCCCAAGTTGCCTGGCCCCAGTCCCAGCTTAACAACCATGCACATTGGCTTCCAACGGGCATTTTTGATTTCAACGTTCTACAGGACCTGGACAATTTCTGCAGGAGGACTGGTAAGGATTCTGAAGTCCCCTATGTGCAGGCTTTTTGGGACTTGCGTTCCCGCCCTGACCTCTGTAGCCATTGTTCCGCCCGCCAAATACGGTTAGCTCTATCTCCTCAGCAGAAAGAACCTGCCATTCAAACCCCAGAAGATCCAGCCAAGCTCCTCAGTGCGCCTCTTCCGCTGCTCTATCAGTCTACCCCGCCCGCTGCGCCACCCCATCGCTCTCTCCTGTCCTCACCGCTTGCCTTTCATACCCGCTCCCACAACCCTCCAGCTGCCCTTTGTCCATTAAGAGAGGTTGCAGGTGTATAGGGACTCATTCAAGTCCACGTCCCTTTTTCCTTAAAGGACCTGTCACAGATAGAGACCCGCCTGGGCTCTTTCTCAGCAGAGCCCTCTAAGTTTATTAAAGAATTTACCTACATTTCCCAAACGTATGATTTAACCTGGCATGGCATCCAAATGATCCTTGCTTCTACCCTTACTGCCGAGGAACGTACACAGAAAAAAACCACGCTATCGACCCTAATGTCCCCTTGGGGGCGCATGCCATCCCAATAGAGGACCCCAGTTGGAGTTACCAGCCCGGCCGGGCGTCTGATCTTCCTTATAGAAACCTCATGCTCAGGTACCTCATTAGAGGTCTGGAAACAGTCTCCAACAAGGTTGTCAACTATGACAAACTGAGAGAAGTTACTGCTCTTTTTCTTAACCACCTCCAGGAGGCACTCACAAAGTACACTCGTTTAGACCCAGGGTCTAAAAAGTGGGGCCTCTATTTTGGCCTCTCACTTCACCTTCCAGTCAGCCCCTGACATCAGAAAGAAAAGCTAAAGAAAGCTGAGGAGGGCCCTGAAACCCCTATACAGGATCTGGTAAAAATGGCATTTAAAGTTTTCAACGCTTGGGAGGAGCCAGCTGAGGCCACTTGCCAGGTGAGGGTCCAACAGATGGTTAGCCTCCATTCCCAAGCCCTGGTAGCAGCCCTAAGGCCGGCAGGCAATCCCGTCCATCGCCACGCTCCCCAGGGGAGCCGGCACCTACCGCCAGGAGCCTGCTTCAAATGTGGCCGGGTCGGCCACTGGGCAAAAGTTTGCCCCAATCCCAAGCCTCCTACCAAGCCCTGCCCGCAGTGCAAACAGCCAGGCCACTGGAAGTCAAACTGCCCGACCCTGGCTCTGCCACCGGCTCTGCAAAGCCGAGGTGCCGAGATCCTGGAAACTCCAGACACATAGCTGCAAGGTATGGAGCTGCTGGGGTTCATGGACTGAAGAGGCCCTGGCTCCTCGACTCCGGTAACCCTCGCCGAGCCCAGGGTTGTGCTCCAGGTAGCGGACTACCTTCTCCATTTCGCCCTCTCACTCAGGCCCTACTTCCCCTTCCCTGGTCTCGGTTATGGGAATAGACAGGCCCCCCTCCCACTCTGCAGATCCTGTTACTGACTTAGCCCAACAACTTTCCCGCTCCTACCTCAGTATGCTTTTTACCTCCCACTTACACTCCAACTTACACTGAACAGGAAAACACCCAGTATTGCTCCCTTCCTCAACAAAAATGGTGGGTACACAAATAGAACTTACTCATTCTCCCAAAGTTACAACAGGAAACAATCATCACCAATATTCACAATTCTCCACACATCGGGCCAAAAGCTCTCTACACGTTTCTAACCCCATATTTCACCCCACTGGACTATGGAGTACTATCAACACAGTACATGCAAAATGCAACATCGGTGCCCTCTCCAATAGCCAGAAAGCTCAACAACCTCATAAACAGCTCCACCAGATGTAAGGGCACCTACTGGGACAGGACTGGCAGATAAACGTTACCCACATGCCAAAGCATAAGCGGTTTAAATATCTCCTCACTATGGTGAACACATTTTCAGGATGGATCAAAGTCTTTCCCACCTCCTCTGAGAGTGCAAGCATAGTCGCCACTCACCTTCTTCAAGACTTCATTACTCGTTTTGGCCAGCCTGCTTCAATTCAGTCGGACAATGGTCCAGACTTCATATCTATGGTGCAGCAGGCAGTTTGCGCCTCACTGGGCATCTGCTGGAAACTCCACGCAGCCTACACCCCCAGTCTTCTGGTAAGGTTGAACGAGCTAACAGTCTCATAAAACAACAGCTCACCAAACTCTCCCTAGAACTGCAACTTTCTTGGCCTCAACTATTACCCTTTGCTCTTATACTCGCCTTGGTGCAGCCCCTCAGGAGCCGTCCGGCCTCAGTCCTTTCAAAATACTCTACAGACAACCTTTCCTTTTCTCGCCTCTTCCTGCAACCGATTGCCCTCTGCTAGCTTTTTACCTTCCATACTTGTGCTTGCTCCACAACCTTCTTAGACAACACGCCAACTCTGCCATCCCTGAACCCTCTCTGACCTCTGCTGATCACCAAAAACCAGTGCATCCTGGAGATGCTGTGTTAATTAAATCCCTTGCACCCAAACCCTTAGCACCCCGGTGGAAAGGCCCTTACACTGTCCCTTACCACTCCCTCAGCAATCAAGGTTCTTAGACTAGATTCCTGGGTACATTTGTCCCGAGTCCAGATGGCAGTAAACTCTGACCATGGCTCCCAGTGGTCTGCTCAGTCTACTGGTCCTATGTCTCTCTGCCTCACTCACCTCACCAAGCCAGCCAGCTAAACGTAGTATAATTTCCCCTTTTGCCTGGCGATTTTACTTGACTGAAAACTATACCAATTACGCCTGCACTAAGTGTTATGATTATTTGCTGGCCACCGCTAACTGCCCACCCACAGGGGGCAGAGCACCCATATACTTAAATTTCACTGATTTTAAAACGCTTCCTGTATGACCAGAAGGCAACTACCCAATGTGCAAAAAAGTGAATGCAGAAAAACGTAGGGTGTCCTTGGTCTTCCTGCCAGATACATTACTTTTCCCTTCGTCCCCAGGGATGATTCTACTACCATCAATCTAAATACACTCTCACAATCCCAGACCCCTGGGATAGCCGGTGGACGTCTCCGGTTCCAGGAGCCTAGTGCACCACTCGCCAAGAGAAATTTCTGGACGCCAAACTGTATGTATGGAGGTCGCTACTCCAGGTCCAATCCACCATCCACCGTAATATTCAGATCCAAGACCTTCAACTCACTAACTAAATTTCTAAACCTTCTGAGTCTCCCTTCTCCTGGCTCACCCTGCTACAGCAGGGACTGGCCATCGCCACTTTGCTGGACTAGGCAACCTCTCCACCTGCTTCATGTGTGCGGCCCTAGAACGCCCTCCTCTGGTAGCAGTACCAGGTCCTGCCCTGTCATTTTCATCCAACGTAAAGACCACAAAAGCCATAACCATCCCCAACGTCCCTCTGTACATCCAACCGGAAAACACTCAAGTGCCCTTTTGCTACTCCAATCCATCGACACAGACATGTAATGTCACTCAAATCCCCTCCAAACCACTAACAGGGCCAGAAAAAATTTTCTTTTGGTGCAACCATACACTCACTATGCATATAAACATCAGTTCTACCTCTACCCATCACTCTGGTTCCGCAGCTCCCTATATACACTCCGGCTGAGTTCCAGGACAAATACATCCAAGTATACAGTCGTCAAACTAAAAGAGCAGTTTTTCTCCCGATAGCAGTGAGAATCTCCTTCGCCTCAGCAGCAATTGCAGTAGGACTCAGCGGCGGAGCCCTTGGACACTATCATCACAGCAGACAAGTTTACCGCATGCTTCCAGCTGGCAGTCGATGCCTCTGCCAAGTCTCTAGCCTCCCTGCAAAGACAAATAACCTCTGTTGCCCAAGTTGCCTTGCAGAACCACCGCGCTTTACACCTCATCACGGCTGAAAAAGGAGGAACCTGCCTCTTCCTCCAGGAGGAAGGCTGTTATTATATCAATAAACTGGGGATTGTGGAAACTAGAGTCCAGATCCTCAACAAGCTAAACCGAGAGCTGCAAAACAACAGATTCAGAACAGATGGATCTTCCTCCTGGTGGAACTCTTCTCTGTACTCCTTCCTAGCCCCCATACTAGGACCCATAATTTTAGTTATAATTTTGCTCTTAATTGCTCCTTGTCTCATCCAGCTCCGGCAAAGTCGACTCCGCGAAATTACCCGTATAGCAGTTCACCAGCAATACCAACCTCTCCACCCTGTGCTAGGCCGCAACTGTCAGTACTCTGCCTGAAAAGCCCCTCCCCTTGCTTTTTACCCACTACCCACAGGAAGCAGTTACAGAAATGGTTACATCCCTTTTCCCTATAGGGCACAGTCTAAAATGTCCGGTCTTGGCACAACAGACTCCATTTTGAGTCCTGCACCTCCATCTTAGCTCTCAAGGCTGACCCCTAACCGACCTCCCCTCCCCTGCTCAACCCCAAATTCCTGGAACCAGCTCGTCCCAAAGCCAGAATGTTTTCTGAAGATATGGTCACTCCACGCGTCCCTGACATATAGGTAAGATTAACAACCTTCTCCCTTCTGAAGCACCTGTGTGCGCAGATCCTCGCCAGCTTTGATCCTCCCCAGCTGTGCCCGCCAGCAGTGGGCATAAAAACGCTGCCAGGATTTTTTCCCCCTGCGCGGCTTCAATAGCTCAATACCCTGAGTTGCTGAACCCGCCCGCAAGCTTCTCAATAAGGCCTGCTTCTAAAACTTCGTTAATTGCATCTTTGATTCCATTTTCACGTCCAAATAAACCTTATACACTGAGCCTCGAGAAGGCTTTGGGAGTCAAAATCCTCCCAGCCTCCAGGCAGCAGCCTCCCAGCCGCCTCACAAATGCAGCCCGGGAAGGCAGGCGAGTTCCCGGGAAAGCAGGCACGTCAAGTCCCGCACACCAGCAAGAAACGGCACAAAGACGGACACCAGCAAGAAATGGCGCAAAGACGGACACCAGCAAGAAACGGCGCAAAGACGGACACCAGCAAGAAACGGCGCAAAGATGGACACCGTGAATTCAACCCAACAATTCTCCCGAGGGTGGTGAGGTAAAAAGAGCCCAGAGGGGCCCCCAATCCGTGAGACCAACATGGGAGAGCCCACTCCTGGGGCCGGCTTACCTCATAGCTCCGAATCACACAGCTCCACTTCTTTTCGACCTCTCCGGGGACAGGTGTGCCTTGGTCCTTGGCTCCACGCGAAAAACAGCTCACGCCGAGGCCTGGTTTGGGATCCCCGTGAGTTTTATGAGCGGTTAGGGAGGCGTGGTCGATGACGTGGGTCGACCCCATTGGCTTAATTGTTGAATTGAATTCACCTGGCCTAGGTGAGCCAATGCAGGTACAGCGCCCACCCAGGCACAGCTCCCCCTCCTGGCTGGAAACCTGAACTTCTGAGCATGCAGTGAGCCACTGCTTCATGAGCCGGTAGCTTGGACCTCTGAGCATGTGTAATAAGCCTGCCAATCCCTATGCTAGCTCCCTAACAGGTTTTCCAGCCAAAGGTCTGCCTTCTGGAGCTGTTCTACAGAAAGCACTTAGTTCCTGACCCCTACGCATTCGGGGTAATGGATGCCCTCGCTTCCGTGCTTGCTTCTATGTCATTCTGGAATGGTCCTTGTTTCACAGGTCGGCGAGGTCAGGAATTCTGGGCTGGTTGGCTACCAAGCACAAAATAAATAGCCAACAGATTGAAATCTCAACCCCTATATTGGTTTATTATCGACCACACAAACTTGTCTTCTGGAACTTCCCTCCTAAATTTCTGAACCCTTGAATTCCTTGACACATGTACTTGGAAAGCAAGGATTCCAAACTCTGATCACCATATCTGACTGCTCCCCCAGTCCCTCTGCACTGTCAACCAGCAAAGTCGGGCCTCTCCATTTCTCAGAAGCTGCAGATTGTTACGTGACATCACCCTGTGTTTAAATGTTAGTGATTATGCCATTTAAAAAACAAATGTGTGAGCCAACTGGGGGCAAACAAGACTCGTTTCAAACACCAGCTCTGTCTCCTCTAAGGGCCCGTGTACAACTGCGACAACACAACAGTGGGTCCTGCTGGGTCTCCATTAGCATCTGGGAGGAAGGTTATTTATTACAGGGAATCCTACCTTTGTCCCTTGGTGTTAATTGCAGACTCACTGGGTGACGGATTCACTTTGTCAAACTCCGTTTGGTATTGCTCCATCCCTCCATTATTCTCCCTAATGACAAAAATAATTAACACATTCATATAAAAGCACAGGATGAGGATAGCTTTAATTTATGCATCTAGTTCAGGGTCATCCCTCTTATCAATATATGACAATCTAATGAGGCTTCATTAAAAAGTAGCAGTGAAGCAATTTAGGAAACTGAGGTATTGTCACGAGTCCTGGTTGTGACAGCATGTTTTGTGCACCATGGAAGATAACAGATTTGTCTTCTGTGGTATCTCATATCCATCATCCCCAAACTACCTGCTCTTAGGGGTAGAGAGAGGGAGCTTGTCTTTGAAAAAAGTGCCTGGGTTTGGTAGCTGCTCACAGGATGGCAGGTGTAATGTATTATGAGAACTTAACAAGGCTCTGAGAAGATGGCTATTGGAAGGTCTGGCTGGAGGGCAAGGTCATGGCCCTGAAGGATTCAGGATCCAGAAGTCAAGTCAGAACTGGATGCCAGAGACTTTCTCAATCCAGCCGTCTTTGCCCCTCCCCTAAGGCCAATACATTTCTAAGGGTTATGGATTCTACTTCAGAATCTTTCTCAAACCCAGGGCCCTCTTCACCATTATTGTCTAGACCTGGTCACCTCTTGCCTTATAAATAAAAATATGGGTTTATTGTAAGTCTGGGTCTGTTAGGTTTCTCGGGTGGGAAATGTCTCGGTCCTTGGCTACACACTGGAAAGAAATTCACACCAAAGCCTGGTTGGTAATCCGAGTGGGTTTATATACATGAGAGAAGAAGGTTCCGGCGTTACACTAAACTGCACCCTTATGACACTGCACACTCAGCCCTGCTGAGTGGAAGGCAGAGAAGCAGCTGAAGGGAAGGGGCGGCGGTCTCCAGATTCCAGCCTTTTAAGGGTTTTCAGCTGGGAGGCGTCAATTAAGCTCTCCTGGCTTGGGCTTAGCCCGCATTGGCTTCCAACCTCCTGTAGGGGGCCCCCTAAGCATGGAGAGGAACAACCCCTTGTCTTGCTACCTAACCGGTCTACATTCCTGCATGGCTGCATTGAGATGGAACTAGCCCCTTTAGAGAGCCTGAGGGGTTCACCAGGAGACACGGGCCCCAGTGTTCCCTGTGACCACCTTCAACCTTAAACTACTGTTGGAGTTTATATTACCTGTGTGGGTCTGTGGGCATGGGACGTTTCCATGCCAGAGACCTGAAGTTACACAAATAGGCATCCAGAACAGAACTCATACAGGCTCTAATAAGATGCTCAGATGCTTCTCGCTAGGATGAGAATTTAACGAAGTGTGTGAGCAGTTCAGATCTTGTAAGGGAGAACAGGTCAGTAGGGTATCCAGAGAAGAGAGCAAAGGTCAGGGGAAAGGGAGGGGGCCCACAGACATCTGTGCTCTGTGTTTGGCCACAAGACAAGAAACCGGTCTCCTTGCAAAAGACAGCAGAACAGCAAGTCCCTCAGAACTACGACATATTTAAACATGACCTATACAACACTCGGCTCTGGGAGGCGCCTTGGAAAACCATAAAAGCCCTAAAAGAGGGGCAAGGAGGAAGCCCAAGTCTTTGATTTTCCCTGCTGTGCTTTCAGTGTTGAAATGTCTGTGCACGGAGCCTTTGAAATTTCAGAATCAGAGAGTGGATTCACAAGCCAAGCTCCTGCTTTATTCTTCGATGCATTTGGGCCCAGCTTCTCCTTGGTGAGATATGTAACAGAAATTCTGGACTTAGGAGCCACTTGGTCCTTGGACACTAGGAGATTTCAGTGGAATCTGAAACAGGGCTCTAACCACCAGCTGGACTGGCTTAGGAAGCCCAAGTATTCATTCTCCCAAACACCAACCTCCCGTTGCTCTTCATCTGCCTGCACCTTGTTCAGCTTTAGTTGTCCGTGGAAGCGTTTGGCACCCATCTGATGCTTCGGAACCCAGAAAGGAGGAAAGGTAAAACTGGGATTCAAATGAAACAGACTTAAGCAGGACTATAGCCAAGATGTGCCCAGGGCTCCTCGAAGCATTTGTCACCTTCATTTCCCTCTTCGGACTCAGACGTGGCAAGGTTCAGAAACAAGCTTTACCAGAAAGAACAGCTGTGAACCCAGCCTGCTTCCAAGTGAGAAAAAGCCCTTTACACATGAGTTCCTGAGGTCAGCCCAGCCCTGTGCGTCCCCACCCCTCCCAGAGTCCCTGGCTCTCTGGCGAAGCATTAAAGCAAGTGGAAGCAGAGATTTGCTCAGAATACAAAAATCGTTTTTCACAATAGCACGGCACGTTCTGGATGGCAATCATGGCTGCACAAACCATATCCGTCCTCCAGCCATAATGTTGGCGCCTCAGTGACCATGCACATACATTGTGTGGCGAGACTCAGAGCCTATTCCATTTGTGGTCAATTGTTTCCTCCCTCTCCATACTTTGCACTTAGGAGACATGCTCTCTGGAGGTGGTTGAGGCTTGTCTTGTCACCAATAATCATCTCCTACACCTTCCTTTACAGTCACTAATTTGATGTGCTCACTCAAAGAAATGCCAATAATATGAGGTTTCAGAGGAGAGCTCCTAGAGCTCCCCCAGACAACAAGGAGGCCGAGTGTCACCGTCATTATCCTGAGCTGGGAGGGGGCACTAGTGTTCTGGAAGCTGGGGATCCGTCACTGCCTGCCCACCGCACAGACAGAGCAGGTGCTGGTTATAATTGCTTCTAGACGTCCTGCCATGCTGAGTTGAAAGTCAAACCCGTAAACGCTGCCCGACTACAATAACACTGGAGTACACAGACATTTCTGCATCATTGCTGGGTGAAAATATACTGAGTGGAGTTGGATGAGATGGCAGCAAGTGCCTAAGGAGGGGATGCTGTGGGAATACCAACAAGATGACTGTCAGTCGCCGTTTCCTCCTCTCTTCTGCTTTTTCCCCCCTTTCTTTCAGGCCCAAAAGACATGACAAATATGTAAGGAAACAAATTTGTTCATTTTTAGAGGAGTCTCCCACCCCACCCCACCCCACCCCCATCCAACTCTGGCCTCCTTTGAGCAAGCCAGTAGAACTTTTTTTTTTTTTAAACCTGGCTTCTACTATGGCAATTTCCGGAGTTGCTATGTGGCTGTGTTTAAAAGTCGCCTTTGGGATCCAGAGCACAATCCTTGTCACAAAGGCATTCTCCCAGTCCCAAATAGCAATGCGACCTCCTTTCAGAAGGTTGTTCTTGTTTCTGTAGACCCAGAAAGGAGTTCAAGCTGTTGATCTTGACCGTGGTTGTCGTCAGCCTCTCATGGGCACCTCATGGGAAGCGGAGCAAACTATGCCAGTCTGTGCTATCACCAGGGCTGGGAAGGGAAGCCAACCGTGGAGGGCCATAGGTCGATGTGTGGATGGAGATAATCAGGTCTTTCCTCCTTATTCTATTTCAGTCTGGAAACATCACTGAAGCCTGCTCAGTGTCATAGCAACACACAAACTTTCACTGACAGTCTGGGGCACATTGGCTGCAAATTGAACCCGGGTCTTCCCGGTGAAAGACGATGAGAGATCTACCACTGCAGCACCGTGGCCCTCACCTCAAACCAGGGCAGTCATTTCCCACAGATCTACCAGAGTTCAAACCAGACCACAATGCAGGATGACTGAGATTGCCACCAGAATCTGATACTGATGCAGAAAAAAACCTAACTACCATTTTATTGACTCCCACTCATACCGGCCCAATAGGACAAAGAACTGCCCCTTTGGGGTTTTGAGACTTTAAATCCTTACAGTAGCGGTTCTCCACCTGTGGGTCGCGACCCCTCTGGGGATCAATTAATCCTTTCAGAGGGGTCAACCAATTCATAACAATAGCAAAATTACAGTTATGAAGTAGCAATGAAAATAATTTTATGGTTGCAGGTGACCACAACGTGAACTGTATTAAAGGGTGGTGGGGGCATTATGAAGGTTGAGAACCACTGCCTTACAGAAATAGACAACCTCATATTTCTCCCACGGACGGGCTAGTCAGTTCAAACCCCCGACCTTGCGATTAGCAGCTTAATGCACAGTCCACTACACCACCTGGGCTCCTAATGCTATAATAAGAGATACTATTGTTAGATCTCTCCTGGGAGAGATATACCTCAGGCCTTGGCTTCGTGCGAGAAAGAATTCAATTCGAAGCCTGGATTGTGATCCAAGTGGGTTTTTTGAGAGAAGAAGTTTCAGGTTTACACAGGCACCTCGGGGCCCCTCACGGGGCACAGCCTACCTAGAATCTGCTGGAGAGAAAGTCACTCAGTGGGCTCTGGGATCCTGCCTTTTTTTCTTTTTTAAAAAATCGTTTTATTAGGGGCTCATACAACTCTTATCACAATCCATATATACATCAATTGTGTAAAGCACATTTGTACATTCATTGCCCTCATTATTCTCAAAACATTTGCTCTCCACTTAAGCCCCTGGCATCAAGTCCTCATTTTTCCCCTCCCTCCCCGCTCCCCCATTCCTCAAGAAACCTTGATAATTTGTGAGTGGTGATACTGAGAGGGTTGTGGGAGGGTGGATTGGAAAGAGGGAACTGATTACAAGTATCTACATGTGACCTCCTCTCTGGGGGACAGACAATAGAAAAGTGGGTGAAGGGAGACATCGGAGCGGTCAAGATCCTGCCTTTTCAATTCCTCCATAGGGAGGCATGGTTGACGGTCATGGTCAACCCCAATGGCTGGATTGAATTCACCTTGCCCAGATGGGCCAATCCAGGTGTAATGCCCACCTAGGTGTACCACCCCTTCCTGGCCGGAAGTTTGAACCTGAGCATATGTAATGGATGACCCAGTCCCTATGCTAAACCACCTAATAGTATTTGCAAGATGCCAAGCACCGTTCTAAGCTTTTTGTGTATAATAATTCAATTATTCCACTTAAGAAGCCTATGTGTGGACTCTATTTGGCCTCCTTTTACAGATGAAAAATCAGTGGCACAGGATGATAAAGTCATGAGCCTAGGACCACACAGTGAGGAAGTGGGAAGGAGAGATTTGGACCCAGGCTGCAGAGCCCATGCCTTGGGTGCCTACAGCTGCCATGTAGGACACAGAAAAGCATGGAGCAGACTCGGCGTAAGACATTAGAGAGTTGGGAGGACTGTAGCATGAATGTGTGTGCTATGACTTCATGAGAGTAGCTGCTACTCAGATCCAGAAGAGAATACAAGCCTTTTGCAAAAATTATTTTTGCCAAGAGAGGGTGGAAAACTGCATCTTGTGCGAAATCCCCCCAACCTGCACATGTGCATAGCTATTTCAGAAGGTTCCAAACAATGTGTGCTGTGTGGCAAACCAAACTGAGCTCAGGGGGAGCTGGTTTGTGGGTTATGTTAGCCAGAAAGTGAGCAGTTTGAACTCACCAGCCACCACTCCAAGGGAGAAAGAGGAGGCTTTCTGCTCCCATGGACTTACAGCCTTCGAAGAGGCAGGGAGCATTTCCATGCGTCCTATGATTAGGATCTCAGAGGGTGAGGGTGGAGTTGGTTGAGACCTGTCTTCAGGGCATTTCCCAGAAGGGCTTCCTGCAGTGGCTCTGCCTTCAGGAATGTCTGATGACCTTGAGGGCAGCAAAGTCCTAAACACACTCGGGCAGTGGTTCTCAACCTTCCTAATACAGGTCCTCTTGTTGTGGTGATGCCCCCCTCCCCCAACCATTAAATGATTTTCTTGCTACTTCATCACTGTAATTTTGCTACAGTTATGAATTGGTTGAGCCCTGTGAAAGGGTCATATGACTCCCAAAGGGGTCGCAACCCACAGGTTGAGAACCACTGCACTAAGTGTTCCCCTCCCAGACAGCCCTACCAGTGTCTGGTGTGCATAGTTCTGTGAGGTGAGAGAAATGGACTTAGTGTCTGCTTCTGGTGACAGTTGATGTGGGTGGGCTTTCTCCCTATGTCAAATCCCTCTCAAGCCATTTGTCCCCACAACAGAGGGAGCCATGCACAAAAAAGCAAGAAGAGGATGCAGCACAGCAGGACAGCAAGCAGAACAAAGATTGAATAAGCACAATTCACTTCAATCATGAATCGGGTGCCCTTGAGATGTGAGGAAGACCCCAGTCTAGTGACATTAGATCAGGTTTAGGGATTGAGTGAAGCGACCCCTCTTGGCTCCCCTCAGCCCCTATTTTGCTTTCCCATTGACCCTGACCCTTGCATCGTGATTGGTCCTTATTCCAGCACGATGGTTGGTTTCATAACCACGGCATATGGGAATGTGTTAGTCGATAGGTTATACAGGCACTGCCTCTGGAATGGGTAAGTGAGGAGGCGATTTGGGCTCGCTCATGCAGACCTCTAGTTGTCCTTGACATGCCTGGTAGAATGGATCATGTGAAGTGATTTGAGATTGGCGTTGAGATCTGATAGGTCATGCAGACTTCTAGCTGTTCCTGGCAGTACCCTATTTTAAGGAAACAGAATGTTTGGCGTTTAAGTCGTATTTGAGCTTAAATTTTGAGCAATAGGCTGTGGCTCACAGTGAGAGTCTATGTGGAGACCCTACATCCATTTTGAGGGGCCACAGATTCAGCCACCATTGAGTTCTTTCTTACTGCTGACTGGCAGTGGAAAGCTTGTCCCTCAGGCAGTGTGCTTGCGTCCACTCCCCGGGCCAGACTCAACGATATACGGTAGTGTGCACATCCCAATGAAGGTCTCGCTCATGCTCTCACAGGCCCTCCTGAAACGCCATGAATTGATCTGTCTTCAGTCACAATTTTGTGACAAAGTTGTTTGTTTTCTATGTCTTATTTAAGTTTTCAGGAGCCCAGGTGGTAATGCTGGATAGTGTTGGACTATTAAGAGCAAGGTCGCTGGTTCAAAGCCACTAGTCATTCCACAGGAGAAAGATGAGGTTATTGCTTCCTGTAAAGGAAGCAACTTCAGGATCCCTACACAGAGTCACTATGAGTCAGAGTCAGCAGGACAGAATGGGTGTCATTTTATTTAAGTCACTGTGGCTGTGGGTCCTTCCGACACCATTGTGGCCTCATGCGGATGCTCTCCTTCATCCACAACAGCAGTTCGTGCCTTTTTCTTGTGTAAAACTTAGCAAAGGAGTTCCTAATAAAATATAGTTGGATTGGGAGTCTTTTCCCCCTCAAAACAAAGTAAATACAAAAATAGAAACGAGACTATGGTGCTAATAACCAGTTGGAGAGTTGAGAGAGCTGAACTCTCAATCCTGATAGAAACCCATTGTGACTGAGCACCTGCTCAAGGTCATCCACAGCCTATGAGGTTGAGCCTATGTGTTGGGGAGTAATTGTGTACATAAAGTTAACCATTTCTCTTTCTAAAGATTCTGTCTAAAGCTTACTTTAAATAATAAGTTTTCCCCTGGGCTAGGTAAAGTTCAGGGAGTTTAACCCCCTAGTATCCACCCCCTCTCAGCATTCATCATGTTAGGCCAGAGGAGGCAAATCACACCCACTACCCAGGGAGCACTGCTTCCAAAAGCACATTGCCTGTGCCGGGGCAGAAGGGAGGTACCCGGACCAGAAATGCTGACAGAGTGGAACCAGAGAGCTCAGCCCCCAGCTTCCCGAGGGAGCAGCTGTGATGGTTCACTTCTGGATGAATATGTTTAAGCAAAGGCCAAGGGCATGACTTGGGCAGCACGAAAAGCAGATGTGCAGAGGTTGTTCACTGCATTCCAGAAGTTCACACACTCTCCGGAGGCTCCTTGGCTCAATGGCAGGAAGTCATTGGTGGCTTCCACCTTCAATCCCAAAAGGTCACTGCCGTCCAGTGGATTCCAACCACAGTGACACTGTATGGAGTTTTCAAGACTGTACATGTTCATGGGAGCCAGCAGTCTCATTGTCCCCCTTGGGACAGGGAGCTAGCAGCCCGTTTTGCCACCAGGGCTCCTTCCTCTCTAATTCTGGATCCAGTCCCTCCGAATATCTTGCCCTGCCCTTGTCTAGGCTTCTTAAATGCGTTCCACGCTGCTTATGTTAGTCTGGGTGCATTCGAGAAACAAATCCACAGAAACACGTATGTATAAGAGAGTTGTATGTAACGGGTGAGTGCACATCAAGAAAACATGCTCACATGTGCTTATGCACCCGCTTTGTCTTCAGCGATCATGTTGGTGTATGCTGGTGTGCTTTTTCCATGTGGACTTTGTTGTTTCTTATCTACATGGCCCCCTGTTTATCTTCCAGCCTTTAAGAACCCAGACACTATATGCTTTGATAGCCGGGCACCATGGTGCTTAACTACTACACCACCAGGGTTCATTAGCATGTGACTTATCTCCTGTCATTCACACTAGATGCTCAAAATAGCAGGAGACCAGGTTTCTCCTTTGTGGCCACACCAGGTACTGACAGAACCAAGAACAGAGACACAGTTATATATCTTGACTATCATTTGCATATTATATGCCAGGAATCCCTAGGAAGTGTCTTGGAATTGTTCTACTCTGGTTCAAATTTCACACACCCTCCCAGTTTCCATACTGACTCTGCCAAACCCCTAGTAACTGATTTGCACCTCCTATCAACTTGGAGAAAACACCCTAGGCATGATATAGAAGTGGACATGCTTGGTACCCAGAAAACCTGTTCAGTATTTTGAGGGCGGCTCAGCAAACAAAATGGGCACAGTGATTAAGCATTCAGCTGCTAACACAACACTCTACTCTGTAGTGGTTCTGCAAGAGAAGGATATGGTAATTGACCCCCCAAAAGAGTTACAAACTTGGAAACCCTACAGGTATTTGTATAGGGTCGCTATGTGTTCCAATTGAGATGATTGTCATAGGTTGGGTTTGGTTCAACCCGTCTTACTGAGGAGACTCCTTCTTTACACGCAATCAGTTACTTTAGAGGAAAAAGACATGCCTGTGCCAGAACAATCCAAGGACTGGTAAAGGCAACACCCACAAAGACACTCCCTCTGCCTGCCTAACTCTAAAATGCTGCCCATAAAACACTCTGCCTGGTAATATCTGGGCAGCACACTAGGGAGGTGCAGCAAATGTGTGTTGAATGTATGAGGCCATTTCATAGTTTGGTTGCACGATCAGGGTGTCTGTCATAAAGCCCATCTCTTTGACTCCACCTCTCAGCAGAGATGAACACAAGCTTCCCGTTTTTTTCTCGGCAATGTCCTTGTCAAATAAAAGTTCCTTGTAGATCCGTAACTTGCCACAGAGCAAAAGATATGGGAAGAGACTCATCTTTCTCCTGGCTATGAAATAGAATGGCAAGCCCCTCCCTTCAACACACACACACACGCACGCACACACACACACGCGCGCACACACACACCCCTGCCTTACAACTACATTCGGTTGATTAGCAAACAAAGCTCTACAACCCAACTATGTGTTTTTCTTCTCCAGAGGAATGACGGATTTATATACCCTGCATTGTCTTTTTTTTAATGGAATTGCCCCAGTTCTCCTCACCTTTCCTTAGATAGTGCAGTGAACTATTAGATGACTGCAGGTATTGAAAGCTAGTATTGATTTCCAGTTTGTGTCACCTTTGGCTTTTAGCACCCTCCACTTCTCTAGTAAGCTTTCCATTGCTTTGGGGAAATTTTCTCTCTCTGAATTTATTATGTGAGGGTGGTAGTGTAATAATCAATGTGCCTATGGAGGACTATCCTTCATGACCTAAACTCATTAAGGGGCAGTGCCTGATGGAGCATCAGGTTGGAGGAAGGCCTATTAACAACCTGCATTATACAGATGACACAATTTTGCTGAAAATGAGAAGGACTTGATTCACTTGCTGATGAAGATGGATTAAAGCCTTCAGTTTGGATTATGACTCAATGTAAAGAAAGCCCAGACCCTCACACTGGACCTATTGATAACATCATGATAAATGGAGGAAAGATCGAAATTGTCAAGGATTTTGTCTTGCTTGAATCCACAATCAATTCTCATGGATGCAGCAGAGAAGAGAACAAATGACACATTTCACTAGTCAAATCTGCTACACGAGACCTCTTTAAAGTGTTGAAAAGCAAGAGATTACTTTGAGGACTGGGGCGGGTTGACCCAGGCCATGGTATTTTCAACTGTCTCATATTCATGTGAAAGTTGAACACTGAATAAGGAAGACCAAAGAAGAATAGATCTATTTGATTAATAGTGATGTAAAAGAGTAATGAATGTACCATGGACTGCCAAAAGAACAAACCCATCTAACTTGGATGAAGTACAGCCAGAATGTTCCTCAGGGCAAGGATAATGAGACTTCGCCTTAACTTTGACATGTTGTCCGGAGAGATCAGTCCCTGGAGCAGGACATCGTGTTCTGGAAAGTAGAGGGGCAATGAAAAAGAGGAAGGCCCTCAACAAATGGGATTGACACAGTGGCTGCAACAATGGGCTCAAACTTAAGAACAACGGTGAGAATGGTACAGGACCGGGCAGTGTATGATTATGTTGTATGTATGGTCACAATGAATCCAAACCCTCCCTATGACACTGAACAACAACAACAACCACCTGACTGAATCCTCTAGGAGGACTCTTGAATGTGAGAAAAATGGAACGAAGCCAGAGGAAGGATTGGAGGATGTCTTAAGTTCCTGTCTTAATCTCCTTAACCAAAAATTATCCAACAAGTCAGTAGCCTTAAAACACTTTCCCCCTGCTTTGGAGCTTACAGGTTCAAATTTGGGGTGCGACTCTAGGTCAGGGTCCTTCTTTGTGGATACCAGAAAGTTCCTTGGCATTCCTCGCTATCTTTCTCCCCGTACTGTGTGTTACTGGGTCTATCCTGGCCTTTAACTCAGAAGTGTTTAGGTTTAGGCTCAAGCCTATTCTCATATGGCCTCTTTTTTTAAAATATTTTATTAGGACTCATACAACTCTTATCACAATCCATACATATACATATATCAATTGTATAAAGCACATCTGTACATTCTTTGCCCTAATCATTTTCTTTTTTTTTACATTTTATAAGGGGCTCATACAACTCTTATCACCATCCATACATATACATACATCAATTATATAAAGCACATTCGCACATTCCCTGCCCCAATCATTCTCAAAGCATTTGCTCTCCACTTATGCACTTTGCATCAGGTCCTCTTTTTTTTTTCCTCTCTCTCCCCGCTCCCCCCTCCCTCATGTACCCTTGGTAATTTATACATTGTTATTTTGTCATATCTTGCTCTATCCCGAGTCTCCCTTCCCCCCCTTCTCTGCTGTCCATCTCCCAGGGAGGAGGTCACATGTGGATCCTCGTAATCAGTTCCCCCTTTCCAACCCACTCACCCTCCACTCTCCCAGCATCGCCCCTCACACCTTTGGTCCTGAAGGTATCATCCACCCTGGATTCCCTGTGCCTCCAGGCCCCATATGCACCAGTGTACAACCTCTGCCCTATCCAGCCCTGCAAGGTAGAATTTGGATCATGGTAGTTGGGGGGAGGAAGCATACAGGATCTGGGGGAAAGCTGTGCTCTTCATCGGTACTACCTCGCACCCTGACTGACCCATCTCCTCTTCTAAACCCCTCTATGAAGGGATCTCCAGTGGCCATACGGCCTCATTTATATTACAAAAGAACTCCCTTCTTTTCAAACAGGATCATGTCCACCAAGGTTCAAATTTCTCACATATTTTGAGGGGGCTACAGATCAATCCATAATGGTTCTTTTGGGTAGCTGTAACAAATGGCTACCAATCGAGTGACTTAAACAGCAGGCATTTGTTCTCTCACTTTTCTGAATACAAAGGGTTAAAATTAAGGTGTGGGCAAGATTCATTCCTTCTGAGAACTCTGAAGGAGAATCAAAGTAGCCTCTCTCTGCTTCCGGTCACTGCTGCTAATCCTTGATATTTCTTGGCTTATAGATGCACTGATCCAATCTCTGCCAGTGTCTTCACACGGGGTCTCTGTGTGCCCACTCCTCTTCTTATAAGAACACACCAATCAGTGCATGTAGTATCCATCTGAAATCTAAACCCAGAAAGATGGAGCTCTTGAAATACTTATCTAAGCACATCTGCCAAGACCTCCTCTCCAAGTAAGGCCATAGCCTCAGGTCCCATGTGAACATGAATGGGTGTGTGTTAATGTGATTTAATGTACTACAGAGGGCACGCTTTGGCCTCAGGAGGAGTGTTTCCCCATTACCTGCTTCACAGCCCTGAGATTGCCCAGGCATTTGCCACATTTTCTTGTCTTCCCACCATTTATCCACCATTAGGCCTTTTTCCCTAAGTTGGTCAAGCGTCAGTTTCTGTCACTTGTGATCATGACCCTCCCTCCCGCCCAGGTCACAAATTTAAAGTGACACAGGCAGTTTCTTTAATGGGCACTATGTTATCATGACTAGCAAGCATTGCTAAGGAGGGAGGATGAATCAGGGAGAACCCGCTTGCTTCATCTAGCTTCGGGGCAGTCCACAGAGGATTGATCCCTGAGCCACTAACGAATTTTGCAACTGTCACAGAACAATGCAAATAAGTAAGATCCACATCTGCTGAACACCATCATGAGGTCAAACTGTGTGTAAATAAATGCCTGTTTCAAAGAGTGAGTAAATCCTAAGGTAAGGAGTGACAGGGCTTTGTTGGCATAAACCCAGCAAGGCATTATGGGTCGGATATTAATGAATTCATGCTCCTGGGCCTCACAGAGCCCCAGCTCAACTGCTTCAGCTTGTTGACAAACTGAACTCAGGGTACCCGGAGAGAGCACTACCATTTTGATGAACAAGGTTGGGTGGGGATGATGCTTCCTAACTTGCATTTTAATATAAATTTGATGCTTCATCTGAGCAATGTGGAAAGAGCATTCAGATAAAAGAGAGGGACAACCATCAAGTGACCAGAGGATGAAACTTCTATCTAATCTGTGCCCACTGGAATTGCTTCTTGGGAAGGTATTTTTTGGGGGTGTGGGGTTGTTCCCCTACCCTGCTCCAAGCCTTCCTCCTCATGCCCACCCCCACCCCAGCATACATCCTACTGGGAGAATGTCTCTGAATAATGAAGTTTTAATAAATGAAGCTTTAATGAGCCTGATAGTCTGCCTAAGACCCCTTCAAACTGTAGTCTTTCATTTGTATTCTTCCATTCTTTATGAAGAAATGAACCTGATGGCAGGTAGTATGTTTCCTTTCCAGGATGAGCTGATAGAGCCTCTCGCTGCTGCAGTGGGAGGTGAAACATTAAAAGGCCCTCTGTGGCCATGAGACATGCCCACTCTACAAGAGACACTGGGCAGGTTTTCTGAAGCTCCTCAGAATTGACTAGTGGCCCTGGTCCACCCATCTCAACCAAGCCAGTCTTCATTTGCACTGCATGCCCTCTCTGAGCTCCAACTGCATGCTTCATTTGAGGATGACAAAGCCACTATTGTCTGAGAAGATGCGCAGACGTATGAACTAATCAATGCTCCCCCTGTCCCCGGGGAGTGTGAAATTCTCCCATCATGACCCACCAGCTTCCCTGGAAATTCCTGTCTTAACTCAGGCACTTAATATCAATGGTGTCTCTGCTTCCTTCCTTCTTGCACACCCCCCAGGCATTAACTGTCATCCTTCCTCTCCCTAAAATATACTTTGAATCTATTCACTTCATGCCATCCCTACTGCCCCAAGGTGTGTCTTGCATTGACTATGAAACTAGATTCTGTATCCATTTTCCAGGGCTGTCAAAACAAAGCATCGTAAATCAGGTGGCTTTTAAGAACAGTCCACCACCTGTCTATCAGTTCGTGGTGCAGTGGTAGCTAGAGTGCTGCTGTGAAATTGGAAGCCGTGCCACCGATATGACAAACCCCAGAAGGGTCAGCAATGATGGTCAGGCTTCAGTGGAACCTCGAGCCCTGTGGTGCTCAACCTTCCTTTAATACAATTCCTCATGTTGTGGTGACCCCCAACCATAAAATCATTTTCCTTGCTACTTCATAACTGTAATGTTGCTACTGCCATGAATCGGGTGACTCATGTTAAAAGGTCGCTGGACCCCAAAAGGGGTCACAACCCACAGATTGAGAACCACTGCTCTAGCCTAAGGCAGACTAGGAAGAAAGACCTGGTGATCTACTTCCAAATATTAACAAATGAAAGCCTTATGGGTCACAACAAAATATGGTCCTATAGAGTGCTGGAAGATGAGCCACTGACCTGCACACAACAGCTACAAAAATAGACTCAAACACACCAACAAAGGCCTGCTGAACTCCAAAGCCCTAACAAACCCACTGCCCTCAAGTCCATGCCAACTCATAGCGGCCCTATAGGACAGGGGCGAACTGTGTATTAGTCTGGGTATGCTAGAGGAAAATCGAGGGAGACGCATGTGTATGAGAGAGAGTTGGTGGTTTTTAAAAATAATTTCCCTATTATTTAATCATTATATTAGGGATTCATACAACTCTTATCACAATCCATCCATCCATCCATTTTAAGGCACATTTATACATTCATTGCCCTCATCATTGTCAAAACATTTGCTCTCCACATAAGCCCCTGGCACCTGCTCCTCATTTTTCTCCTCCCTCCCCAATCCCCCCTCCTTATGAACCCTTGATAATTTTATTGGGGGCTCATACAACGCTTATCACAGTCATTCCATCCATCCATCCATCCATCCATCCATCATCCATCCACCCATTGTGTGTCAAGTACATTTGTACATGTGTTGCCCTCATCCTTCTCAAAATATTTGCTTTGTACTTGAGCCCTTCGTATCAGCTCCTCATTTCCCCACTTCCATCCTCCTCCCCCTCCCTCATAAATCCTTGGTAGTATATAAATTATTTTGTCATATCTTACAGGTCAAACATCTCACTCCCCCCACTTTTCTGTTGTCTGTCCCCCAGGGCAGAGATTTTATGTAGATCCTTGTAATCGATTCACCCTTTCTACCCCACCTTCCCTCCACCCTCCTGGTATTGCCACTCTCACCACTGGTCCTGAAGGGATCATCTGTCGTGGATTCCCTGTGTTTCCAGCTCCTCTCTGTACCAGAGTACATGTTCTGGTCTAATTCTACCTTATAAATCCAGAGAGAGAGTTTTATATCAAACAGTAATTGTACATTAAACAAACGTCCCAGCCCATTGCACATCAAATCCCTAAGTCTGATATTAGCCCATATGTCTGATACCAATCTATAAATTCCTTTTCAGACCCATGAAACATGTGCAGTGATGCTGAATGCAGGATAATCACAGGCCAATGGGTGGAAAGTCTTGTGGATCCAGTGGCATTGTAAGCATCTCAGTGCTGGCAGCGATCTCTCTGAGGATTCTTTGGCTTCAGAGGTCTGGTCGCATCCATTTGGCTTGCCTTCTGCAATGTCTCCCAAGGAGTAGCAGAGAGAGAGAGAGAAAGAGGGGTGTCTTCCACCTCCAAGGAGGAAGTACCAGATTTCTCAGAGTTCTCAGAAGGAGGCTATGCCCACATAAAAATCTCACTGACTATCTCCAGATTGGCAGCCTAAACTCCACGCCTACACTCCTAATCCTTAACTTGACACAAGATTAGGTGACTACCACAGGCTCCTAATCCATAACAAGCCCATTTATTTTTTCCCTGCATACCGACACCAATCCAATACCCAAAGCTTTACCCAATGGGTGGAGATCTACTTCTAAAACATGAATATAGAAAAATCGCTTTTGCTTGAAGGCTCTCAAGGAAATGCTCACTGAAAACTCCATTCCTATTATCTCACCTCCCCCAAATTAGTCTTCTTCTGGGCTTTCAGTCACACCAAGATCTCTCCTGCCCCAAGGCCTTTACATGCACTGTCACCTCTTCCAAGCCCTGAAGTGCCAAGTTCAAAGTTCCAGTTAATCTCCCTGATCCTGAATTTTAAGAACTGTGTGTGTGGGAGGGAAGGGGTTGGGCTGTTTGTTGAACTGCTGGGTTTTGGAGCCATTTGTCATGCAACCTCATTTTGTCAATGACTGGTTAATTAATGCAGCATTCATTTGCCCTTCTTCCAGTCACAGCACATGGCTTGTATCTTTGGGATCACTCTTCCACCATGCTCCATCTCCATGCTACTGCTGGCATTGACCCAATCTGCCAGCTCCAGGCCTGGCTAGTCAGGGCATGACTTTCCTCTGTCCAAAGGGACTGGGTCAGACTCAGTATGAGACTCATGCTAGGTTAATGATATCTAACCCTAAAAAATGCCCCAGAAACAATTGCCCCATTGCCAATGAGTCCATTTTGAATCATAGAAGGTCCCTGTGGGGTTTCTCAGACTGTAAATATTTATGTGAGCAGAAAGTTCCATCTTTTTCCCTATGAGGTAGCTGGTAGGGTAGCACTGCCAACCTTGCAGTTAGCAATCCAATGCTTACCTGATAGTACCACCAATGATTAGAAAGGAAAAGAACCTCTCTCTAATAGAATTCCTGAGCTTCTAGATAAAACTACAGCTGTCATCAGGAAGCCTGCGTGAAACTCAAAAGGAAAGAGCTCTGAAAGGAAAAGGTTCAAACTCTGATGGTCTCAACTGAGTGCCAGAACCCAGCTATTCCTGATGCTCTGTCTCCAGACTTACAAATTCCATAAACCTACCCATTAATTCCTTCTCCTGCTCCTTCCCTTCTCACGCCCCAAGGTACTTTGACTTAGCTTTGAAGGCACTCACAACTTCACGGGTTCTGCCTTGCACAGGTGTCTGCTTGCTTCCAGTTCAGTCCTGACATTGTCCCTATCTTTAGCCATGTTAGGCTTGCATCCTAGAGCTTTCCTTTGCTTGTCTCCCTATTGCTCTTGTCCTATGAAGTCTGTGGCTTTATCTTTAAGTCTAAGTCCTGCCCTTTCGTTTTCGTAGAAATCTGTCTCTGTATCTTGGCTCATGGCAGGTTGTGTCCTTCAAAGATGACTGTCCTAATGTTGCACATCGCACATTCTCTTGTTACAAGATGAGTTTGTGTTCATTTTTCCAGAAACAGGGCCTGCTTTCCCTCTTCCTTGCATCTTGGCAGGCCTTTGACTATGGCAGAAGTGTTGCTCTGTGACTTCCACCTGGTCGTATTGGGTTGTTCACCATTGGGACCCTGTCAGGATGTTGCAAGGAAGACCAAGCCAAATGAAAATGTCACATATAGGGTTCTTCTTGAGCTCCAACCAATAGAAGTATCAGTCGTGTGAGGGAGTGAGTCTTAAGAGAGCTGCAGCCTCTGTCCTTTGAGCTACCCCAGCTAATGCTTGATGAAGCCAAAACTAGTGTCCTCACTGAGCTCTGCCCAGATTGCAGATTTGTGAGCAAAATTGATATTATCATTACTTTAAGATGTTATTTGTGGGGATACTTTCTGTTAGCAGCAGATTATCAGAATACTGCCTAATCAGACTGCATTGCCAGTTTTACTCTCTCTCTCTCTCCATATATAGATATAGATATCCTCCACTCATCTGTCAGTTGGTTGTACTATAATGGTTTGTGTATTGTTATGGTGCTGGAAGCTCTGTTCCCAGAATTTCAAATACCAGCAGGATTGCCCATGGTGGACAGGTTTCAGTGAAGCTTCTAGACTAAGACAGACAAGGAAGAGGGGCCTGCTAGTCCACTTCCAAAAATTACTGAAAGAAAACCTTATGGATCACAAGAGAACACTGACTGACTAATGTGTTTTGGACACACTATCAGGGGACAATTGCTAGAGGAAGACATCATATTTGATGAAATAGAGGGACATGGAAGATCCTTATTGTGGAACATTGACCTAATCGCTGCAACAATGGACTTCAACATTCAGGAATGTGTGACGATGGTGCAAGGTCAGACAGCACTCCATTCCATTTCATATAAGGTCTCCATGGATCACAGTAGACTTGATGGCACTCTCTATATGTTTGTCTTCAGTGACTTCCCAGAGGGCTGCTCTGCCTGGCAGCCTCTAATCTTCATGCTTCCAAATGGGGAGCACAACAGGTCCATAGTCACTGATATTCCCCTCAATCCCCAGGTCAAGTAAGGAGGCATGAAACTAACTATGTTGTTCTCTTTGCCTTGTCTCTCTTCCTTTTCCCCTCCTCCAACAGGGCTAGAGGGGGTAAATACTTACCTTGCAGTCTAGAAGAGAATTTCTTCCACACCAAAATCTTCTCCTTCCTCAAAAGGCACATACATGCTTTTCTTCTTGTTTTGAATTAAAATGGCAGATGGGATGGTAGGAAAGAAAATGAACTAGTCTAACAAAATGGCCAAACAGATTTACCTTCCACATAAGAATGCAAATAACTCCTCAATCTTGTTATAGAGTCATGATATGATGAGCTCCATCAAAGCAGAGTAGAACACCACGGAGGGCAGACCAGAATGACCATATTGAGTTGATTTTGTGTGAGAGATTCTAGTTGCTAATTATACTATTCATAACAGACAGATGGCAGGTATAGAAGCCCAGACTTAAAATGTCTTTATCTAATTGCCTGCCTAAATATATATTTGCAATATGGTCCTCAAAGGGAATACTTTCTTTTTTTTTTTACATTTTATTAGGGTCTTATACAACTCTTATCACAATCCATACATATATATACATCAATTGTATAAAGCACATCCGTACATTCTAAACCATGTTTTTTTTTTGCATGTATCATCCATTTTTTTAAAAAAAAATTTATTGGGGCTGATACAATTCTTTTCACAGTTCATACATATACATACATCAACTGTATAAAGCACATCTGTACAGTCTTTGCCCTAATCATTTTTTTCTCTTTTCTTCTTTTACATTTTATTAGGGACTCCAACAACTCTTACCACAATCCATACATATACATACATCAATTGTATAAAGCACATCCATACATTCCCTGCCCCAATCATTCTCAAGGCATTTGCTCTCCACTTAAGCCCCTTGCATCAGGTCCTCTTTTTTCCCCCCCCTCCCTCCCCTTTACCCCCTCCCTCATATGCCCTTGGTAATTTATACCTCGTTATTTTGTCATATCTTGCCCTATACGGGGTCTCCCTTCCCCCCTTCTCTGCTGTCCCTCTCCCAGGGAAGAGGTCACATGTGGCTCCTTGTAATCAGTTCCCCCTTTCCAACCCACTCACCCTCCACTCTCCCAGCATCGTCCCTCACGCCCTTGGTCCTGAAGGTATCATCCACCCTGGATTCCCTGTACCTCCAACCCTCATATGTACCAGTGTACAGCCTCTGTCCTATCCAGCCCTGCAAGGTAGAATTCGGATCATGGTAGTTGGGGGGAGGAAGCATCCAAGATCTGGGGGAAAGCTGTGTTCTTCATCGATACTACCTCACACCCTAATTAACCCATCTCCTCTCCTAGGCCCCTCTATGAGGGGATCTCCATTGGCCGACAGTTGGGCCTTGGGTCTCCACTCTGCAGGGAATACTTTCTTTACCTTAAATTCCATTTCTTTTTCCCCTTTTTTCTGTAATTTTATTGAAGTATCATTGATGTACAATAACCATAGTGTGTTTTGCTCTTTGAGGTTTTTAAAAAGAATCATTTTATTGGGGGCTCCTACAACTCTTATCACAATCTATACATACATCCACTGCGTACATTTGTTGCCATCATCATTCTCAAAACATTTGCTTTCTACTTGAGCCCTTGGTAGTAGCTCCTCATTTCCCCTCCTTCCCCCTTCCCCTCCCTCATGGACCCTTGATAATTTATAAATTATTATTCTGTCCTATCTTACACTGTCCGACATCTACCTTCACCCACTTTTTTGTTGTCCCTCCCTCATGGAGGAGGTTATATGTAGATCCTTGTAATCAGATCCCTCTTTCTACCCCACCTTTCCTCCATCCTCCTGTTATTGCTACTCTCAGCACTGGTCCTGAAGGGTTCATCTGTCCTGGTTTCCCTGTGTTTCCAGTTCCTATATGGAACAGTGTATATTCTCTGGTCTAGCCAGGTTTGTAAGGTAGAATTGGGATCATGATAGTGGGAGCGGTAGCATTTAGGAATGAGAGGAAAGTTATATGTTTCATCGTTGCTACACTGCATCCTGACTGGCTCATCTCCTCCCAGCGACCCTTCTGTAAGGGGTTGTCCAGTTGCCTACAGATAGATCTTGGATCCCCTAACTGTACCCCCCCCTCATTCACAATGATATGATTTTTTTTGTTCTTTGATGCCTGATACCTGATCCCTTCTACATCTTGTGATCACACAGGCTGGTGTGCTTCTTTCATGTGCGCTTTATTGCTTCTAAGTTAGATGGCCACTTGTGAACCTTCTAGTTTTTAAAACCCTAGACTCTTTATCTTTTGATAGCTAGGCTCCATAAGCTTTCTTCACCTCATTTGTTTATACACCCACTTTTTGTCTTGAGTGATTGTGTCGGGAAGGTGACCATCATGGAATACCAGTTCCTTAAATTCCATATCTATAGGCTTAAGTCTTACCCACAGGAAACCTATTTTTATTTTATCCCTGGAACAAAATCTTGCAATAATTTTCTCTTTTTGGGTAAGTCCATCCTCAATCACTTATCCTTTAACATTTACAAGAATTTATCTGTAAACAACCCTATTTACATAGTTTCATTCATGCTATTTCAACAATAATTGCTAATAACCCTATTTTTAGAATCGGCAGAAAGCATCAGTATCAATATCCCATTGCCACTGAGTTGATTTCAACTCATGGGTACCCTATAGGACAGAATAGTATTGCCTCATAGGTTTCCAAGGCTGACAAAAAATCTCTTTATTGTGAGTTGGTTGAAGGTTTACAGAATACATCCGTTTTCCATTTGACAGTTCACACATATTTTGCTTCATGATATTGACTGCAATCTGCTAAACGTAATATCACTTATCGCACTTCCTCCTTGTATTTCCTGTTTCCATTCCCCCTTCTTTCCTGACCCTTCTGAACTTTATCTTTGAATAAATTATATCCTTTTGATTCAAATAGTTGATTAGTGTTACTTTTTATCTTATAGATCTACCTATTGTTTGGCTGAAGATTGAGCCAAGGGAGTGAGTTCAGTTCCAGATCTGAAGGTCCCTAAGGACAACAGTCTTGTGGGTTCCAAGAATCTCTCTCTGAGCAATACCACTGAACATTTAAAATAAGTTTAAACTTTGTTGCACATATTTCTCCTATTCTATCCCAAAATTCCAAAGCAAACTCATTATCATTGTCTTGAAGCTGACTCATAGAGACCCTACAAGATAGAATAGAACTTCACCCTTTGATTTTCCAAGGCTTAAATCTTTACCAGAGCAGACAAACTCATATTTCTCACATGGACCAACTGATAGGTTAGAACCACTTTCTTTGTGGTTAGGAGATCAATGAGGAGTCCACTCTGCCATTAGAGCTCGTTAAGAATGCGATCCAGGATCCCCTAATGCTATCCCTCTCAGATCAGTTGGTAGTGGTAATAAATGTAAATCTTAAGGGGGTCAGACTGCCACATCGTAACTCTTCCTTGGGGAAGATGGTGGGTTTGAACTGCTGATTGATTAGCCCTTAAGTGCTTAATTACTGCCTCACCAGGGTTCTCCTTAACATCAGAACAGTGGACACTTATTGGTTTATCTTACTGGTCTCTGTTCCCTAAAAATTGCACTTCATCCACAGGGTTTTCTTCCACAACACACAGCTGCTAATGTTTTTAGTTTGTTTTCCCACATGACTTCACCTTCCTGGTCAAAGCTGATTTGTCCAGGGCTAAACACACAATGAAAACATAGCCATATTTGCACACTACAAAATTTGAAGTGAGACAGCAAGCTATTTGTTGAGTTTTTTGAATGACTGAAGTCTAAAAGGAAGTGTTATGATACAGGAAACAGTGAGTTTTGATGTCCAGGATCTATGCTGGGGACCCAGTTGGCACTCCGAGTGACTATTCAAAGGGATGGTATGAATTCTCCTCTTCCATGACCTACACATATAATAGATATAACCACTAAGTCCATGATTTGACAAATGTCTTGTGTGATTGAGTTTGGGTTCCCCATAGGATTAGATCCTGAGACAAAGGTTTTAATTAAGCCATTTTCTGGGGAGATATCAATAAGGAAATGGGAAATAGAAAAGGGAAAGAAGGCAGCCAATGAAAAGTACATTATCAAACAATTTAAAATTGTGAGCAACTGAAGGTTAATCTTACTGGAGACACTAGAAAATCCACTAGTTATTCTGCCCAGAATGTGAGGGAGTGTGGCTATTTGTCCAACAACTCCTATGGGTCATTGGTTAAGGGTTACTCCAGGAAGCAAGAATTAACTCCACAACCTCCTAAGCCATGCATGCTCAGGTACAGTGGTCTACAGAAACTAGAGAAAGCAAGAAGAGAGATGTGCTGGCCATTCGGAATTAGGCTAGCATGCCAAGTTGTCAGACATGTCAGGTTTTGAACTATCATAACTTGAAAGTCATCATGATCCTGTGAGATATACCACTGGTATTTCAAACACAAGCATAGTTACCCGTGGTGGAAAATTTTCAGAAAAGCTTACAAGCTAAATAGACTAGAAAGAATAACCTGCCAATCTACATCTGAAAAAAATAGTGGTGTTTGTGGAGCACATTGATAGCAGTGGAATATTGTTTCATATAGTGCAGGATGATGAACCCCTCAAGTTGGAAGACACTCAAAATATAATTGGGGAAGAGCTGTCTCCTCAAAGTAGAGTTGACCTTAGTGATATAAAGTTTTCAGGACCTATATTTGTTGATGTGGCAATGACTCAAAATGAGAAGAAACAGCAGTACTGCAATAACCACTAACAAGAAGATGGGATGCATGAAATATGGATCTAGAAAAATTGGAAGCCATGAAAAAATGGAACACATAAAGATAAACACTCTAGGTGTTATTGAACTGAAATAGACTGATATTGGCCATTTTGAATGTCACAATAATATGGTTTACATACCAGAGTAACAAATTTGAAAGGAATGGGTGACTTTCATGTTAAAAAAGAGAATGTTTCAACATCGATTCCAATGTTCACCATTGTTAGGTGTAGGATATATTACACCTACAAGGATGAATAATTAATAAAGTTATTATTCAAATTTACACACCAACCACTAAACCAACCTTTTCAGTCTGAAATTGATGAAACATGCAATCAAGATTACTGATGACTTGAATGCAAAAATTCGAAACTAAGGATGAGGATCACTAGTTAGAAAATATGGCCATGGGGATGGAAGCCACATGGGAGATCTCATGATAGAATTTTCCAATAAGGATGGCTTATTGATTGAACATTTATTTTTCAGGGATGTAAACAGTAACCATAGACATGGATTATGTATATTGGATAGAAATACACAGGAATTAAATCAACTATATCTGTTGAAATTATCTACTATACATACTCGAGTATAACCCAAGGCAACTAATTTTACCCCCCAAAGCTGGGGTGCTTTTTCAGCATAAAAAATGTGCTGAAAAATCTCGGCTTATACTCAAGTATTTACGGTATAAAGAAGTTCAATATCATCAGTCACGAGACTGGAGACGAACTGTGGAACAAACCATCAATGGCAAATTCAACTCGAATTCCAACAAAATTAAAACTAGTCCCCAAGAGTCAAAGTATGAATTTGAGTATATCTCATCTAAATTAGAGGATACTTCAAGAAGAAAGTTGACACATTGAACACAAATCACCTGAGATGATACGAGTTCTGCAATAATATCAAGAACATCATAAATAAAGAAATTCAAAGATAATTAAAAAGATAGAAACTAAAGAAAAGACAAAACGGATATCACCTTGAATGTGGAGTAGCTGAAGCCAATGAAAGAAATGATGAAGTACGAAAAAGATAGAGAGAGAAATATAGAAATAATTGATGAAGTAAAGACGCTGAATAAAGAAGCTGAACATAAAATTTCAAAGGGGAATTCAAAAAGATGGAATAAAGAATTATATTAAAAGGTGCAAAGACCTGGAATTAGGACAGCAAAAATGAAAAGCATGTGCATTTCACTAGCTGAAAAAATTGAAGAGAAATTCAAAATACAGAATTACACAGATAGCATCAAAAGAAGATGAAAGGGATTCACTGACCACATGAAGCCCAGGCTCCACAGCGCTGAGTCCAGAAGACCAAGGTAGCATAGGGTTCTCACTGCAGATTGCTCTGAAAGTGCTCACAGTAGTAGGCCCTGGATCAACTGGGGAAAATGTAGAACTCAAAATAAGAAGACTAACCTTAGGATATGATAGGCACTAGTGGAATTCCCATTTGACACCTGACCTCACCTCCATGGCTCAACTTTCAGCCCCCAAATAGGAGACCTATACTGTCAACGATGTACAATTCAGAGCCCAGCATTTGTCAGGGAGTTACTCAGAAGGCAGGAAGGCATGGGAACGAAAGACCAATGGAAACGGCAAACAAAGGGAGGGAATAGGAAAAGTAGTATTGCATTGTAGGTATTGCAATCAATATCATAAAACATTGCATGTATTGTAAAGAAAATCAATTTAATCTGTAGATTTTCCCTCACATCACAATCAAAACAGTGTAAAAAGAAAATAAGTCATATGAAGGAGTACACTGGTAGATCTTGCTGAAGACCAATTTCCAGTGTTAAAAGATGTCACTTTGAGGAATAAGGCACAGCTGAGCCCTAGTGGTATAGTGGTTACAAACATAATGCGTCAGAACCAACCCGGTTGGGTTGCTCAACACAAGATCAACAGTTCTGCTCCCATACAAAGTTCCGGTATTGGAAACCCACAGGGATATCTCTCCCCTGTCCTATAGAGTTACTAAGGGTTGGAATCAACTTGATGGCAGTGAACTGGATGTAATCCAGGCTGACTAGAGACACAAATCAAGTGACACTCATATATGTGCAATAAATAGTTTTTAATCAAGAAGTCATTATAGTATTTCTATTTCAAGGAAATATCCCAGGCCAGTCCAACTCAAGTCCATAAGTCCAACACTAGCCCATAAGTTCCTTTCCAACTTACGCAGTTACATGCAATGATGCAGAATGCAGGGATGTCAAAGGCCAGTGATTTCAATGAAGTGTGGACCCAAGGTCGATGGAAGCATGGCAAGACTCTGGCAGCTCTCAACGTGGGCAGGAAGCAGTCAGGTGAATGCAAAAAGAAGGGGAGGTTCCCAGGGCCCTCCTTATGAGAAGGCCATGGCCACAAAGAGGCACCATCAGACTATGGTGTGATTGACAGATTGGATACCAACCTTACACTTTTACATATCTTCAAACTGACATAAAATTATATAACTATCATACTATGGCATTTTCAATCACCTCATATGTACTTGAAAATGGACAATAATTATGAAAGATAAAATAAAAGTTGATGTCTTTGAATTATGATGCTGGTGAAGAAAATTGAATATTCCATGGACTTTCAGAAGAAGGAACAAATCTTTCTTGGCGGAAGTAGAGCCAGAATGCTTCCTAGACGTGAGAATGGCAAGACTTCATATCACATACTTTGGACATGTTAACAGCTGAGCATAGTCCCTAGAGAAGGATATCATACTTGGTAAAGTGGAGTGTTGAAAAAAAGAAGAAGGTCCTCAATGGGATGAATTGGCATACTGGCTGCAAAAACGGTCTCCAACATTAACTGTGAGGAAACAGGCTGTGGGTGCTATGAGTTAGAGCCAAATTAACAGTGTCTAACAATGACAACTCCCCTCCCGTGCCCCATCTGTCAATTTGCTGCACTGTGGTAGCTTGTGCTTTGCTGTGATGCTGGGAGTTAGTCCACTAGTACTTCAAATACCAGGCAGGATCACCCACGGTGAACAGATTTCAACACAGCTTCCAGACTACGAACTGACAGGACGACAAAACAATCAGTCCACTTTTGAGGGATTCACCATTGAAAACTTTCTGCATAGCAGTAAAATATTGTCTAATATAATGCCAGAAAATGAGCCCCTCAGATTGCAAAACAATCAAAATATCACCGAGAAAGAGAGCTTCCTCAAAGTAGAGTCCACCTTAATGATAACTCAAAACCTCACAACAGGAGCTGTAGATAACATCATAATAAATGGAGAAAATATTGAAGTTATCAAGGATTTCGTCTTGCTTAGATTCACAACTAATGCTCATGGAAACAACAATCAAAAAACCAAATAACATATTGCATTAGGCAAATCTACTGCACATAACCACTTTAAAGTACTGAAGATCAAGAATTTCACTTAGGATTAAGTTGCGCCTGGCCCAAGGCATGGCATTTTCCACCACACCTTATGCATGTGAAATTTGAACATTGAATGAGAACGACTGAAGGAGAACTGGTGCATTTGAATTAAGGTACTGACAAAAAAATACTGAAAGTACCATGGGTGGAGAGAAGAACAAACAAATCTGTCTGAGAAGAAGTGCAGCTAAATGTTCCTTGGCAGATAGGATGGCGAGATTTCATCTCATGTACTTTGCAGATGTTATCAGGACAGACCAGTCCCTGGAGGACATCATACACATGACAGAGGAGGGGTTGCAAAAAGAGGAAGACACCCGATCAAATGGATCGAGACAATTCCTACAACAATGGACTCAAACAAAACAAAATTTTTGAGTATGGGGCAGGACCAGGCAATGTTTCATTCTGTTGTGTAGGCATTATTATGAGACAGAACTGACTTGAAGGCATCTAGCAACAAAGTGTACTAAAGCTTCTGGCACCTTCATTTGCTAATGGATTATAATTCAAAATGAGAAAAATCATTGCAACCATTCATTAATAATCAGAACATCAAACGTGCAAAATAAGAATCGAGGAAAATTGGAAATCATAAAAAAACGGAATCTGACCTATAAAGATCAATATCCTAGGCATTGGTGAGTTGAAATAGTCCCTTTGAATCTTAAAATGATAAGAATGACTATGCTGACAATGACAAATTCAAAAGAATGTCTCTTTCATCCTCAAAAAGAGCATTTTTAGATCTATCTTGAAGTGCAATGCTGCCTGTGACAGAATAATATCTATCTTCATACACAAGGAAGGCCGGTTAATAGAACCATTATTCAAATTTTCTCACAAACCACTAAAGCCAATGAAGAATTGTACCAACTTCTTTAGTCTGAAATTGACCACACATGTACTGAAAATGCATTAATAATTGCTGACAATTGGAATGCACACATGGAAACAAAAAGGAAGGAAGAGTAATTAGAAACTATGGCTTTGGGGATCGAAAAGAAGCTGAAGACTGCATGAAAGAATTCTGCAAGAGCAATAACTTCCTCATTGCAAACACCTTTATTCAACAACAGGAGCGGCATATATACATGTGGAAAACACAGGAATGGAATTGATTAAATCTGTGGGAAGACATGATAGAGAAGCTCAATATCATTGAGACAAAACAAGACCAGGGGCCAACTATGTAAAAGACTATCAATTACTAATATGTAAGTTCAAGTCAAACCTGAAGAAAATTAAAATAAGAACGCAAAAGAGCCCAAAAACAGCCTATATTATATCTGTGGTCGGCTGGGGTTTCTAGAGAAACAAACCAGTGATACTGATACATGTAGAAGAAGGAAATTTATATCAATAAAGAATTTTACATTAAGAAGTCCACACAACAAGAAACCCCAGTCCAACTCCAGCCCATAAATCAGATGCAAACTAGAGGCCCTTCCAGACTCCTGAAGCTGTTGGAGGAATAGCCCAAGAAACAGGAAAACCACAGGTTGGTGGAGGCAGAGTTGGGAGAATCCAAAGTCAACAGGCAGTTGGCAGGCCACAGACAGCTCTTAGGGTCAGCAGGTCTCATGGTGATTGCCATCCCAAGAAGCCAGACGTAGGGTCCAGGGTCATTTCATCAGGAAGAAAAAGAGTAAGCCCATTCTCCACAGTCTACTTATAGCTATGAAATAGGTCATACATCCAAGGAGAGTGTGACCTGCACCTTCTGAAGATCCTGGTCAAGCTAAATTGACACCAAACCTTACTATCACAATATCTCACCTGAATTTAGAGCCTATCTCAAGAATGGTTCGGACATATTGAACATTAATGATCAGCTACCAGAAGACTTGTGAAATAGCATCAAGGTCATCAATCTTTTTTTTTTTGTCATGTCACTTGTGGCTATTTATTTATTTATTTATCATAAATCATTTTATTGGGGGCTCCTCAAAAAGATCATTAATAATACAGGAAAGAAAGAAAATACTACAGTGGATATGAGAGGAGACTGTGAAACTTGCGCTTGAACCTAAAGCAGTTAAAGCAAATGGAAGAAATGATGAAATAAAAGAGTTGAACAGAAAAATTTGAAAGGCCAGCTTGAGAAGATAAAGTAAAGAATTATATTGTAACGTGTAAGGACCTGGAATTAGGAAAGCAAAAGGAATGAGTACGGTCAGTATATCATAAATTGAAAGAACAGAAGAAAAAATCCAAGCCTCGGATTACAATGTTCAAGGATTATTTATCAAACTATTGAATGATGTAGGGAGAATCCAAAGAATATGGACGGAGTGTACAGAGTCTCTGTTCCCAAGAATTAGTTGAGGTTCTACTAGTTCAAAAGGCCAAGAGGAAGTTGAAGCTGCAATGTAAGCATTAGTGAAAATCAAGGAAGGGATAGGAATGAAAATATTTCAACACGCTCATGCAGTGATAGTCCATGTCAAGAAATTTGGAAGATAGCTATCTGGCCAACCAACTGTAAGTGATTAATATTTGTGTCCATTCTAAAGAAATATGACGCAAGAAAATCTGCAAATTAATTTAAAATAACATTAATATGACATGCAAGTACAATTTTATTGACGATACCTTTAAAAGTAGTTATAGCAATATGTCAACAGGAAGCTGCCAGAAATCCAGGCTGTATTAAAAGAGGGCATGAGGCAAGGTATATCAATGCTGATTTCAGATGGACCTTGGCTGAAAACAGAGGATACAAGGAAAATGCTTACTAATGTACTATTGACTATGCAGAAGATTTTACTGTGTATCATAACAAACTTTGGGTAGCATATGAATACATATGAGAACAATGGGAATTCCCGTACATTTAATTGTGCTCCTGTGGTACCTGTACACAAACCAACAGGAAGTGGTTCGAATAGAATAAGTGGATAGTGCGTGGTTTAAAATCAGGAGAGTGTGTGTTGTGGTTATATCCTTTCACCATATGTGTTAGACAGGGTTCTCTAGAGAAACAAAACCAGGACATTTATGATTTGATAGATAGAACACGAAGGAATATAACAGCTAATTAGTCCACATAGCAGTACAGAGGACTCAGTTTAACTCACTTCCATGCAACAGTAAATATGGCAGTACAGCCAGGCAGCAAACTGCAGAACTAGGTAAGGCAGCCACACACTGGTCTGATCACCAGAGAGCAACTGAGAGATAGGTGTGGCTTGCTGAGCCATTTATCTCTTTGCCCACGAATCAAACTGCGAACTTATTAATCCCACATGTTCTTATTGGCCAGGTTGGCACTATAAACCTACCTATCTATCACACTATACTTATTCAAATAATCTGAGAAGCTGCTCTGTATGAAGAAGTTGAGGCATCTGGATTGGAGGAAGAATCATTAACAACCTGTATTATGCAGATGACCCAATCTTGCTGGCTGAAAGTCAATAGGCCTTGAAGTACTTACTGATAAAGCTCATATAGTAAACCTTCAGTATGAATTAGTCTTCAACACTAAGAATACAAGTGTCTTCTCAACTTGACAAATATAAACACACAACATCATTACAAATAGAGAAATGTAGCTAAACCCTATTTTACTTGGACCCACAATCAATACTCACAGAAGCAGCAGTCAATAAATCAACGTATTTCATTGGAAAAATCTGTTGTAAAAGACCTCTTTAAAATGTGAAAGAACAAATGTTTTACTCTGGGGATTAGCAAATTATGCCTGCTTTTAGCCTTGATATTTTTAATCACCTTAGATGCATGTGAAAGGACTCTTAATTTCAGTGTCTGGTATGGGTTGAATGACTTACATCAAGGTTGGTGGTTCAACCCACTTGCTGCTCCACAGAAGAAAGAGGAAGCTATTTGACCCTGTAAAGATTTACAGCCTTGGAAACCCTATATGGTCACTATGAATAAGAATAGACTTGATGCTAATGTTTGACATATGCATGTGAAAGATGGAACATAAATAAGGAAGAGTGAAGAAAATATGATGCCTTTAAAATATGATGTTGCGACATTGACCCTGCAGCTATGGGAGATGGTCATATTTGACCAGAGCACACGGGAGCAGATGAAGGGGCAGGAGGAGAGAGTGGAGCACAGCCTGGCCCACCAGGCCGTGATGATGATGTTCCTGAGTAGAGCAGCCAGTCCACAGAGAGAACAACATGGCTGGCCCTACCATGAGACATGATGCCCCTCAGTGACTAAGGGCGATACAGGGGACAGCACCGGAGACACAGTGTGGGAATTGCACCTGACCTGATCCCACCACACCGAGGCAATGCACTGGGGGAGTGCAGCGGAACAGCAAGGGAATGGAGTGGCAAGGTCCCCAGGGAATGCTGAAAGTGGACTTTGGGGCCAGGGCGTGGTGCCCCAACAGACTGGACTGGAAAACGCTCCTAAGGGCCAGCAAAGATCCCTGAACTAACTACAAGCTTTTCTCTTGTGAACTGTTTTGTTCTGTTCTTTTTCAGTGGTTTGTTTTGGTTGTTTTGTTGTCCGGGTATATACTGTTGCTTTGTGTTCCTCTGTCTAGTTTTCGTGCATGTTAGTGACTCCACAGGTCTGTCTGAATAGGACAGGCTGGATGAACTATCGGGAGGAAAAACAACGGGACCGACAGTTCCGGGGGGACTTGGGGTGGGGGGTAGGGGGGGTAAGGAAGTGGTGTTAACAAACCCAGGGACAAGGGAAAAACATGGGACCCCAAAGGGTAGAGAAGGGGGAGTGGCAGGCCTGGTGGGAAATGATCAAGGGTAAGGTTGACTAGAGAAGAGGTATACTCTAGCCCAGGTGGCAATGAAGCATGGTAGTAGGGCAGGAGGAAGGTCAAGGGAGATGGAGGAAAGAGCTAGGAGTCAAAGGGCATTCATGGAGGTCTAGACAAAGACATGTACATGCAAATATATATAGGAGGTTGGGGAAATAGATCTTTGTGTCTATATTTATAGATCAAGTATTAAGGTGGCGGAAGGACCTTGGGCCTCTACTCAAACACTCCCTCTATGCATGAATACCTTCTTTTATTAAATTGGAACTCTATGATGCTCACTCTCCCGACACAACAGCTGGAGCCTACATGGGTGAACAAGTAAATGTGGTGAAGAAAGCTGATGGTGCCCGGCTATCAAAAGAGATAGTGACTGGGGTCTTAAAGGCTTGAAGATAAACAAGCGGCCATCTAGCTCAGAAGCAACAAAGTCCACATGGAAGAACACACCAGCCTGTGTGATCGAGTGGTCCCAAAGGGATCAGTTACCAGGCATCAAAGAACAAAAAATCATATCATTGACTGCACACCTCCATGATAGGATCGCTGAAGACAAATGGGTGCATAAGCAAATGTGGTGAAGAAAGCTGATGGTGCCCGGCTATCAAAAGAGATAGTGTCTGGGGTCTTAAAGGCTTGAAGGTGAACAAGCGGCCATCTCGCTCAGAAACAAATAAGCCCACATGGAAGAAGCACACCGGCCAGTGCGATCACGAGGTGCCCAAGGGACCAGATATAAGGCATCATGCAAAAAAAAAATATATAAGTGTGTGTATGTATGTGTATTTATGTGTATATGTGTAGATGTATGTGTATATATATATTATATTAAATGAAGGGGGAAGTGCAGAGTGGAGACCCAAGGCCCAAGTGTCAGCCAATGGAGATCCCCTCATAGAGGGGCTTAGGAGAGGAGATGGGTTAATTAGGGTGTGAGGTAGTATCGATGAAGAACACAGCCTTCCCCCAGATCCTGGATGCTTCCTCCCCCCAACTACCATGATCCGAATTCTACCTTGCAGGGCTGGATAGGACAGAGGCTGTACACTGGTACATAGGAGGGTTGGAGATACAGGGAATCCAGGGTGGATGATACCTCCAGGACCAAGGGAGTGAGGGACGATGCTGGGAGAGTGGAGGGTGAGTGGGTTGGAAAGGGGAAACTGATTACAAGGAGCCACATGTGACCTCTTCCCTGGGAGAGGGACAGCAGAGAAGGGGGGAAGGGAGACCCCGAATAGGGCAAGATATGACAAAATAACGAGGTATAAATTACCAAGGGCATATGTGGGAGGGGGGAAAAGGGAGGGAGGGGGGGAAAAAAAGGAGGACCTGATGCAAGGGGCTTCGGTGAAGAGCAAATGCCTTGAGAGTGATTGGGATAGGGAGTGTATGGGTGTGCTTTGTACAATTGATGTATGTATATGAATGGATTGTGGTAAGAGTTGTTGGAGTCCCTAATAAAATGTAAAAGAAAAAAAAAAAAAAAGAAAATGATTAGGGCAAAATATGTACAGATGTGCTTTATACAATAGATGTATGTCTATGTATGGATTGTGATAAGTGTTGTATGAGCCCCTAATAAAATGTTTAAAAAAAAAAAAAAAAAATATGATGTTGCAAATAATATTGAATATACCATGAATGCCCAGCAGAACAAAGAGGTCTATCCCGGAAGAAGTACAGCCAGAATGTATTTTAGAAGTGAGGATGGTAAAACTCCATTTCATATACTTTGAACATGGTATCAGGAGAAATTAGTCCCTAGAAAAGGACAAAATACTTGGTAGAGCATCGTCAAAAAACAGGTAAGCCCTGAATGAGATGGATCAACACAGTGGCTGTAACAATAGGCTAAAATATGACCATTGTGAGGATGTCACAGGACTAGAAAGGCTTTTATTCTATTGTGCATAGGGTCACTATAAGTGGCAGTGCGTGAGTTTTTGTTGATTAACAACACTGGGATATGAGCAATGTCCCCATGGCATATGCTAAACTGTCACCATGCTGGACACAGTTGATCTTTGTGGCTTTAGAGGGTAATTATTTAGAGGGTTATGATTCCACTGAATTTTTTTCTGTGTATTCAAACTATTCCATCCTAAGATTCCACAGATCTATCCAAACCAAGCTCACTGCCATTGAATCAATGCTAACTCATATCGACCCTACAGGACATGGGTAAAATTGTACCTGTGAAGTTCTGAGACTGTACCTCTTTACAGAATAGAGTCCCATCTTTCTCCCGAAGAGCAGCCGGTGATTTCAAATTACCGACCGTGCAATTAGCAGCCCAATGTGTAACCAAGAACTATTCAGGGAAGCTAGAGGGAGAGCATGAAAAGAAATGAGTAGTTGAGGTGGTTGGATGCACATCCATCCCTTTGTTCTACTCTCTATGACTTTTTCTGAGTTCATTCAAAATGTAAATTAAGACACAAAATAGAATTCTATCCAACCCTGCTATATGCCTCAACAGTATCCATTTTTCTCATTCTTACTACTAATAGAAGCTCAATTTTGTTAGGGTGATAATGTACCTACTTAAATCACTCACTCCTAGGCTCCCTTACAGCTATGCATAAGCATTTGACCCAGTTTGTGCCAAATATGTGTAGGTGAAAGACACTTAGTAGGACTCCCAAGAAAGTTTTTGTTGTTGTTTAAGGCAAAACACTTGTCTGGCATAACCCATTTCATTTTTGTCCTTGGCTCTTCTGCTGTCATGCTCCCTAGTCAGAATATTGAAAGATGAGAGAGTCACATAGGTTACATGGGTTTGGCAGACCAAAAAGCATGCATTCTCCTATATCCAAGATGAGTCCCTGAGCAAATATGCCAGACCTAGGCTACCTATTTCAAGACTTACTATTGTATAAGACAAACCCCTGTGTGGTGCAAAGGGTTAACACAATTCACTGCTAAGACAAAGATGCCTTAGAAGAAAAAGGTGGCAATCTACATTTAAAAATTCAGCCCTTGAAAACCTCATGGGGAACAGTTCTACCCTGAATCATATGGGGTAACTGTAAATCAGAATCAATTCAGTGGCAACTGGTTTGGTATTTTTGGTGTGAATATAAGAAAAATGAAGCTTTTGTGATTAGACCACTAGAGTCGGTTTGTTTTTTCCCATGTAGCCAGATGCAATTTGGACTGATAGAGAAATAATTAAAAGAATGTAGAGTTAAGTAAGCGTAATGATTATGGAACTAATCATTTAGCAATGGGCTGCTAACCACAAGGTCAGTAGTTCAAATGCACCAGTCACTCAGGGGGAGAAAATTGAAGCTCTCTGCTTCTGTAAAGATTTATAGTCTTGGAAGCCCTATATGGGGTTGCTATAAGTTGTAATCACCTTGATAGCATTGTATTTGTTTGAGTTTGGTGACTAGTATGTAAGCTTTGAGGGGGTAGTAATAGATACTTTGAATACTATTCTTAGCACTATAGGTATTATGTCTTTTGCAAATGGATAAACGAACAAAAGCGATATTCATTTTGTGTTTTCTGTAGTTTGCTTTATTCTTCCAAGAAGATTGCTCAAGTGTTAAGACGCAGTCTTCTCTGGCATACTTGAATAAAAGAATAACTGATAGACACAGACTTGAACCCTGGCCTGTGTGATCTTGGGTGTGTCACTGTTTTTCAATCCATTTCTCATCTGTGAACTGGGGATTACACACGTAGCCCACAGGGTTGTTTTGGAGATTCAGAGTAATGTGTGTGTCTTGGATTGAGTGCCCTTGCATGCCGAGCTTATTCCTCAGGCCTGGGTGCAGGGAGTCTATTTGAGATCTGATGGCAGGGAGTGGGAATAGGAAAGCAGACGCAAGACTGAGTTAGGGGGAGAAGCAATCACAATGGGAACGAGGTATTGAGGCTTTTAATGTAGGATACAGGGGCTTGATTCCCCCAGGACTTCTGAGCAACATGGGTTCTGTCCTAGAATTGCCTACCAGAAACAGGAGGCTGGGCTCTTCTTCGCCTGTAGTGGTGTTGAGCATTCCTCCTAGTATGGTGACCTCTCCTACCTTCCTGGGTTTGGCTTTCCATGCCTTTGAAAAGGCTTCGAGGCAGAAGGACATGGAGAGCTGCGTGCTGCACAGTTGTGATAAGACACCATTTCAGCAGGAGCCTGCACTTACATAGAGCCGTTCGCCACTGCTATGATGGATATCAGGAGGAGCCCTGGAAGTGCAGTGGTTACAAGTTGGTTTGCTAACTTCAAGGTCAGCAGTTCAAAACTACTAGCTCCAAGGAAGAAAGATGGGGTTTTCTACTCCAATAAAGAGTTGTAGTGTTTGAAACTCGCAGGGGGCAATTGTACACTGCCCCACAGGATCGCTATGAGTCGGTATTGACTGGAAGGCAGTGAGATGGTGTCAGAGATGGGTCAAAGGAATGTGGCATGGCAACCCTAAGAATCTGCTACAGAACCATAAAGTGCCTGGGATAGATGAGTTTATTGTGCTTGACCTTTTAAAATCATCAAACGGGCAACAGTTAGAAAGACAAACATACCAAGTGTCATTGGAGATCCGGGGAAAGTAGAGAAACACTGCTAATGATGCAGGTTTGCTGCACAGCAATCTGGCAGAGCTTAGTGAAAGCCCATTGAATGGACCCTGGGACCTAGTGAGCCCCTCCTGGGCGTACAACCAAAGAAGCGCAATCACTGAGTTGACTTTCATTCCTCATGACCCTATCAAACAAAGCTGAATGGTCCCATGATGCTTTCAAGGCTTCTATTGGGAAGTAGACAGCCATGCCTTTATACCACAGTGTGTGGAAGAGGGCTTCAAACTACTGACCTTTGGGTTAGCAGCCAAGCACTTAATATCTCCCCCATCAGAGCTCTCTCCTGGATGTATAAAAACAAACAGAACCCCAGTTGATTCTTCCTCATTAGCAACCCTACAAGGCACAGTAGACTTGCTGCTATAGGTTTACAAAACTAAATTCTTACGACAGCAGACAGCCTCTCTTTGCTCCATGGAATAGCTGGTGGGTTGGAACTGCTCACCTTGGGGTTAGAAGCCCAACGCATAATTCCTGGGTATATAGGCCAAGCTATTTATCCAATTCACAGGGCCCTTGGGGCATTTTTACAAGAATGGTCACCACGCTGATACCTGCAGTAGAGAAGAGTTGGAGCCGAATTGGATGCCAATCAACAGGCAACTGAAGAAGGAAACAAAAGAAAGATGATGATTGCTCATGACCAAGTGGCACGCAGCAGCACATGCAATTGATATGCAGCATGGCAATAACTCTTTTTTTTTTAAACAATTTATTGGGGCTGATACAATTCTTTTCACAGTTCATACATATACATACATCAATTGTATAAAGCACATCTGTACAGTCTTTGCCCTAATCATTTTTTTCTCTTTTCTTCTTTTACATTTTATTAGGGACTCCAACAACTCTTACCACAATCCATACATATACATACATCAATTGTATAAAGCACATCCATACATTCCCTGCCCCAATCATTCTCAAGGCATTTGCTCTCCACTTAAGCCCCTTGCATCAGGTCCTCTTTTTTCCCCCCCTCCCTCCCCTTTCCCCCCTCCCTCATATGCCCTTGGTAATTTATACCTCGTTATTTTGTCATATCTTGCCCTACTCGGGATCTCCCTTCCCCCCTTCTCTGCTGTCCGTCTCCCAGGGAAGAGGTCACATGTGGCTCCTTGTAATCAGTTCCCCCTTTCCAACCCACTCACCCTCCACTCTCCCAGCATCGTCCCTCACGCCCTTGGTCCTGAAGGTATCATCCACCCTGGATTCCCTGTACCTCCAACCCTCATATGTACCAGTGTACAGCCTCTGTCCTATCCAGCCCTGCAAGGTAGAATTCGGATCATGGTAGTTGGGGGGAGGAAGCATCCAGGATCTGGGGGAAAGCTGTGTTCTTCATCGATACTACCTCACACCCTAATTAACCCATCTCCTCCTAGGCCCCTCTATGAGGGGATCTCCATTGGCCGACACTTGGGCCTTGGGTCTCCACTCTGCACTTCCCCCTTCATTTAATATAATATATATATACACATACATATATACATATACACATATATACACATACATACACACACTTATATCTTTTTTTTTTTGGCATGATGCCTTATATCTGGTCCCTTGGGCACCTCGTGATCGCACTGGCCGGTGTGCTTCTTCCATGTGGGCTTATTTGTTTCTGAGCGAGATGGCCGCTTGTTCACCTTCAAGCCTTTAAGACCCCAGACACTATCTCTTTTGATAGCCGGGCACCATCAGCTTTCTTCACCACATTTGCTTGTGCACCCATTTGTCTTCAGCGATCCTATCATGGAGGTGTGCAGTCAATGATATGATTTTTTGTTCTTTGATGCCTGGTAACTGATCCCTTTGGGACCACTCGATCGCACAGGCTGGTGTGTTCTTCCATGTGGACTTTGTTGCTTCTGAGCTAGATGGCCGCTTGTTTGTCTTCAAGCCTTTAAGACCCCAGTCACTATCTCTTTTGATAGCCGGGCACCATCAGCTTTCTTCACCACATTTACTTGTTCACCCACTTTGGCTCCAGCCGTTGTGTCGGGAGAGTGAGCATCATAGAGTTCCAATTTAATAAAAGAAGGTATTCATGCATAGAGGGAGTGTTTGAGTAGAGGCCCAAGGTCCTTCCGCCACCTTAATACTTGACCTATAAATATCGACACAAAGATCTATTTCCCCAACCTCCTATATATATTTGCATGTACATGTCTTTGTCTAGACCTCCATGAATGCCCTTTGACTCCTAGCTCTTTCCTCCATCTCCCTTGACCTTCCTCCTCCCCTACTACCATGAGACATGATGCCCCTCAGTGACTAAGGGCGATACAGGGGACAGCACCGGAGACACAGTGTGGGAATTGCACCTGACCTGATCCCACCACCTCGAGGCAAATCACTGGGGGAGTGCAGCGGAACAGCAAGGGAATGGAGTGGCAAGGTCCCCAGGGAATGCTGAAAGTGGACTTTGGGGCCAGGGCGTGGTGCCCCAACAGACTGGATTGGAAAACGCTCCTAAGGGCCAGCAAAGATCCCTGAACTAACTACAAGCTTTTCTCTTGTGAACTGTTTTGTTCTGTTCTTTTTCAGTGGTTTGTTTTGGTTGTTTTGTTGTCTGGTTGTATACTGTGGCTTTGTGTTCCTCTGTCTAGTTTTCGTGCATGTTAGTGACTCCACAGGTCTGTCTGAATAGGACAGGCTGGATGAACTATCTGGATGAAAAACAACGGGACCGACAGTTCCGGGGGGAATTGGGGTGGGGGGTAGGGGGGGTAAGGAAGTGGTGTTAACACACCCAGGGACAAGGGAAAAACATGGGACCCCAAAGGGTAGAGAAGGGGGAGTGGCAGGCCTGATGGGAAATGATCAAGAGTAAGGTTGCTTAGAGAAGAGGTATACTCTAGCCCAGGTGGCGATGAAGCATGGTAGTAGGGCAAGAGGAAGGTCAAGGGAGATGGAGGAAAGAGCTAGGAGTCAAAGGGCATTCATGGAGGTCTAGGCAATAACTCTTAATGACATTGCAAGGAGTTGAAAAGGTCAGAAACTGAATGAGATTTATATTGCAGTACCATTCATGGAAGCTGAAAGCCCATTCACCAAGCAGCATGGTCTAGTGCACATGGCAGCATGGTCTAGTGCACATGGCTGTATGCCTATAAGGACACACACACACCAAGCACCCAGCAGGGGGTACTAGTCTGAAGAGGGGAATGGAAGTGATGTGAATGTGGAAAAGGAGGGACAAAACACAAGCAGGGCCTGACATTGATCAGGGTTCACGGTGTGCTATAAAGTAGGCATGATTAATCACTTCCCTGTACCAGAAGGCTGAGCTAGATTTTTAAAGCAAATCGAGTGCCTGGAACACAATGGTTGTTAGCTGCTGTTGAGTCAGCCTCCAGTCCAACTCACTGTGACAACCAGCTCCCAGTGACTCCATGGGCAATATTCTCCCAGGTCCTGCACCATCTCTTTGGTTGTGCATCAGATTGTGATTCACAGGGGTTTTCGTTAATTGGTTTTCAGAAATAGAATACAAGGCTCTTCTTCATCGCTCATCTTAGTCTGGACACATCACAGAAACGGGTTCAGTCTCATAGCCGCACCCAACCAAGCTTCCCCATTTCAGTATCATAGCAACACAGAAATCAGTTCAGTACCACAGCAATAACCAAGCATCCCCCTGACAAATGAGTGTTGGATGCACATGAGTTGCATTGTCTTGGACTCAAACCCAGATCTCCCACATGGAAAAGGAGAATTCTACAACTGAACCACAATTTACCCTCAGAATATAATAAGTATCCAGTAAATGGTTATTAAGAATGTGGCTGCCAGGAAAATCCACCAATTTCCTGCCAAGGCTTAACACTAATATCTTCCCCCACACACTAGAAGGCTGCAGAGGAATGACTTTCTCCATGCCAGCCCTGGTATCTAGACAAGGGACCCTAACACTGAACCACTGAGCCCCAGCAGGCTGGGGAGCAATGTCAAATTGGATGAGGGACAATCCTGGTTGAGTTACTTCCCCTAAGCTCGTAGGGCAGTTTAGCATGTCCACAGCTGTGTTCAGAATAGCCATGCGATTACCACCGAGAGAAATTCTACATGCTTTCACACCCCATGCTAGTCGTTGCAGCCATCGTTGAGTACAGTTCATGCTCATCACTATCTAGAACTCACGGTGACGCTGTGGGTGAGCCATTGGGCAGGTAACCTCAAGGTTGGCAGTTCAAAGGCACCAGTTGTTCTCTGAGAGGAAGGTGAGATGATCTGCTCCTGTCAAGATTTAGCTTGAGGAATTTTATATAGGGTCACAGTGAGTCAGGATCAACTCAATGGTGTGGGTTTGGTTTATTAGACCCACCATCAGATCATATTTAATGGATTTATTAACATGTATATTTGCCACAAATCCAATGTCTTTTATTTTTATCACTGCATTTCAATACAATTTGTGCCTTTGTGATTCTGTATTTCATTGGAGGTATTTGGAAATATTATTCTGGGGAGTGGGCAGGTGTTCCATAGCCTTTCCTAAATGCCAAAAGGATCCATGGGGTTGCAATGGTTAAGACCCTCTAATAGAGTTTATCAAAGAGCCCTGGAGGCACAATGGTTAAGTGCTCAGCTGCTATCCAAAAGGTTGAAGGTTTGAACCCACCAGTGGCTCTGTTCTTGGAAGAAAAACCAGGCAACTCATTCTTGTAAAGATTACAGCATAGAAAAGCCTAGAGCAGTGGTTCTCAAACTTCCTAATGCCACAACCCTTTCATACAGTTCCTCATGTTGTGGTGACCTCCACAACCATAAAAATATTCTCATTGCTGCTTCATAACTGTAATTTTGTTACAGTCACCCTGTGCAAGGGTCCCACAGGTTGAGAACCATTGGTCTAGAGAGCTCGGCACTGATGAATTGAGTCACTATGAGTTGGACTGGACTAGAAGGTTCCTAACAAAAACGCCAACAATCATTTTTTACCATGACCTTGTTAACTCAAAAAGATTAATAAGCAAATTCACAAATGAGGACATCCAGTTGCCCCTCCAAACTGGAGAAGCATGAGTTAAATGGTGACCCTGACCCCACGGTGTCCTCCAGCTGGTGCCATGCTGCCTTTATTCCTTCTGCCTCTCAGTTCTGTGGAGAAGAAGGGGAAAGGGAGGGAAAGAAAAAGAAAGGAATGAAAAGATAATTTTCCCAGCTTCTTCACATCACTGAATTGAACTTTACTTTTAATAAAAGTATTATGAAATGGAAATGGTGCTTTCACTATTTTGCTTTCAGGTGATATTCAGAGACATGGTGCTGGTAATTATTTGAGCCGGGGAGGTTAGTGTGCAGATTTTCTGAATATGGTTGAGCCACATGCCCCCTTCCAGGCCTAGCATTTCCCTGGGCTATGAGAAGTTATAGACAGTCTACCCTCTTCTTCCTCCAACTTCGCTGCAAACCATGGACACACTGGTTCTGACTTGACCTGGCTCCAGTACAGAAAAAAATATCCTCCTTGCATAATTGTAGTGCTTGCATTGGAAGGCACCCAGATACAAATCTCTCTTCTGGTGGCATAATGGGTTATGTGTTGGGCTATTAACTGCAAGGTCAGCAGTTGGAATTCACCAGTCGCTCCTTTGGAGAAAGATGAGGCTTTCTTCTCCCATAAAGAGTTATAGCCTTAGATGAGTATAAAAACTCAAAATACTTTGGCAGAGATTCCACAGAGAATAAGCCTCCATTAAATCCCCTGGGACCATTCACCAGGGATGGGATTAAACCCTGCTCACCGTCAGTACATCAGAAAGTGTATTGTTGCAGATATGATTAGGTTAAAAATTAACATCTTATCATTTGTCTTTACTCTTAACACGTTTTTCATTTGTTCTTTTTTTAATTTTCTGCTTTCCTTTTTATTGAAAAATTAACTAATGTCACTAAACAAGTAGAGAATTTGTTAAATGAAAATCTAATCGGTTATGTAAACTTTCAATGAAAACATAACACAATTTTATTTTTACAAAGAGTTATAGCCTTGGAAACCCAGGAGGCCGCAGTATTTTCTCTCGATAGGATTGTTATGCACCCAATGGCAATGAATGTTGTTGGATTTTGTTTCTTTATTGTTTTCTGTAGCTATGGTGGGGTATAGGGGTTATGTGTTGGGCACTATACGCAATGTCTGAAATGGCAAATTTGAAATCCCCAGCCACTCCAAGGGAGAAAGATGAGGCTTTCTACTCCCCTAAAGAGTTCCAGTCTCAGAGCAGCCAGTCCACAAAGAGAACAACATGGCTGGCCCCACTATGAGACATGATGCCCCTCAGTGACCAAGGGTGATACAGGGGACAGCACTGGAGACACAGTGTGCGAATTGCACCTAACCTGATTCCACCACACCGAGGCAAAGTGTGGTGGAGTGCAGTGGAACAGCAAGGGAATGGAGTGGCAAGGTCCCCAGGGAATGCTGAAAGTGGACTTTGGGGCCAGGTTGTGGTGCCTCAACAGACGGGATTGGAAAACACTCCTAAGGTCCAACAAATGATCCTTGAACTAACTACAAGCTCTTCTTTCTTGATGTGTTTTGTTTTGTTCTTTGTCAGTGGTTTGTTTTTGTTGTTTTGTTGTCTGGTTGTAAACTGTTGCTTTGTTTTCCTCTGTCTTGTTTTCGTGCATGTTAGTGTCTCCACAGGTCTGTCTAAATAAGAGAGGCTGGATGAACTATCTGGAGGAAAAACAACAGGACTGAGAGTTCCGGGGGCACTTGGGATAGGGGGAGGTGCGGGGGGTAAGGAAGTGGTGTTAACAAACACAGGGACAAGGGAACAACATGGGACTCAATATGGTAGTGAGGGGGAAGTGGCAGGCCTGGTAGGGAATGATCATGGGTAAGGTTACGTAAAGAAGAGGTATAGCCCGAACCCGGGTGGGGACGGAGCATGGTAGAGGGACAGGAGGAAAGTCAAGGGAGATGGAGGAAAGAGCTAGGAGTCAAAGTGCATTTATAGAGGTCTAGACAAAGACATGTGCATGCAAATATATATATATATATATATATATATATGGATGGGGAAATAGATCTATGTGTCTATATTTATAGGTTTAGTATTAAGGTGGCGACAGGACCTTGGGCCTTAACTCAAGCACTCCTTCAATGCATGAATACTTTCTTTTATTAAATTGGCACTCTACAATGCTCATCCTCCAGACACAACTGCTGAAGCCAAAGCTGTTGAACAAATAAATGTGGTGAAGAAAGCTGATGGTGCCTGGCTATCAAAAGAGATAGTGTCTGGGATCTTAAAGACTTGAAGATAAACAAGCGGCCATCTAGCTCAGAAGCAACAAAGCCCACATGGAAGAGCACACCAGCCTGTGTGATCACGAGGACCCGAAGGGATCAGTTATCAGGCATCAAAGAACAAAAAAATCACAGCATTGGCTGCACACCTCCATGATACGATTGCCGAAGACAAACTTGTGCATAAGCAAATGTGGCGAAGAATGCTGATGGTGCCTGGCTATCAAAAGAGATAGTGTCTGGGGTCTTAAAGGCTTGAAGGTGAACAAGCGGCCATCTAGCTCAGAAGCAAAAATACCCACATGGAAGAAGCACACCAGCCTGTGCGATCACAAGGTGCCAAAGGGACCAGGTATAAGGCATAATGCAATATATATATATATATATATACCATATATATGGTATATATATATATATACCATATATATGGTATATATATATATATATACACATAATAGTGAATGAAGGGGGAAGTGCAGAGTGGAGACCCAAAGCCCATTTGCTGGCCACTGGAGATCCCCTCTCAGAGGGGTTTAGGAGAGGAGATGGGTCAGTCAGTGTGCGATGTAGTACCGATGAAAAACACAGCTTTCTCCCAGATTCTGGATGCTTCCTCCCCCCAACTACCATGCTCCGTATTCTACCTTGCAGGACTGGATAGGGCAGAGGTTGTACACTGGTACATATAGGAGCTGGAGGCACAGGGAATCCAGGGTGGATGATACCTTCAGGACCAGGAGTGTGAGGGGTGATACTGGGAGAGTAGAGGGTGAGTGGGTTGGAAACGGGGAACAGATTACAAGGATCCACATGTAACCTCCTCCCTGGGAGACAGACGGCAGAGAAGGGGGGGAGGGAGACTCCGGATAGGGCAAGATATGACAAAATAACAATCTGTGGATTATCAAGGGCTCATGAGGGAGTGGGGAGTTGGAGGGAGGGTAAAAAAAAAAAGAGGACCTGATGCAAAGGGCTTAAGTGGAGAGCAAATGCTTTGAGAGTGATTAGGGCAAAGAATGTACGGATATGCTTTATACAATTGATGTATGTATATGTATGGATTGTAATAAGAGTTGTATGAGCCCCTAATAAAATGTTAAAAAAAAAAAAGAGTTCCAGTCAGAGAAACTCACAGGTGCAGTTCTACCCTATCCTATAGATTCGCCATGAGTCGGCATCAACTGGATGGCAGGAAGGACACATAACGATTCAGACCTGGGCTTAGTTTGGGTTCTCACTGAAGCAGACGCTGGCCAAAGACTTAAAGGCAATGAGCTTATTTAGGAAACTCTGAGCATGCAGGTAATGATGTGGCATTGTGAGCCAGTGGAGGGAAGGCCACCGATAACAAATAGATTGTGAATCCAATTACAAACCTGGGAACCTGCTGCTTAATCACTTAGAAAGTCTCCAGGGGTAGGTGTAGCACACGCCTCTAAGAGTTTTGCCATCCAAGGAGTGAGGGCCCTGGTCAGGGCTGTTCCCAGGGGCATATGTTCCTCAGCACATTCAGTGTCGTTAGGAAAGACCAGTTGTGAGAAGAGGACATCATGTGGATCTGGGGAAACTCTTCATGACACGAACTGGCACCATAACCGCAACAATGACTTCAAACCTGCCGATGGCCAGGAAGATGGCATAGGTTCTGGCAGTGATTTGTCTTATCAGACCTACGGTCAAAAGGAGTCAAATTTGACTTACTGGAGACTAACAACAACAACAAGGTCTTTCTATCTATTGATGCATTCAATCTCAACCTCGAACACACAACCTAAGCACTATTTTTCACTTCCCTTCTACACACAGCAGCGCAAAGGGGGTTCAATGATTTGTCCCAGGTCATGGAGCTAGAAGGACATAGAGCCAGGACTGGACAATGGAGCGATCTGACAACAGAGACATTTAACATAAGCAAGGCTTTGTCTCCCACAAAGATCATAGGCATTACCATAATGGACTTGGCACAAGTCCTGCCGCATGGCAACCTTTCAGCAGATAGGTGCTATCTTAGTGCCATCCAGTTGACAGCAAGTCAGCGACTGTATAGGACAGGGGAGAACTGTCAGTGGGTTTTGACATGAAATATTTACAGCAGTAGAAATCCTCATCTTTCTCCCACAAAAGTCCCTATGATTGTTAGTAATTTGGTCAGAAGTCACTTTAATGGTGACCAAATCCTTCCTTTTTTGGGATTCAACATTATACCCCACTGCTTCCAATAGCTCCTCGCCCCAAACAAAAACAGGCATGAGAGAGTTGATTCTGACTCATGGTGCCCCCATGTGTACATTGCATAGGACTTTCAAGACTATAGGCTTTAAGCAGGTTGCCAGGCCTTTCCTCCATGGTGTCCCTGGGTGGGTTCCAACGGCAAATGATTTGTTAAATAGTAGTGTGTGGAACTGTTTGCCCCCCTTCAGGAACTCCAATATCCTTGCAGCTCTCTATTCACAAAGACTGTCCTTCCAACCAAGAGCTCAGAGTGCTTGTTTTCTCTCTCTTATTTTCTTTACATCAAGAAGTTTGGGACTCCCCAGGAGCTGGGTCCCAGGGACATATTTATATGTAATTATGACCCTGTCATCTACAACATGATCATGATAAATGGAGAAAAGTCTGAAGTGATCAGGGCTATCTTCTTTCTGGAGTCCACAATAAATGATCATGTGAGCCCCGGTCAAGAACTGAAGGGATGTATTGTATTGGGTAAATCTGCTCTTTGAGATCTCTTTCTTTTTTTCTTTTTTTGCAGTTGGGAAAGAGAAAGGGGAGATGGGCTGTTCTCCCAAGTTGGGTCCCTGCCAGGGCACCCCCCACTCAAACCTGGCCAACTCCACTCGGGAATAGAGTTCCCTGCCACTTCTGTAGAACTGCCCTGTGGAAGGACCAATGTCCTAAAGGTTCAGAATGGAGAAGACAAGTTTCAAGGGCTACAGCCTAGCCCCTTACAGCCAGAGTGTGACTCAACAAGGGCCCCAACAGGCACTTTCTAGGGATCTTAAGTAGTTGGGGCTTAAGGAGATTGGCATGGGGCTCTAGCAAGCTAGGAGCCCATCCCAGGCTGGGGTTACATATCCCAAGCCCTTGATGGGGAGGCCTCAGGTAAGCAGTGGGCCCATGGAGTTCTGGGTATGTGGGCCTGGGGGAAGGGAGCCACCTTTGGGGCTGGGCCAACCCAGGGCATCCCAAGTGGAATGGGGTGCAGAGGCCTGGGCAGGGTCCCTCTTCCTCTCCATCCTCCATGGCCAGTCAGGCTAACACAAGGTCTTGGGCAGGCAGGGGGCCTGGGGCAGTGCCCAGATGACCCAGGGGCTAGCTGGGCAGGGGGTGTTTCCTGGGTAGGCAGAGGGCCTCGGGCAGGGTCTTTGTGGCAGGCCCAGACCCAGGTGGGCAGGGACCTGGAACAGGGATCCCAGGCGTGTGCCTGGCTTGGACTGGACCCAGGGTTGGCCAGGTCCCTGATGCAGGTTCCTGGGTGGGCAGCGGGCCCAGGGCAGAGTCTTGGTGGTGAGCAGGCTCAGGGTGGGGGCAGGGGGTCTGGAGTGTGGTCCTGGGTGGGTCAGCTGGGAAGGGCAGGGATCCTGGTGGCTGGCCAGGTGCCTGGTGGGCTGCAGACCCACATCAGGGGTCATGGTGGCAAGGCCCTCCCTGGCGGGCAGGAGTCTGGGAAGGGGCAGGAAGGCTGTACAGACCACAGCTGGTCTTTGAAGTCCTAGGCCTTGCGCATCAGGTCATTATGGCCCATGGAGGCAGTGCGGCTCCGAAGCAGGCTCACAGCCTTCAGAGCTTGGCTCGCTCAGCTCCTGAGCCCTTGACCTCTATAGGAACTGCTGGCTGGCCTCCTCTCATGTTCTCAATAGGCTCCAGCTGCTGCCAAGTAGGCCAAGCCTTAACGGGGCCATGGGCTTCCACCTGTGCGCCCATCCTCCTCACCCTTAAAGGGGCCGGGTGCTGCCGCCAGAGACCTCTTTCAAAAGTGTTCTTCAAAGTGTTTAAGAGCAAGAATGTTACATTAAGGTGCACCTGACTAAAGCCATCTTAGTCATATTTTCGATGGCCTTCTATGCACGTGAAAGTTGGACATTGAAAAGGAAGACCAGAGAAGAATCATTGCATTTGAATTGGGAGGATGGTGAAGAATATTGAAAGTACTATGAACTGCCAAAGAACAAACAAATGTGGGTTAGAAGTACAGCCAGAATACTCCTTAGAAGCCAGGATGGTGAGGCTTCCCCTCACGTACCTTGGACATACTGTTAGGGAGAGACCAGTCCCTGGAGGAGGAAGGACGTCCTGCTTGGTGAAGCAGAAAGGCAGTGAAAATGAGGAAGAACTTCGGCCAATGGATTGACACAGTGGCTGCAACAAGGGGCTCAAACATAACAACAATTGAGAGGATGGTGCAGGACAGGGTGGTATTTCGTTCTATTATCCATAGGGTGGCTAGGGGTTGGAACTGGCTCAATGACATCTAACAGCAGAAACAATGTCTACACCCACTACTAGCAGGGCAGGAAGTTTCCCAACCCCTCTCATCTCTCAACCCCAGGAACAGAGATGCCACCTTCCTTCTAGCTGTATTCCCAGTATCTAGAACAGAGCTCAGCAATGAAGTACCTAACAAACCTGAAGTAGCTGTTACTTAGCTCCATGCCTCATAGGTCTCAGTTCCCAAGTCCCGAAACAATGACATCAGTGTTGTTGTTTGTTGCCATCAAGTCGATTTCCAGTTACACCTGCGTCACACCTGCCTACCTAGAATCCCACCTTATGAAAATAAGTCACAACAATGATTCTTGCCCACGGTGTCTGCAGACTATGACTCACCACTCTGAAGGGATGTCATGTAAATGTTGAACTGCTAGCTCAAAGTTGACAGTTCAAACCATCAGCTGCTTCAAGGAAAACGATGAGGCTGTCTGTTCCAGTAATGTTCGACAATGTTGGAAAACTTACATAGGGTCTCCATGAGTTGGAATTGACTGGACAGTAATGGGTTTGCTGTACCTGGAATGTTGATGCGACCAGAGAAAGAATGAGAGGGAAGTCTGAAAAAGAAGCACCGACCTGCCCTCCATCGGGCTGTTTTGTGATTTTTTGCAGCAGATGGTTTGAAGGGAACAGGGAATGAAGAGGCGGAGTGCATGGCACAGTTGAGGGCTATTTGCCATTCTGACCAAGTGCCTCTGTGAGAAAAGGGGGAGGGGAGGCTTGACCTGGGTCTTGATCAAAGCCCAAGAAAATATATGGATTTCCAGAATGAGGGAGTTTTCCCAAGTCAGGGTAGTAACAGGAGCTGCCAGCTCTCACCTCTGACCCTGTGGGCCCTGTTCAAAGAATTTCCTGGACTGGGTGGGAGGTGGGTGGTTAGGCAGAGAGACAAAGAGAGAGTCGAACTAGGAACTCTGGCTCTTTCCCAGCCTGAGTCTTAGCCCCCGAACCTCCTCATCTCCACTCTCCCCCTTCCCCGGCCCCCCACAGGGACACCTTCCAGAGGTCTTCCTGTACCCATATGTAGGTTTTGGCTCTTCCTGCTTTTGGCTCTGCTCAGTGGCAGGGCATTTGAAGGTTGTTTGTGGGATTTGTACAGTTGACATTAGGGTAAATGCGTGATCATTTCTTAAATTTATCCTACTGCAGATTTAGGCTGTGTTTCCAAACTCCTGGTCCTCACAGAGGCTCTGCAGAGGGGACAGTGACTCTGATTCCACCTGGAATTTCCTGGTGGAGCACAGGGATTTCCCATCCCAGTCTAACCATGGCACCAGGGATCAGGGTGCTAGGAGAGGGGCAAATGGGTCCCCAAAGGAGATGTGTAGTGACCACAAAAGTGACACACTGGTGGTCACCTACTAATTGTACATGGTGGTGCTTGCCCCTCTCAAGGTGGACACATACAATTTTGCCTATGCCTCTTCTCTAAAAGCAAGTGGACCTGCTTGTGACATGAGGTTTTGGAAAGTTCTTTCATGGGCCACAAAGAAGTGTGGCTCATCCAGTGTCTCAAGCTGATTTCGAGTAGTGTCCAGAGAGTTCGTGGTGAAAGGGGGTAGGGAAATGTGGGGAGCTGGCCAGGGAGTGAACACGGAATAATTTGAGCCAGACAGAGTAATGAATGGGAGGCAGAATGGATATGGAAGTAATCTGGGGGACGAGTTTGGATCTGCCTCTGTGGGTTTCTGACACTATAAATTTGTCCATTGTCAGACGGCCTCATCTTTCGGCCTCTCAGAGCAGCTAGTGGGTTTGAACTGCTGGCTTTGAGATTAGTAGCGGGATGCTTAACCCACAGCATCACCAAAACTCCTTAGCAAGAAGGATATTACCACAACCACAGCCACCACCCCTTTTTCCTAATTTTCTGAGAGATAGGGAGGAAAGAGTGCTGTCCATCATTCGACTCCCTTTAGAGAAAATGGGAGGTCCAGGGTGATGAGAGCAGGTGCTGGAACATCCCAGCCTCGCATCCAGGGCCACCCGGAATGATCCTCCCTTGTGGGCTCTGTGGAGCAGGCACACTCAAAGACCATAGGACCTCGGTCTCAGCTGTCGGCCTCGGGGCTTGGGTTTCTTAGTTCCTGCTGCTTGGGGAGGGGCTGCTCAATGGAGAGCCTCGTCACTTAGCATCATGCCTGCTCAGATGTGATACCCCTGAGTCGTGTAATTTACATTTCATGCACAATTGAAGCAGCTAATGGTGTCATTCTCCAAGGGGGGAACAAGTTGTCATGATGTTAATTACATTGCAGGCGTGCTCCCTCTCCTTTGTCCCCAAGTGCTCCAAGGGAAGTTCCCAGGTAGCAGTCGAGTGGGTGTCCAAGAGAGTGGCTTTGGCTCCCTCCAAGGTGTCAGGGCTGAGGAGTGGTTACAAGGCCAAGAATTCTTTCTCTGACTTCCTTGTGGGTGTGTTGGCGCAGTGGGAGTAGAGGTGGCAGCTAAAACAGCCCAGTGATCTCCCCATCCTTTTCTAACCTGCGCGTGTGCAATCGGGCAGGGCTGGAGGGTGCCTGTTCAATGCTCAAGCTAATTTTGCTTGATAGGGGACAGTGGAGATGATGTGTAGGGAAAAGGAGGCAAAATCCAACCACTCTTAGTCCAGATATCAGCAGACGGTAGAGCTAAGCCTGTAGTCTCTGAGGCTGGTCTGCTGGGATTTAAATTCCAGCTCCCCCTTGGATAACCTGATTACCCCTGGGCCAGATGGCTTCACCTCTCTGTGCATTCGTGTCCTCACCTATAGACGGAAGCTGATGTACTACCAATGCGTCAGTCGATTCCATCTCATAGTGAGCCTGGAGGACAGAGTGGAACCATTCTATAGGCGTTCCCATAGGCTGTGACTGATACTGGAGCAAATTGACGCATCATTCTCATGGGAAGCTGCCGAGGGTTTCGCTGAGCTGGTGGTAAATAGTCAAGTGCTTCTCTATTGCCCCGCCAGCGCTCCTCTTAAAGGGGTTGCAAAAGTCACCAAAACCCCACTTCTCTTGAGTTCATTCAGACTCATAGCAACTCAGCAGGATAAAGTAATAACTGTCCCTGAAAACGTCCGACCCTGAAAATCTTTATGAGCTCAGACAGCCCCAACTTGATCCCGAAGAACAGCTGGTGGGTTTGAACCACCGACCTTCTGGTTAGCAGTTCTAATGCTTCACCCCCACCACCACCAGTGGGATGAAATGAGTGAATGTACATGCAATGCTTAGAACACTAGTACATAACATGCACTTAGTAATTGTGAGCTATTGTGGTAGGAGGGGAGTCCAAAGACCAAACCAAACTCACTGCCATCGAATCCACTCTGACTCCCCATGACCTGAGTTCTACCTATAGGACAGGGTCCAACTGCTCCTGTGGGTATTTGAGATTGTAACTTTATAGGATTGGAAAGTTTCATGTTTTTCCCTGAGAGTGGCTGGTGGTTTTGAACTGTTGGCTTTGGGATTAGCAGCCCAATATGTAATCACCCACGCCATTATTAAATGAGAGCTACGAGTTTCTGACATTTTCTGTGAGGTGGTAGAAGTATATGTCATTCCTATATTTAAAGAAGGTAAATCTACAGAAACAGAACAATTGCCATGGCTTTCCAAAGAGAGGAGAGATGTCAGTTTTAAGGATATATAGAGCTGTGAGTCATCCCTGGAGAGTACAAATGGTTAAAACACTTGGCCATTAACAGAAACTTAGGAGGTTCAAGCGCACCCAGAAATACCTTGGAAGAAAAGCCTGGCCATCTGTTTCTGAAAGGTTATGCCGATTGAAAGTCCTATGACTCACCATGAATCACAATCAACTCAGTGTCAAATGGTCATTTTAAATTTCAGGATGGTTCCTGGGCAGAAAGCAAACATTCTAAGTTGTCTATTGAAGAGGAGGTTTGTGAGAGCACCTGGCCCATTCAAACACAACTGATGAGGAACCTCGGTGGGGCCACTGTACACAGAACAGGCCATGCTTTCTCCACATCTGGTTTTGTTGGATGCTGTCAAGTTGGTTTCAACTCGTGGGGACCCTACATACAACCGAAAGAAACACTGCCTGCTCCTGTGCCAGCCTCACAATTGTTATGTTTTAGTGTGTTGTTGTAGAAACTGTGTCCATCCATCTTGGTGAGGGTCCTCCCCTTTTGGGCGCCCCTTTACCAAGCATGATGGCCTTTTCCATAATGTTCCTCCACATAGCTCCTGATGCCCAAGGATGTGAGATGAAGTCTAGCCATCCTTGCCTCTAAGGAGCATTCTGGATACACTTCTTTCAAGACAGATCTTGCTCCTCAACTGAAATTCTTGCAGAGAGAGTGAAAACACACCTGATTTTCCTAGAGTCTCATTTCCCAAAGTGGGCAACACCACCCACCTACTGGGCACAGAAAAATCCAGAGATCTACAAAGCAGATATCTACGTTTTATCCTGGATGGTGGGCTATAGTCCAAAATTCTTTCATTGCTGAGGGGTCCTGAGTAATTTCTTTTTCTGAAAAGAGGGCAGTAGGCAGAATAAGTTCGGGAACCTTTGGTCTGGAGCAGGAGCTGGAAACCTGTTTTTCTGCCAAGGACCATGTGGTGATTGATAACATCATTCATGGGGCCATACAGGTCAAATATTTAATGAACTCACCCCTAAGGTGATGGCTCCAAATGCTTCTCGTTGGTGAGGTGTGTGATGCTGGCAGCTATTGATTATTTGGGGGGCCCTATACAGCCCTCGGGCCATACGTTGGTCTAAGGTAGTGGATCTCAACCAGTGGGTCACGACACCTTTGGGGGTCCAATGACACTTTCACAGGGGTTGCCTGGTTCATCGCAGTAGCACAATTACAGTAAAGAATTAGCAATGAAATAATTTTTATGATCGGGGTAAACACAACATGAGGAACTGTATGAAAGAATCATGGCATTCGGGAGGTTGAGAAACACTTGTCTAGGGAATGGTTGGGATCTCCATGTAGGCTACACATGAACTTCATAGGCAGTCAGGCAGCATATCACTTGGGTTTCATTGGAGAGGAAAGAACTATTGATCATGTTTCAAGGACAAACAAATCTGGAAGGAAATGCTATTGTGGATGAAAACAAAACATAAAACAAACTCTTGAAAGATTTCTGTATGCTAGAGATGAATTGCAATCAAGAAAATTAAATGATATCTGTTAGGGGTCCAGCAGAAAACAAACCATGCAGAAGGTTTAATTAAAGAGAGTTTAATGAAGACTATTCACAGTGGTGGGGATGGGCTTAAGAAAGCCAACAAAAGGTAGGGAGGCCCCAAGGGTCTAACAAGAGCATAAAGCTGTTGTCACATGTCCCATGGAATTTTCTCTTCAGCTCTTTGACTTTGTCATTTCTTCTCATTGTCTTAACTACTCTATGATATAGAGCAATTCTGACTCATAGGAATTTGATACTACTGTCCTCTCCCAATTTCCATTACTTTCCAACGTCATGTGTGTTAAAATATGCAGTATTTCATCAGATTTCCTATGCTCTAAACCAGTGGTTCTCAACCTTCCTAATTCCTTGGCACTATAATGAAGTTCCTGATGTTGTGGTGAACATCCATTCATAAAATTATTTTCGTTGCTACTTCATAACTGTAATTTTGCTACTATGAAGAAGATACCGACCCCTGTGAATGGGTAGCTCAACCCCCAAAGAGGTCCCGATCCACAGGTTGAGAACTGCTGCTCTTAACTAAGAGGTGTTTCTTTAAGATGTAGTTCAGTATATTGTTAGACGCCCAAGTCCTGTTGTTGCTGTTGTTAGGTGCCGTCGAGTGGATTTTGGTTCACAGCAACTCTCTGTACAATGTACTGAACGCTGCCCTGTCCTGTGCATTCCTCACAGTGGTTCTTTGCTTGCGCTCATTGTTGCAGCCACTGAGCTATTCCAAATAGTAGGGGCTGCCTCTCCTTTGCTGCCCTTCTACTCTACCAATATCTGTGTCTTCCTCTAGGACAGTGCTTCTCAACCTTCCTAAATCCACGACACTTTCATAGAGTTTCCTTTGTAGTGATAGACCCCCAATCATAAAATTATATTCTTTGCTACTTCGTAACTCTCGTTTTGTTACAAGTTATGAATAGTGCCACCCTGTAAAGTGTTCGTCTAAGCCCCAAAGAGGTCACGACCCACACGGCGAGAACCACTGCTTTAAATTTAGAGGAGTTTCTCTTAAGGTCTATTTCACCATACTGTTAGAAGCTCAAGTCCATTTGTTGTTGTTGTTAGGTGCCGTCGAGTGGGTATGTCTCATAACAACTCTACGCACAATATAATGAAATGCCGCCCTGTCCTGTGACATCCTCACAGTGGTTCTCTGCTTGCGCTCATTGTTGCAGCCACTGTGCTAATGCATCTTGTTGGGGATCGCCTCTCTTTTCCTGCCCTTTCATACCTAGATTTGGGACTTCCAATAGAGCAGTGGTTCTCAACTTTCCTAATGCCATGATATTTTCATACCGATTCTCATTTAGTGGTGACACCCCCAACCATAAAAATGATTTCATTGCAGCTTCATAACTGTAATTTTGTTACTGTTATGAGTCACGACACCCCTGTGAAATTTTCATTCCATACCCACAAAGGGGTCGGGACACACAGGTGAAGATCCCCTGCTCTAAACTAAGAGGAGATTCTCTTTTTTTTTTTTAATTTTTTAAAAATTTATTTTATTTTATTTTTTTTATTTTAACAATTTATTGGGGCTCATACAATTCTTTTCACAGTTCATACATATACATTCATCAATTGTATAAAGCACATCTGTACAGTCTTTGCCCTAACCATTTTTTTCTCTTTTCTTCTTTTACATTTTATTAGGGACTCATATAACTCTTACCACAATCCATACATATACATACATCAATTGTATAAAGCACATCCATACATTCCCTGCCCCAATCATTCTCAAGGCATTTGCTCTCCACTTAAGCCCCTTGCATCAGGTCCTCTTTATTTTTTCCCCCCTCCCTCCCCATTCCCCCCTCCCTCATATGCCCTTGGTAATTTATACCTCGTTATTTTGTCATATCTTGCCCTATCCGGAGTCTCCCTTCCCCCCTTCTCTGCTGTCCCTCTCCCAGGGAAGAGGTCACATGTGGATCCTTGTAATCAGTTCCTCCTTTCCAACCCACTCACCCTCCACTCTCCCAGCATCGTCCCCCACACCCTTGGTCCTGAAGGTATCATCCACCCTGGATTCCCTGTACCTCCAACCCTCATATGTACCAGTGTACAGCCTCTGTCCTATCCAGCCCTGCAAGGTAGAATTCGGATCATGGTAGTTGGGGGGAGGAAGCATCCAGGATCTGGGGGAAAGCTGTGTTCTTCATCGGTACTACCTCACACCCTAATTAACCAATCTCCTCTCCTAAACCCCTCTTTGAGGGGATCTCCATTGGCCGACACTTGGGCCTTGGGTCTCCACTCTGCACTTCCCCCTTCATTTAATATGATATATATACATATATATACATACATATATACATACACACATATATACACATACATACACACACTTATATCTTTTTTTTTTTGCATGATGCCTTATACCTGGTCCCTTGGGCACCTCGCGATCGCACTGGCCGGTGTGCTTCCTCCATGTGGGATTATTTGCTTCTGAGCTAGATGGCCGCTTGTTCACCTTCAAGCCTTTAAGACCCCAGACACTATCTCCTTTGACAGCCGGGCACCATCAGCTTTCTTCACCACATTTGCTTATGCACCCATCTGTCTTCAGCGATCCTATCATGGAGATGTGCAGTCAATGATATGATTTTTGTTCATTGATGCCTGGTAACTGATCCCTTTGGGACGACTCGATCACACAGGCTGGTGTGTTCTTCCATGTGGACTTTGTTGCTTCTGAGCTAGATGGCTGCTTGTTTATCTTCAAGCCTTTAAGACCCCAGTCACTACCTCTTTTGATAGCCGGGCACCATCAGCTTTCTTCACCACATTTACTTGTTCACCCACTTTGGCTCCAGCCGTTGTTTCGGGAGAGTGAGCATCATAGAGTTCCAATTTAATAAAAGAAGGTATTCATGCATTGAGGGAGTGTTTGAGTAGAGGCCCAAGGTCCTTCCGCCACCTTAATACTTGACCTATAAATATAGTCACCTAGATCTATTTCCCCATCCTCCTATATATATTTGCATGTACATGTCTTTGTCTAGACCTCCATGAATGCACTTTGACTCCGAGCTCTTTCCTCCATCTCCCTTGACTTTCCTCCTGCCCTACTACCATGCTTCATCGCCACCTGGGCTAGAGTATACCTCTTCTCTAAGCAACCTTACCCTTGATCATTTCCCACCAGGCCTGCCACTCCCCCTTCTCTACCATTTGGGGTCCCATGTTTTTCCCTTGTCCCTGGGTTTGTTAACACCACTTCCTTACCCCCCCTAACCCCCACCCCAAGTCCCCCCAGAACTGTCGGTCCCGTTGTTTTTCTCTTAAGATAGAATTCAGCATACTGGTAGATGCACAAGTTCTGTTGTTATTGGTGTTAGGTACCATCGAGTGGGTTTTGGCTCATAGTAACTCTATGCACAATATAATGAAATGCTTTCCCATCCTATGCCATACTCACAGTGGTTCTTTTGCTTGTGCTCATTGTTGCAGCCACTGTGCTAATCCAACTTTTGGGTAGCTGCCTCTTTTTTGTGGCCTTTCTGCTGTACCAAGACTTTTGTCTTCCTCTAGGGCAGAGGTTGTCAAATTTCCTAATGCCATGACCCTTTCATACAGTTCCTCATGTAGCGGTGACCCCCATCATAACATTATTGTTACTTCATAACTGTAATTTTCCTACAGTTATGAATCATTTCACACCTTGAAAGGGTCATTCGATCGCCAAAAGTGGTCACGAACCACAAGTTAAAAACCGCTGGTCTAAACTAAGAGGAGTTTCTCTTAATATCTACTTCACCCTATTGTCAGAAGCACAAATCCTATAGTTATTGTTAGATTCTGTTGTGTAGCTTTCGACGCCTAGCAACTCTAAGCACAATATGATGGAAAGGTGTCCTGTCCTGCGCCATCCTCCCAGTGGTTCTTTTGCTTGCGCGGATTGTTGCAGCCACAGTTGTATTCCATCGTGCTGTGGCCTGCCTCTTTTTGCTGCCCTTCTACTGTACCCAGATCTAGGTCTCCCTCTAGGGCAGTGGTTCTCAACCTTCCTAATGTCATGACTCTTTCACACCATTCCTGATGTACTAGTGACCCCCCCCCCAATCATAAAATTATTTTCCTTGTTACTCCATAACTATAAATTTGCTACTGTTATGAATCAGGTCACCCATGTGACCCACAGTTAGAGAACTGTTACTCTACACTAAGAGTTTCTTTTAAAGTCTTCTTCAGCATATTGTTAGAGGCACAAATCCTGTTGTTTGGTGCCTTCGAATGGGTTTAGGCTCATGCCGACTCTATGCACCATGTAATGAAATGCTTTCCCGTCCTGTGCCTTCCATACAGTGGTTCTTTTGCTCACACTCATTTTTGCAGCCACTGTGCTAATCCATCTTGTTGGGCACTGCCTCTCTTTTCCTGCCCTTCTGTACCAAGATATGTGTCTTCCTCTAGAGCAGTGGTTCTCAACTTTGCAAATGCCACAACCACTTCACACCATTCCTCGTGTAGTGGTGACATCCAACCATAAAATATTTGCATTGCTACATCATAATTGTAATTTTGCTTCTGTTATGGATCAGGCCACCCATGTGAAAGGTTCGTTAGTCTCCTCAAAGGCGTCTCGACAAACAGTTGGAGAACCAATGGTCTATACGAATAGGAGTTTCTCTTAAGGTCTACTTCAGAATATTCTTAGAAGCCCAAGTTCTTTTTATTATTGTTTGGTGCCTTTGAGTGTGTGTTGGCTCACAGCAAGTGTATGCACAATATAATGAAACTCGGCCCCATCTCGTGCCATCTCACTGTGGTCCTTTGCTTGCGCTCACTGCTGCATCTCTTCCATCTTGTAGGGGCTGCCTGACTTTTGCAGCCCTTCTGCTGTACCAACATTTGTGTCTTCCTCTAGGACAATGTTTCTCATACATCCTAATTCTGCAGCCCTTTCGTACAGTTCCCAATGTAGTGGTGGACCCCAAACATAAAATTATAAAATTATATTCATTGATATTTCATAACTGTACTTTTGCTACAGTTATGAATCAGGCCATCACTGTGAAGGGGTGTTTCGAAACACCCCCCACCTGAAAGTGTTCACGACCCAATGTTGAGAACCCTGCTGTAAACTAAGAAGAGTTGCTCTTAAGATTTACTTCAGCATATTGTTAAACACACAAGCCCTGTTGTTATTGTTAAGTTCCGCGGAGGGGGTTTTGGCTCATCGCACCTCTATGCACAATATCATGAAATGCTTCAAAGACCTGTGCCATCCTGACAGTGATTGTTTGCTAGTGCTCATTGTTGGAGCCATATTGGGAGGGGGCTGGCTATTTTTTGTTGCCCTTCTACTCTACCAAGATTTATGTCTTCCTTTAGGGCAGTGGTTCTCAACCTTCCTAAAGCCACAACATTTTCATACCGTTCCTCATATAGTGATGACTGCCAAATCATAAAATTATTTTCATTGCAACTTTGTAACTCTAATTTTTCTACTGTTATGACTGGGCGACCACTATGAAAGGTTCATTCATCCCCCAACAGGGCTCGTGACCCAAAAGTTGAGAACCGCTGCACTAAACTATTAGGAGTTTCTCTTATGGTGTATTTCAGCACATTATAAGAAACACAAGTCCTGTTGTTTTGTTGTCAGGTGCAGTCGAGTGGGTTTTGACTCATAGCAACTCTATGCTCCATTTAATGTAACGCTGCCCCATCTTGTGCCATCCTCACAGTGATCCCTTAGCTTGAGCTCATTGCTGCAGCCACTGTGCTATTGCATCTATTTGGGGGCTGACTCTATATTGCGGCCCTTCAACTGTATCAAGACTTGTGTCTTCCTGTAGGACTGTGGTTTTCAGTAATCCTAATGCCACGACCCGTTCATACAGTGCCTCGTGTAGTTATGACCCCCCAACCAAAAAAATTATACTGTTGCTACTTCATAACTGTAATTTTGCTACTGTTACGTATCGGCCCACGCCTATGGGCGGGTCATTCGAACACCCCTAAAGGATTTACCACTCACAAGTTGAGAACGGCTGCTCTAAACTAAGAGTAGTTTCTCTCAAGGTTTAGTTGAGCATATTGTTAGATGTATGATTCCTCCTGTTATTGTTGTTCGTGCCATGGAGAGGGTTTGGGCTCATAGCAACCCTGTGCACAATATAATACAGGCATGCTCAGACTTGCATCATCCTCACAGTGGTTCTTTGCTTGCACTCATTGTTGCAGCCACCGTGCAAATCCGTCTTGCAGGGACTTCCTCTTTTCTGCTGCCCTTCTACTGTACTTGCGTCTTCCTCTAGGACAGTGTTTCTCACCCTTCCTATTTCTACGACCTTTCCATACACTTCCCAATGTGTAGTGGTGGTCCCCAAAGCATAAAGGTTTTTTTCTACTGTTTTTCCATAACTGTAATTTTGCAAGTCTTATGAATCTAGTCACCCTGTGAAAGGGTTGTTCAACCAACCAAAGTGGTCACAAATCACAGGCTGAGAACCGCTGTTCTAAATTAAGAGGAGTTTCTCCTGTGGTCTAGCTCAGTATATTATTACACGCACGAGTCCTGTTCTTATTGTTTTTAGGGGCTGTCGAGTGGGTTTGGCTCATAGTTGGCTCATAACAACTCTATGCACAGTATCATGAAACACTGTTCCATCCTCTAACACCCTCACACTTTTCTTTTGTTTTCTTTCATTGTTGCAGTCTCTGTGCTAATCTATCTTTTGGGGGACTGCCTCATATTTGCTGACCTTCTACTGTACCCAGATTTGTGTCTTCTTCTAGGGCAGTGGTTCTCAAACTTCCTAATGCACGACTCTCTCACACCATTCCTCATGTATTGGTGCCCCCCCCCAATCATAAAATTACTTTCCTTGTTACTTTATAACTAAAATTATGCTACTGTTATGAATCAGGCCACCATGTGATATACTCATTCTCCACCCCACCCCCCAAAAGGCATCACGACCCACAGTTTGAGAACTGCTAATCTACACTAAGAGGAGTTTCTTTTTAAGGTATGTTTCAACATATTGTTAGAAGCACAAATCCTGTTCTTGTTTTTGGCTGCCTTCGAGTGGGTTTTGGCTCATACCAACTCTATGCACAATGTAATGAAACGTTGTGCTGCCCTGTGGATCCTCACAGTGGTTCTTCTGTTTGCGCTCATTGTTGCGGCCACTGTGGTAATCCATCTTGTTAGGGACTACCTCTCTTTTCCTGACCTTCCGTACCAAGATTTGTGTCTTCCTCAAGAATAGTGGTTCTCAACTTTCTGAATGCCACTACTATTTCATACCAGTCCTCATGTAGTGGTGTCACCCCAACCATAAAATATTTTCATTGCTACATTATAACTGTAATTTCGCTTCTGTTATGGATCAGGCCACCCATGTGAAAGGTTCATTAGTCTTCTAAAGGCACTGTGACACAGTTTGAGAACCACTGGTCTAAACTAAGGGGAGTTTCTCTTAAGGTCTACTTCAGCATATTCATCGAAGCACAGTCCTGTTGTTTTTGTTTGGTGCCTTTGAGTGTGTGCTGGGTCATAGCAACTCTATACACAATATAATGAAACGTGAGCCCGTCTCGTGCCACCCTCACAGTGGTTATTTTGCTTGTTGTCACTGTTGCAGCCATGGGCTAATCCAACTTTTGAGGGGCTCCCTCTCTTTTGCTGCCCCTCTACTGCCCTTTCATTCATTTCCTCAGGTAGTGATGAACCCCCAATCATAAAATTATTTTCATTGCTACTTCGTAACTTTAATTTTGCTACAGTTATGAATCAGGCCTCCACTGTAAAAGGGTCATTTGACCCCCCCCCAAAGGGATAGCGACCCACAGGTTGAGAACCACTGCTCTATACTAAGAGGAGTTTCTCTTAGGATCTACAGCACCATATTGTGAAAAGCATGAGTCCTACAGTGATTGTTGTTAGGTGTTGCCCAGTGGATTTCGACTCTCAGCAACTCTACGCACAAGATAATGAAACGCTGCCCCATCCTGTGCCATCCTCACAGTGGTTTCTTGTCTGCACTCATTGTTGCAGCCACTGCGCTAATCTATCATTGGGGGTCTGCCTCTCATTTGCTTCCTTTCTGCTCTGCCAAGATTTCTGTCTTGCTCGAGGACAGTGGCTCTCAACCTTCCTATAATGCCACAGGCCTTTTATACCACTCCTCATGTAGTGGGTACAATCCCACTCATAAATTTATCTTCATTGCTACTTCATAATTGTAATGAAGCTACTGCTATGAATTGGGCCACCCCTGTGCAAGGGTAGTTCATCACCCTAATGGAGTCCTGACCCACAGGTTGAGAATCTCTGCTCCAAACTATGAAGAATGTCTCTTAAGACATATTTCAGCAAAAGTTAGAAGCAAAAGTCCTGTTGTTATTGTATTTAGGTGCCTTCAAGTGGGTTTTGGCTCATAGCAACTCTATGCAAAATGTAACGAAACACTCCCCCATCCTGTGCATTCCTCACAATGGTTCTTTGCTTGTGCTGGTTGTTTCAGCCACTGAGGTATTCCAACTTGGAGGGGCTGCCTCTCCTTTGCTGCCCTTCTACTCTACCAACATTTGTGTCTTCCTCTCGGACAATGGTTCTCAATCTTCCTAATTCCATGACCCTTTCATGCAGTTCCCAATATAGTGGTGGACCCCCAGTCATACAAAATTTTCGCTGATATTTCATTACTGTAATTTTGTTAATCTTATGAATCAGGCAACCCTTGTGAAAGGGTCATTCAACCCACTCACTCCCCAAAAGGGTTCGTGATTCATAGGTTGAGAACCCTGCTCTAAACTAAGAGGAGTTTCTCTTAAGATCTACGTCAGCATATTTTTAGAAGTCAAGTCTTTTTGTGTTGCTGTTAGTTGCCGTCGAGTGGGTTTTGACTCTCAGCAACTCTACGCACAATATAATGAAACGCTGCCCCGTCCTGTGCTGTCCTCACAGTGGTTTGTTGATGGCACTCATTGTTGCAGCCACTGAGCTATTCCATCTTGTAGGGTCTGCCTCTCACTTGCTGCCCTTCTGCAGTACCACGTTTTGTGTATTCCTCTTGGGCAGTGTTTCTGAACCTTGTTAATGGCATGGATCCTTTATACAATTCTTAATGTTGTGCTGAGCCTCCAACAGTAATTTTTTTTCATTGTTACTCCATTACTGTGATTTCTCTACTGTTATTAATTGGCAACACCTGTGAGAGGCTCGTCTGAAACCCCATAGGGGTCGCAACCCACAAGTTAAGAACCACTGCTCTAAATTTAGAGGAGTTTCTCTTAAGATCTAGTTCAGCATATTGTTAGAAGTACACGTCCTGTAGTTATTGTCGTTAAGTTCCGTCGAGTGGGTTTTGACTCTTAGCAACTCTATGCACAATATAATGAAACGCTGCCCTGTCCTGTGCCACCCTCACCGTGCTTGTGTGCTTGGCCTCAGTGTTGCAGCCACTGTGCTAATCCAACTTGTTGGAGACTGCCACTCTCTTCCTTCCGATCTGTACCAAATTTGTGTCTTGCCCTAGAGAAGTGGTTCTTAACCTTCCTAATGCCACTACCCTTTCATATCGATTCTCATTTAGTGGGGACCACAACCATAAAATTATTTTCATTGGTACTTTGTCACTGTAATTGTACTACAGTTATGAATCGGGCCACCCCTGTGAAAGGGTCATTCTACCCTCCCAAGGGGCGCGACCCACAGGTTGAGAACTGCTGCTCTAAAGTTAAAGGACTTTCTCTTAAGTCCTACTTCACCATATTGTTAGAAGCACAAGTCCTGTAGTTATTTTTGTTGAGTGCTGTTGAGTGGGTTTCTGGTCACAAGAACTCTATGCACAATATAATGAAATGCTGCCCAGTCCAATGCCATGCTCAGAGTTGTTCATTTGCTTGTGCTCATTGTTGCAGCCACTGGGCTAATCAATCTTGTAGGGGCTGCCTCTCCTTTGCTGCCCTTCTACTCTACCAAGAATTCTGTCTTCCTCTAGGGAAGTGGTTCTCAACCTTCCTAATGCCACGGCTCTTTCATACCATTCCTCATGTAGTGGTGACTGCCAAATCATGAAATTATTTTCATTGCTACATCATAACTCTAATTTTTCCACTTTAATGAACGGCCCACTGCTGTGAAAGGGTCATTTGTGCCCCAAAAGGGGTCACAACCCTCAGTTTGAGGACCGCTGCGCTAAACTAATAGGAGGTTCTCTTCAGGTCTACTTAGGTACATTGTTAGAAAAACAAGTCCTGTTTTTTTTTCTTGTGGGTTTTGACTCATAGCAACTCTATGTCAATATAATGAAACACTGTCCCGTCTTGTGCCATCCTTGCAGTGTTTCTTTGGCTTGTGTTTATTGTTGCAGCCACTGTGCTATCCCATCTATATTGGGGCTGAGTCTATTTTGTTGCCCTTCAACTGTATCAAGAATTGAGTCTTCCTCTTGGACAGTGGTTTTCAACATTCTTACTCACGACCCTTTCATCCAGTTCCTCATGTAGTCGTGACCAACCAACCATAAAATTATTTTTGTTGCTACATCATAGCTGTAATTTTGCTACTGCTATAATTCAGGCCACCTCATGAAAGGGCTGTTTGACCCCCTAAGTAGACACGACCCACAGGTCGAGAGCCGCTGCTCTAAAAGAAAGGGGAGATTCTCTTAAGGTCTTCTTCAGCATATTGTTAGAAGCACAAGCCCTGTTGTTATTGTTGTTGGGTGCAGTCGAGTGGGTTTGGCTCATAGCCACTCTCTGCACAATATAATGAAACTCTGGGGGTCTTAAAGGCTTGAAGGCAAACAGGCTGAAATCTAGCTCGGAAGCAACAAAGCCCACAGAGAAGAAGCACACAAGCCTAAGTGAACACGAGGTTTTGAAGGGATCAGGTAGCAGACACCAAAGAACAAAAACCATTATTGTGTGATCACCTTCCCATCATAAACGCTGAAGATGAATGTGTGCATAAGTAAGTGTGGTGAAGAAGGCTGATGGTGCCCGGCTATCAAGCGACATAGCGTCCCGGGTCTTAAAGGCTTGAAAGTAAACAAGCAGGCCCTGAAGCAACAAAGCCCACATGGAAGCATCACACCAAAATGTGTGATCATGAAGTGCTGAGGGGACCAGTTTTCAAGCAACAAAGGCGGGAGGGGGGATTATATCATCGTGAATGAGGGGAGTGCATGACGGGGGACCTATGCCCACCTGTAGACAACTGCACATCCCTTGCGGAGGGGTAGTGGGAAGGAGATGAGTCACTCAGGGTTCAGTGTAGCAATAATGAAACCCACAACCTTCCTCTAGTTATTAAACACTTCCTCCCCCCACCTCTCATGATCCCAATTCTACATTGCAAACCTGGTTAGACCAGAAGATACACAGCGCTACAGATGGAAACTGGAAACACAGGGAATCCAGGACAGATGAACCCCCCAGGACCAGCGGTGAGAGTGGCGATACTGGGAGGGAAGTGGGTGTAGAAATGGGAAACCGATCACAAGGATCTACATATAACTTCCCCCCTGGGAGATGGGCAACAGAAAATTGGGTGAAGGGAGACGCCGCGCAGTGTAAGATAAGAGAAAATAATAATTTATAAATTATTAAGGGTTCATGACGGAAGAGGAGCAGGATGAGAGGGGGAGAGGGGAAAGGGGAAATGAGCTGATTCCAGGAACCCAAGCGGAAAGCAAATTTTGAGAATGATGAAGGCAACGAATGTATAAGTGTGCTTTGCACAACTGCTGCATGTATGGATTGTGATGAGTTGTATGAGCCCCAATAAAATGATTTTAAAAAAGGAAAAGAAAGAAATGTCTATAAATGAATGAAGGCAACATATGTACAAAATGCCTGATGCAATCAATATGGATTGCAACAAAAGTTGTAAGAGTCTCCAATTAAAAATTTTTAATAAAAATGTATATATAATAAATATTTTCCTAACTTATATAAATGATTAATAAGAATAAAATTAAGCAGCCTGGGTTTTTTATAGGAAAAAATAATGATAAAAGAACAATGAGAGATTCAGCAGGAAGCAATGGATAGGAAAGTATTATAAGGAAAGTTTTCTCTTATATGGAATGTACATTCTCTTACATGACAACAATCAGAATATGCCGTAAGAACCTCAGACCAAATCCTAGAAAAAAATAGAGGAAAATATTCCCAACCCTTCAATAAAATGCTATATGCTTTCTATGATTTTCACAAAAGGTCAAATTCTTTAACAAAATATTTTGTTCATTCAAATTTTTAATTATGCATAAATTTATGTCTCCTTGCATTACATCTCATAAAAAGGCATAAGAATTGTTTTTGCTCTATCTAAAACTAAATAGAACATAGTGAAGGTGAAAAAATAGCTTTCGTGAATGTTGCTTTGAAATACAAATGGCATTGTCCTAAGAAATTATAATCATTTAATTTTTAAAAATCATTTTATTAGGGGCACATACAACTCTTATCACAATCCATACATACATCAGTTGTGTAAAGCACATCGTACATTCATTGCCCTCATCATTCTCAAAACATCTGCTCTCCACTTAAAGCCCTGGCATCATGTCCTCATTTTTCTCCGCCCTCCCTGTTCCCCCCTCACTCATGAACCCTTGATAATTTGTCAGATCTTACATATTTTGTCTCCCTTCACCCACTTTTCCGTTGTCCATCCCCCAGGGAGGAAGTTATACGTAGATCCTTGTAACTGAGGTCTCAGAGCAGCTGTGTGTGATGCAGGGGAAGCTCTGGAAGCAGCTGCAGGAACTGCGGGAGTTGGCAGCCCAACAGTGAGGGTCACTGCATCCGTGGGTACCAGAAAACTGGCTGGGGTTGCTTATTCCCCTAGATGCTACCCCTGCCTTGAAGAGAACCGTGACAGAGGCCTGTAGACATGTGTCAGGAAAAGATGAGTCCTTCACTGTTTCCTCTTCCCACAAACTTTTGAGGAGAGCCTGCTGGGCAGGGGCTCAGCACCCTGGCTCCAGTCAAATGCCCTTCCCCCCACCACACCCTCGCCAGCCCCAACTCCCCATGCCCTGGGTTTGCTTCTTGAATCCAGAGGAGCAGCCTGGGCAAAGACCATGAAGAACCTTGTCCTTCAGGCAGCCCCTTTGATTGGGACCCTTGACCTCCAGAGTGTGGACACATGCACACAAACTGTTGGGGGACTCAGGCTGTCACCACAGGGGCCAGGATCTGAAGAGGATGCTGGCACTGCAGGGCTTCCTGAGGGAAGCTGAGGACTTGCAGAGCTGGCTGAGCAGCCAGCAGCAGGTGGCCAGAGGAGAGAGGTCTATGAGCACACCCTAGTGAGGAAGGGGCTAGGGGCAAGGAAGGTGGCCTGGAGCCGAATGAAGACGGGTAGTGGATGGGGGGCTGCATGCACAAGGGGCTGATGGGGAACATCAGTCTGGACTGAGGACAGCTGTGGCTTCCTATTCCCCTCTCTGCGTAGAGGGGCAAGTTCTGTGGCTGTTCAGTCCTGCCCTGCCCAGTCACTCACTGAGGTGTCTTACAGCCCACCAGCCAGGGCCCCCTGTGACCTCTCTTCTCTCTTCGCTCCTCTTAACCAAGTTTGCAATGTTTAGGCATCAAGTGAAGATGGGTGGCCACCAGGGGGCAGCCTGCCCCACTAGCGGAGAGCCTGCTGGAGTGGTGGCACAGCACTGCCCCCAGGGCCCAGCAGTGGTGAGAGGACCTACAGTGAGTACCAGCAGCCTGGAGCAGGGTTGAGTTTGGGAGGAGGTGCTGGGCATGGGATAAAGAGGCTTCCAGGGAGACCCTTGCTGTGCTGCGGCTCTGCCAAACCACTGCCTCTAGAGAGGGCCCGAGTTCAGGGAACCCAGGGCAGCCCCTGCTGTCTGCGGCCTGTGGAGGAGGCAAAGCTGGGTCGGTGGATCAGGGAGCCTGGTCACAAAGCCCACTTTGCAAGGTCACTTTCCCAAGCCACGGGCTCCCTGCACCTGCAGGGGCGTTCTGGGAAGAGTTGAGCTGGGCTGAGGATGCCCTGCACAGCCCCAGGCTGACCCAGGTCACAGTACAAGCTACTGCGTTTCCAGCCCAGATGGAGCTTAGGCGAGATCCCGATTTGCCCATGATCCTAGCCCAGAGGCTGGCCCGGAGTCTCAGGGGCCCGGCATTTGCTGCATGCAAGAACCATGGAGGGGTGCAGCTTCTACCTTTGAAGGGTGTGCAGTCTCCTCCAAACACACAGCATGCCTGGGTGGCACACAACGTGGCTACCTGCCATGTGCCTGGCTTTAGAATGACCCCACCTGCTGACGCATGGGGATCCTCCAGAGGGTTTGCAAGTCAGTAAATCTTTCCAGGAGCAGGGAACCTCTTCTTTCTCCTGAGGAGCAGTTAGTGGGACTGAACCAGGCAACAGCCCAACACTTCCCAAGCAGGCCTCCTGGAGCATCATTAGAGCAAGGGGTAAACTGCTAGTGATAATGGGCTCCTGGGAGGAGAGTTTGCAGAAAGGCCTAAAGCGCCAAGCAAGATCTCAGGACGGTGGCCCTCTGGGAGCTTAGGACAAGTTCTAAACCCAGCCAAGAAGCTGAAGGGTTGACCAGACAGAAGCTGAGGGGGAGGAATGAGCATGCTGGGATAACTGCTGACCCCCGTCTGGGGGCAGGGCTGCCTGGTTGGAGCTGTGGGAGCTGACTCAGGCCAGACCCCACCTGCTCTGAGACGCTGAGGCCACCCTCAAAGTTCACAGCCAACTGTCTCACGTGCTCGTCCGTATCCAGGTGGGTGCCTGGGGGAGGGGGTGGCTTCTGCAAGTGCTGCCACCCCAGGCCCAGAGTCCCACACTCAATGCCCGGGCCCTTGGCCACCGTGCTGTCTCAGGAGAAAGCCACAAGCCTCCCAGATGCTGTGTCCCACTGGGTGGAGGCCCTCCTGAGGAGACATGGATCGCACCAATGAATCACACAATCTGCCTCTGACACCTTGAGGCCTCCTCACCCCCCCACTATCATCACCCCAGTGCCGCTTCCCACTCTGGACTAGAGTGCATAGATATCAGCAAGAGATAAAACTCATGACACATGAAACCCAGGAACAGGAATGGGAATAGAGATACCAAAAGGGTAGGGGGAAGGGAGGTAGAGGATGGGAGGAACGGGAACCGATAGCAATGAATGACATATAACCACACACCCCTCTCAGGGAGAGGAGCAACAGAAACCTGAGGATAAAAGAGACAATGGTCGATGTGAGATATGAAAATAATAACAATCTATAATCTATCAAGTAACCATGATTGGGGGAGGAGGAAAAAAAGAGGAGCTGATCCCAAGGGCTCAACAGAAAATAAATGTCTAGAAAAGAATGATGGCAATATACGTATGACTATGTCAGATACAATTGGTGTATGGATTGTAACAAGAGCTGTAAGAGCCCCCAATAAAATAAATAAACTTAAATTTAAAAAAACACACCAAAAACCTCCATCTGCACAGTGAGGCAGTGAAGGGACAAGTGTCCCTAATCCCTCGGCTCTCACACCAAAGGCTACCTCTAAGTGGGGGTCTGGCAAAGTTGTGCATGGGTGGGCAAAGCTATCAAGCGGCCCATGAGGGACTTCATTGGCCCTGGAAAACTGGGGGGGAAGGAGGGGTGGCAGGCAGAGCTGAGGCCGAGTAGACACTTGGTAAGGCTGTGGGATTGAGTGGCAGAGACATGGAGGTTTGGACATGAGTGGTGGTGGACTCAGGCCGGCTGTGATGCTGCCTCGGTACCAGGTCCCCTCACCCCATGCTCTCCCGTGCTCTCCCAGGCTCCAGGTGCAAGACTATGCCTCCTGGGCAGCCAGTGTGCAGTGAGATTTGCAGGTGGTGGAGGAGCCCCAAGACCCCGGCAGTGGAGCCGAAAACTTCAGTGTCCATCAAGAGCTGCGGGCCAAGCTGGAGGCCCAGAAGGAGCTGCACCAGTGCGCCACCCAGCGGGGACAGCAGGTGCTCCAGGCTACAGGGCCGTCCGCCGTGGAGGTCGGCTCCCCTTTCTGGCCCTCCCCCAGCCCACTGGACCACTGCACCCTGGCCCCACAGGGCCAAGCACCTTTCTTTTCTATTTTTTTAATCATTTTATTGGGGGCTCGTGCAATTCTTATCACAATTCATACATACATACATTGTGTCAAGAACATATGTACAGGCTCTTCCTCTAACTGTAGCAGCCTGAGGTGACCTGCTAAAATGGTTCGCTACTCATTTGACCCAGAAAACCCTACAAAATCCTGCAAATACAGAGGGTCGAATCTCCGGGTCCACTTCAAAAACACCCGTGAAACTGCCCAGGCCATCAAAGGCATGCACATTTGGAAAGCCACCAAATACTTGAAAGACGTCACTCTGCAGAAGCAGTGTGTGCCTTTCCGACGGGACAATGATGGTGTTGGTAGATGTGCCCAGGCCAAACAGTGGGGTGGGACCCAGAGTTGGTAGCCCAAAAAGAGTGCTGAATGTTTGGTTCACATGCTTAAAAATGCAGAAAGTCATGCTGAACTTAAGGGTTTAGATGTGGATTCTCAGGTCATCGAGCACATCCAGGTGAACAAAGCCCCCAAGATGCACCACCGGACTTACAGATTTCTTGGCTAGATTAATCCACACAGGAGCTCCCCCTGCCACATTGAAATGATCCTGACTGAGAAGGAACAAATCGTTCCCAAGCCAGAAGAGGAGGTTGCACTGAAGAAAAAGATTTCCCAGAAGAAACTGAAGAAGCAAAAACTCATGGCTTGGGAATAAATTAAGCTTAAATAATAAAAGGTTTTTTTTTTTATAATAACATATGTACATTTGTTGCCATCATCATTCTCAAAACATTTGCCTTCTACTTGAGCCCTTAATATCTGCTGTTCATTTTCCCCCTCCCTCCCCACTCCCCCCTACCTCATGAAACCTTCATCATTCATAAATTAATATTATTTTATCATATGTTGCACTGTCCAAAGTCTCCCCCTTCCTTCCTCTCTGCTGTCCCTCCCCCAGGGAGGAGGCTATTTGTAGATTCTTGTAATCAATTTCCCCTTTCCACCCCACATTCTCTCCACCCTCCAGGCATCGCCACTCTCACCACTGGTCCTGAAGGAGTCATCTGTCCTGTGTTCCCTGTGTTTCCAGTTCCTATCTGTACCTATGTACACCCTCTTATCTAGCCAGATTTGTAAGGTAGAATTGGGATCATGAGAGTGGGGGGAGGATGCATTTTAGAACTAGAGGAAAGTTATATGTTTCATCGTTGCTACCCTGCACCCTGACTGGCTCATCTCCTCCCCACAACCCTTCAGTAAAGTGTGTCCGGTTGGCTACCAACGGGCTTTGAGTCTCCACTCTGCACTCACCCACATTTTCAATGATATGATTTTTTGTTCTTTGATTCTTGATACCTCATGATCCCTTCGACAGTTCGTGGTCAAACAGGCTGGTGTGTTTCTTCCATGTGGGCTTTGTTGCTTCTGAACTAGGTGGCCACTTGTTTATCTTTGAGCCTTAAAGATCCCAGATGCTATATCTTTTGACAGCCAGGCACCATCAGCTTTCTTCACCACATTTGCTTATGCACACGTTTGTCTTCACTGATCGTATCAGGAAGGTGGGCACCCACTGATACGATTTTTAGTTCTTTGATGTCTGATAACTGGTCCCTTCTACACCTCGTGGTCAGCCAGACTGGTGTTCTTCTTCCATGTGGGCTTTGATCCTTCTCAGCTAGATGGCCGCTTATTTATCTTCAAGCCTTTAACACCCCAGACGCTATATCTTTTGATAGCCGGGCACCGTCAACTTCCTTCACCACATTTGCTTATGCACACATTTTTCTTCAGCAATCGTGTCGGGAAGGTGTGAGTCCTGGAATGCCAATTTAATAGAACAACGTGCTCTTGCATTGAGTAAGTGCTTGAGTGGAGGCCCAATGTCCATCTGCTGCCTTATTACTAAACCTATAAATATATGCACATAGATCTGTTTCCCTACACTCATATAAATATATTTACATATGTACATTCCAGTCTTTGGACCTCTATAAATACCCTTTGTCACCTAGTTCTCTCCTCTATTTCCTTTTACTTTCCTCTTGTCCCACTATCATGCTCAGCCTTCATTTGGGTTTCAGTAATTTCTCTCGGTTACCTTGCCCTTGCTGAATCCCTACCAGACCACTCACACCCTCCTTGCTACTGATTTTGGATAACTTATTGCTCCCCTGTCCCTGGGTTGGTCAGCACTACCCCTTTGCCCCCTTCTCTCCCACTCCCCTATTCCCCCGGAACTATTGGTCCCCTTGTTTTCTCCTCCAAACTATTCATGCAGTCTATCGTATCTAGATAGGTCTGTAGAGATAATAATATGCACCAAAAATCAAGTCATTGCAAGATAGGCAATGAATGAGAACACAGCAATGACAACAAAAAGGAAACCAATTACCCATAGAAGAATAAATTAATTTTGGAAGGCAAATGCTTTGAAAATGATGAGGGCAAAAAAATATACAGATGTGCTTTATACAACTGATGTAAGTATGGATTGTGATAAGAGTTGTATGAGTCCCTAATAAAATGTTTTTTTAAGAATAAAATAAAAGAAAAAAATTTTAAAGAAAGAAAAACGTATACATAGATGAAGGTCTGCTTTTTAATCTCTAGGCGTGTCCTTCAGTCAGGTCCAATGGGGTACCATGCTTTGGCCCCAGAGTCTGTCCTTTGTACTACCTCAGGGTCTCCCTGCTCTGCTCCCACGGTTGCTCTGCCACACACTTTTAGTGGTTTGCCTCAGTGCCATAGGATCAGTCTGGGCCAGTTCTAACCCTGAGTCTCCAGTGTTGTCCCCCTTAGGGCACTGGGTCATCAATGGACGGTGTGTCTCATAGTGGGACCAGCCACATTGTCCACTCTGTCCATTGGCTGTTCAGAGCCGGGATATCGTCCTCCAGGCCTGATGGGCCTGGATATGCTCCACTCTCTCTTCCTCCCCCTTCTTTGCTCCCATTTGCTCTGATCAAACATGCCCCTCTCTCCTAGATGCAGCTTCAGTGCTGTCCTCTGAAGTAAATTCTTCTGGGGACAGGGGCAGTTGTCCACATAGCTGGTATAGGAGCCCAGCCCTCAGGCCCCTCCACTGGCTCCCCACTCCGTGCGGGCACACTGCATTCATCTGGCACTGGCTTGATATCTGGTCCCTCTTTCCCTGTGGAAACACAAACAATACCCTCCCCTTGGGTGGGACAGTCAGGCACCTTTTCTCTGGAGCTTCCCTCAGCACCACCTTCGGTTGTGTCCATGCCCATGCCCAGGTCCAGGAAAGGCTATCCGCCCTGTAGGATGCTTGGGAGCAGGTCTTTCAGGCCTGGGAACGGAAGCAAGGGAGACGGCAGGCCATGCACTGCAAGCAGCTCTTCCTCAGACAGTGTGGAAGCTGGACAAGATCCTGCAGGCCCAGGAGACAGCTCCCCTCACCACACACAGACACACTGACCCCAGGACCTCCAGTCCTCCTGTAGTACCACCCCAATCCCCCTTGCTTCCTGGATCACTGGCTGCTATTCTTATACGGAGCTAGATAGTGTGTCTTCCCAAGTGGCCAAGGGGACTCCTGAGCCTCAGGTCACTCAGGGCCATCTCCTCCCCGCACCTGGCCCCGGCCAGCCAAGCCCTATGCGGTTTGGTTGGAAATTGATGGGGCTCCTCACCACCTCGTCAGAAGTTGGGATGTTCCTAACAGCCCCCAGGTTGGAGTGCTCTTCTTCCTCAGGTTCCTTCCCCTCCTGCTCAGCACCCACCTCCCCACCCCCAGCCGCAGGCCCCTTGAGGCACTCCCAGAGAGCCCAGGCTGTAAACCAAGGTTCTGGCAGATGTTGCTGTCTAGGGTTCCCTTTAAACCACCATCTGTGCCCCCGATCACCCCCCCCACCTCTGTGTCACCTCCATGGCTGCCCCAGGTCTCCCAGGAAGCCAGTGTCCTGGAGGGCTCTGTGGAAGAGGTGGAGTGGCTGATCCAGAAGCATGGCACCTTCCAGAGGTGCTGAGCACACAGGACAGGGAGGTGATGGCCGGGACGGTCATGGGCATGACCCTGATAAGGCCGGGGTATCCAGACTGTTGGGGGAACACGGGTGAGGTGTGTATGCACACCGAACCTGTGCTGGTGGGTGAGGGATTACCAAGGAGCCAGGGGCTCCAATCCAGGGCTGGTGACCAAGCCGAGGTGCCCAAGCACCCTGAAGTGCATGGGGATGGGTTAGGCCACACTCTGGGGACCACAGAGGGCATTTGGATCTGCCCATATCACATGGCCCCTGCTTCCTTCTGCCCAGGAGCCTGGCCAACCCTCAACTGCAGAGCTGAGGGGAGGCCCCCGGGACTTATAGTGAGGGCTATGGGCTGTGAGCCAGCCCCAGCAGGGGTACACTCGGTATTCAGGGCTGGGCCCACCTCCCACCTCCCACTATGCAGGAGGCTGTGCTGAGAGAACAGGCCAGGGTGCTTCAAGGCCCCTGGGTTCAGGGCCTGCTGGGCACAATACGTGAGCGGCCGGCTTGAGTGGAAGCCCTGGGAGAAGGTCAGTGACACAAGCTTCACACCTCTCTGATTACTGCCGGCTTTCTCAGGGCTGGTAGCCAGGTCAGAGGGCACCCCACCTGAACCCCTTTTCACCTTTACAAGTGACCTTCAGCCCCACTAGGGGCCAAGGGGCGGCCTGCGGTGGAACGGGATGTGGAGAGTTTAATGGCTTTTCCAGGGGCAAAGCTAGGACTGGAGCCCAGGGCCCTTGATTCTCAGACCCGTGTGGACACCTGTCATCCTGATGGGCAGAGTAGACAGGGCCCCAGTGGTGGTTGAGGGGCACCCTCCACATGAGAACCCACCCATGGCCCATGCCCAGCCACTTCCTAGATCTGAAGACTGATGGGCCTGGGCCCTGTCATCTTGGGTGAAAGAAAAATTATTGTGCTGTCCCTGAGCTTGGTCAGCATTTTACTCCCTGGCAGAGCCCGAGGGGTAGACGGGGTCACCGCTTGGGACCAAGGCAGTATGAACATCTGGGCACTCATGTCCCCACCATCACACAGGACGGCGACTGGATCCAGGGGTGGGGCCAGCAGCTGGAATAGCCTGTCCCTCTTGGGGACCACAAAGAGAAGCTGATGCGGTTTCAGAAACACCTGGCCTATGAGACAGAAACCCCATGGAAGGGAGGCAGGAAGGGAATTGACAGGAAGAGCTGGGACCCCTGCTAGGTACTGGTTTTCCATCCAGCAGCCTTGTCCCCAACACCCGCAGTGTCACTGTGCAGACACTAATCAGACTCTGTCACCTGCCCGAGGCCAAGACCAAGACCAGCCAGGAAGAAAGGATCGAAGAGAACCCTGGGCAGAAGGGCACAGGCCAAGCCTGTAATGTGCCCATCCTCCACAGTGTGCCCTTGCTAGAGTCCTGGACCTTGGGAAGGCTCTGGAGAGCATAGAGAGGCTGCTGCACAGACATGAGGCCTTGGAGCAGGAGATGGGCCTCCTCCAAGTTCAGGGGCAGGTATGCCACTGGGTCTAGCATCGGGGCCAGGCCATGGGACCTCTTCTGTGGGACACTGCAGAGGAAGAGCTGAGCCAGTACACTCCCATGCCAGGGGCCTCTTGATCACAACTTGATCCCCTTCTTCAGCCTCCGGACATCCCCCATATCCCAGAGCAGAAGGCAGCCCTCCTCTGCCAGAGAAGCCTGGGGTCAGCCCGCAGCCTCGGCCACAGGTGCCAACAGTTCATGGACAGCTGGCACAGCTCCAGAGCAGAGCCCAGAAGTGGTATGGACACCCTTTGGGTCCATTTCTTCACTCCTGCCCCCCTTCAGCAATCAAGTCCCATGCATCTCCTTGACTCCTTGTTTTAGGGTACAAAAGAGACCTTCAGGACAAACAATGTAAAGAAAACATCGATCAAGTCTTAAAAGAGACCACGACCACACAATGACCCAGACACATCATCCGTGAAACAAATCCAGGGAGACTCATATGTGTGTAAGAAAGAGGTCTACTGGCGATATCTAAAACAGATGGAAATAGAGTTACCATATGACCAAGCAACCCCCCCCCCCCCACTCTTACTGGGCAAGAAACAAACCAAGATCAAACATCTGTGCTCCAAAGTTCATTGGCACAGTTCACAATTGCAAGGAATTGGAAACAACCCAAATTTCCATCACCTGACAATTGGATTAAAAAGCTGGGGTACCTCTACCAGCGGGGATCAACGATGTAATGTCACACCGGAAGTTCTTGGCGCCCCAGCATGGGGCTCTGGGCTTCCTGCCTCGGAAGCGCAGCAGCCGGCAAGGCGGGAAGGTGAAGAGCTTCCCCAAGGATGACGCCTCCAAGCCGGTCCACCTGACGGCCTTCCTGGGCTACAAGGCCGGCATGACCCACATTGTGCGCGAGGTCGACAGGCCAGGCTCCAAGGTGAACAAGAAGGAAGTGGTGGAGGCCGTGACCATCATGGAGACCCCTCCCATGTTGGTGGTGGCCATCGTGGGCTATGTGTAGACACCTCGCGCCCTCCGGACCTTCAAGACGGTCTTTGCGGAACACATCAGTGACGACGAGTGCAAGCGGCGGTTCTACAAGAACTGGCACAAGTCGAAGAAGAAGGCTTTCACCAAGTACTGCAAGAAGTGGCAGGATGACGAGGGTAAGAAGCAGCTCGAGAAAGACTTTAGCAGCATGAAGAAGTCCTGCCCGGTGATGCGCGCCATCGCCCACACCCAGACGCGCCTGCTCCCCCTGCGCCAGGAGAAGGCGCACCTGACGGAGATGCAGGTGAACGGGGGCTCCGTGGCTGAGAAGCTGGACTGGGCCCGAGAGAAGCTGGTGCCAGTGAACCAGGTGTTCGGGCAGGATGAAATGATCGACATCACGGGGGTGACCAAGGGCAAAGGCTACAAAGGGGTCACCAGTCCTTGGCATACCAAGAAGCTGCCCCGAAAGACCCACCGAGGGTTGCGCAAGGTGGCTTGTATCGGGGTTTGGCATCCCGGCCGGGTGGCCTTCACGATGGCCCACGCTGTGCAGAAAGGCTACCAACACTGCACAGAGATCAACAAGATCTATAAGATTTGCCAGGGCTACCTCATCAAGGACGGCAAGCTTATCAAGAACAACGCCTCCACCGACTACGATCTCTCTGACAAGAGCAACAACCCCCTGGGCGACTTTGTCCACTACGGGGAAGTGATCAATGACTTTGTCATGCTCAAGGGCTGCATGGTGGCCACCAAGAAGCGAGTGCTCACTCTGCACAAGTCCCTGCTGGTGCAGAACAAGCGCCGTGCCCTGGAGAAGATCGACCTCAAGTTCATCGACACCACTTCCAGGTTGGGCCATGGCCGTTTCCAGACCGTGGAAGAGAAAAAAGCTTTCATGGGACCACTCAAGAAAGACCGGATTGCCAAGGAGGAAGGCGCATAACAGATGGTACAGCTGGTGGGATCAGAATAAAGACTTCTTTTTCAGTGGGGGGAAAAAAACTGTGGTACATACATACAATGGAGTACTACGCATCGCTAAAAAGTAGTGATGAAAGTTTGAAGCACATCACTGCATGGGAAGAACTGGAGGAAAGCATGCTAAGCGAAGTAAATCAAGCACAAAATGACAAATACACATTGAGTCCACGGAGGTAAGCTTTAAAAAAATGCAAAAGGGACATAGGGGAAAAGCTACTGTATGATCATTACTGGGTTCCTGGGGTGAGGACCAGGTAATATGGCAGGGACCAGACCAAATTCAGGGACACACATGGTAGACAGATAAAAAGAGGCGGGAAAGGAAAAGTAATAATAATAATAAAAAAATGGGTAGCGGGGTCACAGGGAACCAACCCGTCCAAGGGTGCCACCGTGAACCCGTATATCTCCGATCTGCCTGCCTCTGTGCCTTTGCCTGTGCTCACCCTTTCTCTACTTGGCTCGGTCCTACACCTGTTCTTTTGTGTCTGTCTTATGTCATTACCAGCAGCCCTGCTGGCGTAGTGGTTACGAATTGGACTGTGATCTGCAAGACCGGCAGTTCAAGTCCACCAGCTGCGCCTTGTGAGAAAGATGAAGCTTTCTATGTCTGTAAAAGAGTTACCATCCCCGGAACCCGTGGGGGCAGTTCCACTCTGCCCTTTAGGGTTACCATGAGTCAGAGTTGGCTGGATGGCAGTGAGTTGGGAATTTTATTTACTTCATTCCCAGCATGTCTTTTCAAGGTTCATTTGTGACCTGACATTTATCCCCCTATTTTAATGAAAGGACACCACTCTGTTCTAGAACTCGAACTCACTGACTTGGTCCATCCATCTGTCCACGGACTCAAAGGCGGCTTCCACCTTTGGCTTTCGTAACTATAATGCAGTGATGTCCATAATTTAAAAGAAAACATTTTGACATGATGTTTTTAGGGGACTCAGTGAGACCAGAGCATTTGTCCCTGCTGGTGAAGGGACTGGAGGTCAATCCTTTCTTTCCCTTCTTTTTTAAGTGTCTCTATTCCCATCTACAAAAGATGGGCCCCAATCAGGACTGTATATGGTTTCTCTCCTTGAAACAAAAAAAACCCATTGTTGTGCCCATTACATAGAGGGGGGAACGAAGCTTACAAGCTAGTGCCCAGAACCAACACCCACAAGGCTGGTGGCTGGAGGAGGTCTGTTTGCCCACTGTGGCTGCAGGAGTGACAGAGGGGCCTGCAGGGGGGCCACTGGGCCTCAGAGACCTTCCAGGCGAGGCTACAGGAACTGCAGCAGCTCTGGGGCGAGCTGAGGGCCAACTGTAGGAGGAAAGAGACCACGCTCCAGGAGGCCTGCAAGGTGGGACTGTGCACGCCCTGGGCCAGGTTGGATGGGACCCCAGGTTGCCAAGTGCCCACTGCTCACCCCACGTCCTGTCCCAGGCCCTGCATACGGGGGAGCATCTGGGAGCTGGAGAGCTGGCTGCATCCTGTGGAGGGGGAGCTGCGAGTCCCTGGCAGTGGATAGGACCGTCCTGGGGTGGATGAGCTCCAACTGGGGGCAAACAAGACTCGTTTCAAACACCAGCTCTGTCTCCTCTAAGGGCCCGTGTACAACTGCGACAACACAACATTGGGTCCTGCTGGGTCCCCATTAGCATCTGGGAGGAAGGCTATTTATTACAGGGAATACTACCTTTGTCCCTTGGTGTTAATTGCAGACTCACTGGGTGACGGATTGTATCTGACACGCACCACGTTTGCCGCAGCAAACACCAACACTTTGTCAAACTCCGTTTGGTATTGCTCCATCCCTCCATTATTCTCCCTAATGACAAAAATAATAAACACATTCATATAAAAGCACAAGATGAGGAAAGCTTTAATTTATGCATCTAGTTCAGGGTCATCCCTCTTATCAATATATGACAATCTAATGAGGCTTAATTAAAAAGTAGCAGTGAAGCAATTTAGGAAACTGAGGGATTGTCATGAGTCCTGGTTGTGACAGCATGTTTTGTGCACCATGGAAGATAACAGATTTGTCTTCTGTGGTATCTCATATCCATCACCCCCAAACTACCTGCTCTTAGGGGTAGAGAGAGCGAGCTTGTCTTTGAAAAAAGTGCCTGGGTTTGGTAGCTGCTCACAGGATGGCAGGTGTAATGTATTATGAGAACTTAACAAGGGACTGAGAAGATGGCTATTGGAAGGTCTGGGTGGAGGGCAAGGTCATGACCCTGAAGGATTCAGGATCCAGAAGTCAAGTCAGAACTGGATGCCAGAGACTTTCTCAATCCAGCCCTCTTTGCCCCTCCCCTAAGGCCAATACATTTCTAAGGGTTATGGATTCTACTTCAGAATCTTTCTCAAACCCAGGGCCCTCTTCACCATTATTGTCTAGACCTGGTCACTTCTGGCCTTATAAATAAAAATATGGGTTTATTGTAAGTCTGGGTCTGTTAGGTTTCTCGGGTGGGAAATGTCTCGGTCCTTGGCTACACACTGGAAAGAAATTCACACCAAAGCCTGGTTGGTAATCCGAGTGGGTTTATATACATGAGAGAAGAAGGTTCCGGCATTACACTAAACTGAACACGGGCACCCTCATGACACTGCACACCCAGCCCTGCTGAGTGGAAGGCAGAGAAGCAGCTGAAGGGAAGGGGGGGTGGTCTCCAGATTCCAGCCTTTTAAGGGCTTTCAGCTGGGAGGCTTCAATTAAGCTCTCCTGGCTTGGGCTTAGCCCGCATTGGCTTCCAACCTCCCGTAGGGGGCCCCCTAAGCATGCAGAGGAACAACCCCTTGTCTTGCTACCTAACCGGTCTACATTCCTGCATGGCTACATTGAGATGGAACTAGCCCCTTTAGACAGCCTGTGTGGTTCACCAGGAGACACGGGCCCCAGTGTTCCCTGTGACCACCTTAAACCTTAAACTACTGTTGGAGTTTATATTACCTGTGTGGGTCTGTGGGCATGGGACGTTTCCATGCCAGAGACCTGAAATTACACAAATAGGCATCCAGAACAGTACTCATACAGGCTCTAATAAGATGCTCAGGTGCTTCTCGCTAGGATGAGAATTTAACGAAGTGTGTGAGCAGTTCAGATCTTGTAAAGGAGAACAGGTCAGTAGGGTATCCAGAGAAGAGAGCAAACGTCAGGGGAAAGGGAGGGGGCCCACAGACATCTGTGCTCTGTGTTTGGCCACAAGACAAGAAACCGGGTCTCCTTGCAAAAGAAAGCAGAACAGCATGTCCCTCAGAACTATGACATTTTAAAACATGACCTATACAACACTCGGCTCTGGGAGGCGCCTTGGAACCATAAAAGCCCTAAAAGAGGGGCAAGGAGGAAGCCCAAGTCTTTGATTTTCCCTGCTGTGCTTTCAGTGTTGAAATGTCTGTGCACGGAGCCTTTGAAATTTCAGAATCAGAGAGTGTATTCACAAGCCAAGCTCCTGCTTTATTCTTCAATGCATTTTGGCCCAGCTTCTCCTTGGTGAGACATGTAACAGAAATTCTGGACTTAGGAGCCACTTGGTCCTTGGACACTAGGAGATTTCAGTGGAATCTGAAACAGGGCTCTAACCACCAGCTGGACTGGCCTAGGAAGCCCAAGTATTCAGTCTCCCAAACACCAACCTCCCGTTGCTCTTCATCTGCCTCCACCTTGTTCAGCTTTAGTGTTGTCCGTGGAAGCGTTTGGCACCCATCTGATGCTTCGGAACCCAGAAAGGAGGAAAGGTAAAACTGGGATTCAAATGAAACAGACTTAAGCAGGACCATAGCCAAGATGTGCACAGGGCTCCTCGCAGCATTTGTCAACTTCATTTCCCTCTTCGGACTCAGACGTGGCAAGGTTCAGAAACAAGCTTTACCAGAAAGAACAGCTGTGAACCCAGCCTGCTTCCAAGTGAGAAAAAGCCCTTTACACATGAGTTCCTGAGGTCAGCCCAGCCCTGTGCGTCCCCACCCCTCCCAGAGTCCCCGGCTCTCTGGCGAAGCATTAAAGCAAGTGGAAGCAGAGATTTGCTCAGAATAAAAAAATCATTTTTCACAACAGCACGGCACGTTCTGGATGGCAATCACGGCTGCACAAACCATATCCGTCCTCCAGCCATAATGTTGGCGCCTCAGTGACCACGCACATACATCGTGTGGCGTGACGCAGAGCCTATTCCATTTGTGGTCAATTGTTTCCTCCCTCTCCATACTTTGCACTTAGGAGACATGCTCTCTGGAGGTGGTTGAGGCTTGTCTTGTCACCAATAATCATCTCCTACGCCTTCCTTTACAGTCACTAATTTGATGTGTTCACTCAAAGAAATGCCAATAATATGAGGTTTCAGAGGAGAGCTCCTAGAGCTCCTAGAGCTCACCCAGACAACAAGGAGGCTGAGTGTCACCGTCATTATCCTGAGCTGGGAGGGGGCACTAGTGTTCCGGAAGCTGGGGATCCATCACTGCCTGCCCACCGCACAGACAGAGCAGGTGCTGGTTATAATTGCTTCTAGACGTCCTGCCATGCTGAGTTGAAAGTCAAACCCATAAACGCTGTCCGACTACAATAAAACTGGAGTACACAGACATTTCTGCATCATTGCTGGGTGAAAATATACTGATTGGAGTTGGATGAGATGGCAGCAAGTGCCTAAGGAGGGGATGCTGTGGGAACACCAACAAGATGACTGTCATTCGCCGTTTCCTCTTCTCGTCTGCTTTCCCCCCCCCCCTGTCTTTCAGGACCAAAAGACATGACAAATATGTAAGGAAACAAATTTGTTCATTTTTATAGGAGTATCCCACCCCACCCCACCCCACCCCCATCCACCTCTGGCCTCCTTTGAGCAAGTCAGTAGAACTTTTTTTTTTTTTTTAAACCTGGCTTCTACTATGGCAATTTCCGGAGTTGCTATGTGGCTGTGCTTAAAAGTCGCCTTTGGGATCCAGAGCACAATCCTAGTCACAAAGGCATTCTCCCAGTCCCAAATAGCAATGCGACCTCATTTCAGGAGGTTGTTCTTGTTTCTGTAGACCCAGAAAGGAGTTCAAGCTGTTGATCTTGACCGTGGTTGTCGAGTCAGCCTCTCATGGGCAACTCATGGGAAGCGGAGCAAACTATGCCAGTCTGTGCTATCACCGGGGCTGGGAGGGGAAGCCAACCATGGCGGGCCATAGGTCGATGTGTGGATGGAGATGATCAGCTCTTTCGTCCTTATTCTATTTCAGTCTGGAAACATCACTGAAGCCTGCTCAGTGTCATAGCAACACACAAACTTTCACTGACAGTCTGGGGCACATTGGCTGCAAATCGAACCCGGGTCTTCCCGGTGAAAGACGATGAGAGATCTACCACTGCAGCACCGTGTCCCTCACCTCAAACCAGGGCAGTCATTTCCCACAGATCTACCAGAGTTCAAACCAGACCACAATGCAGGATGACTGAGATTGCCACCAGAATCTGATACTGATGCAGAAAAAAACCTAACTACCATTTTATTGACTCCCACTCATACTGGCCCAATAGGACAAAGAACTGCCCCTTTGGGGTTTTGAGACTTTAAATCCTTACAGTAGTGGTTCTCAACCTGTGGGTCGCGACCCCTCTGGGGATCAAATAACCCTTTCACAGGGGTCAACCAATTCATAACAATAGCAAAATTACAGTTATGAAGTAGCAATGATAATAATTTTATGGTTGCAGGTGACCACAACATGAAATGTATTAAAGGGTGGGGGCATTATGAAGGTTGAGAACCACTGCCTTACAGAAATAGACAACCGCATATTTCTCCCACGGACGGGCTAGTCAGTTCAAACCCCCGACCTTGCGATTAGCAGCTTAATGCACAGTCCACTACACCACCTGGGCTCCTAATGCTATAATAAGAGATACTATTGTTAGATCTCTCCTGGGAGAGATATACCTCAGGCCTTGGCTTCACGTGAGAAAGAATTCACTTCGAAGCCTGGCTTGTGATTCAAGTGAGTTTTTTGAGAGAAGAAGTTTCAGGTTTACACAGGCACCTCAGGGCCCCTCACGGGGCACAGCCTACCTAGAAGCTGCTGGAGAGAAAGTCACTCAGTGGGCTCCGGGATTCTGCCTTTTTTCTTTTTTTAAAAATCGTTTTATTAGGGGCTCATACAACTCTTATCACAATCCATATATACATCAATTGTGTAAAGCACATTTGTACATTCATTGCCCTCGTTATTCTCAAAACATTTGCTCTCCACTTAAGCCCCTGGCATCAAGTCCTCATTTTTCCCCTCCCTCCCCGCTCCCCCATCCATCAAGAAACCTTGATAATTTGTGAGTGGTGATACTGAGAGGGTTTTGGGAGGGTGGATTGGAAAGAGGGAACTGATTACAAGTATCTACATGTGACCTCCTCCCTGGGGGACGGACAACAGAAAAGTGGGTGAAGGGAGACATCGGAGCGGTCAAGATCCTGCCTTTTCAATTCCTCCATAGGGAGGCATGGTTAACGGTCATGGTCAACCTCAATGGCTGGATTGAATTCACCTGGCCCAGATGGGCCAATCCAGGTGTAATGCCCACCTAGGTGTACCACCCCTTCCTGGCCGGAAGTTTGAACCTGAGCATATGTAATGGATGACCCAGTCCCTATGCTAAACCACCTAATAGTATTTGCAAGATGCCAATCACCATTCTAAGTTTTTTGTGTATAATAATTCAATTATTCCACTTAACAAGCCTATGTGTGGACGCTATTCTGGCCTCATTTTACAGATGAAAAATCAGTGGCACAGGATGATAAAGTCATGAGCCTAGGACCACACAGTGAGGAAGTGGGAAGGAGAGATTTGGACCCAGGCTGCAGAGCCCATGCCTTGGGTGCCTACAGCTGCCATGTAGGACACAGAAAAGCATGGAGCAGACTCGGCATAAGACATTAGGGAGTTGGGAGGACTGTAGCATGAATGTGTGTGCTATGACTTCATGAGAGTAGCTGCTACTCAGATCCAGAAGAGAATACAAGCCTTTTGCAAAATTTATTTTTGCCAAGAGAGGGTGGAAAACTGCATCTTGTGCGAAATCCCCCCAACCTGCCCATGTGCATAGCTATTTCAGAAGGTTCCAAACAATGTGTGCTGTGCGGCAAACCAAACTGACCTCAGGGGGAGCTGGTCTGTGGGTTATGTTAGCCAGAAAGTGAGCAGTTTGAACTCACCAGCCACCACTCCAAGGGAGAAAGAGGAGGCTTTCTGCTCCCACTGATTTACAGTCTTCGAAGTGGCAAGGAGCATTTCCATGCGTCCTATGATTAGGATCTCGGAGGGTGAGGGTGGAGTTGGTTGAGACCTGTTTCCAGGGCATTTCCCAGAAGGGCTTCCTGCAGTGATTCTGCCTTCAGGAATGTCTGATGACCTTGAGGGCAGCAAAGTCCTAAACACACTGGGGCAGTGGTTCTCAACCTTCCTAATACAGGCCCTCTTGTTGTGGTGATGCCCCACTCCCCCAACCATTAAATGATTTTCTTGCTACTTCATCACTGTAATTTTGCTACAGTTATGAATTGGCTGAGCCCTGTGAAAGGGTATTATGACTCCCAAAGGGGTCGCAACCCACAGGTTGAGACCCACTGCACTAAGGGTTCCCCTCCCAGGCAGCCCTACCAGTGTCTGGTGTGCATAGTTCTGTGACGTGAGAGAAATGGACTTAGTGTCTTCTTCTGGTGACAGTTGATGTGGGTGGGCTTTCTCCCTATGTCAAATCCCTCTCGAGCCATTTGTCACCACAACAGAGGGAGCCATGCACAAAAAAGCAAGAAGAGGATGCAGCACAGCAGGACAACAAGCAGAACAATGATTGAATAAGCACAATTCACTTCAATCATGAATCGGGTGCCCTTAAGATGTGAGGAAGACCCCAGTCTAGTGACATTAGATCAGGTTTAGGGATTGAGTGAAAGGACCCCTCTTGGCTCCCCTCAGCCCCTATTTTGCTTTCCCATTGACCCTGACCCTTGCATCATGATTGGTCCTTATTCCAGCATGATGTTTGGTTTCATAACCACGGCATATGGGAATGTGTTAGTCGATAGGTTATACAGGCACAGCCTCTGGAATGGTTAAGTGAGGAGGCGATTAGGGCTCACTCATGCAGACCTCTAGTTGTCCTTGACATGACTAGTAGAATGGATCATGTGAAGTGATTTTAGATCGGCGTTGAGATCTGATAGGTCATGCAGACTTCTAGCTGATCCTGGCAGTACCCTATTTTAAGGAAACAGAATGTTTGGCGTTTAAGTCGTATTTGAGCTTAAATTTTGAGCAATAGGCTGTGGTCACAGTGAGAGTCTATGTGGAGACCCTACATCCATTTTGAGGGGCCACAGATTCAGCCGCCATTGAGTTCTTTCCTACTGCTGACTGGCAGTGGAAAGCTTGTCCCTCAGGCAGTGTGCTTGCATCCACTCCCCGGGCCAGACTCAACAATATACGGTAGTGTGCACATCCCAATAAAGGTCCCGCTCATGCTCTCACAGGCCCTCCTGAAACTCCATGAATTGATCTGTCTTCAGTCACAATTTTGTGACAAAGTTGTTTGTTTTCTATGTCTTATTTAAGTTTTCAGGAGCCCAGGTGGTAATGCTGGATGGTGTTGGACTATTAAGAGCAAGGTCGCTGGTTCAAAGCCACTAGTCATTCCACAGGAAAAAGATGAGCTTATTGCTTCCTGTAAAGGTAGCAACTTCAGGATCCCTACACAGAGTCACTATGAGTCAGAGTCAGCAGGACAGAATGGGTGTCATTTTATTTAAGTAACTGTGGCTGTGGGTCCTTCTGACACCATTGTGGCCTCATGCGGATGCTCTCCTTCTTCCAGAACAGCAGTTTGTGCCTTTTTCTTGTGTAAAACTTAGCAAAGGAGTTCCTAATAAGATATAGTTGAATTGGGGGTCTTTTCCCCCTAAAAACAAAGTAAATACATAAATAGAAATGAGACTATGGTTCTAATAACCAGTTGGAGAGTTGAGAGAGATGAAATCTCAATCCTGATAGAAACCCATTGTGACTGAGCACCTGCTCAAGGTCATACACAGCCTATGAGGTTGAGCCTATGTGTTGGGGAGTAATTGTGTACATAAAGTTAACAATTTATCTTTCTAAAGATTCTGTCTAAAACTTACTTTAAATAATAAGTTTTCCCCTGGGCTAGATAAAGTTCAGGGAGTTTAACCCCCTAGTATCCACCCGCTCTCAGCATTCATCATGTTAGGCCAGAGGAGGCAAATCATACCCACTACCCAGAGAGCACTGCTTCCAAAAGCACATTGCCTGTGCCGGGGCAGAGGGGAGGTACCCGGACCGGAATAGCTGACAGAGTGGAACCAGAGAGCTCAGCCCCCAGCTTCCCGAGGGAGCAGCTGTGATGGTTCACTTCTGGATGAATATGTTTAGGCAAAGGCCAAGGGCATGACTTGGGCAGCACAAAAAGCAGATGTGCAGAGGTTGTTCACTGCATTCCAGAAGTTCACACACTCTCCGGAGGCTCCTTGGCTCAATGGCAGGAAGTCATTGGTGGCTTCCACCTTCAATCCCAAAAGGTCACTGCCGTCCAGTGGATTCCAACCACAGTGACACTGTATGGAGTTTTCAAGACTGTACATGTTCATGGGAGCCAGCAGTCTCATTGTCCCCCTTGGGACAGGGAGCTAGCAGCCCGTTTTGCCACCAGGGCTCTCCTTCCTCTCTAATTCTGGATCCAGTCCCTCCGAATATCCTGCCTTGCCCTTGTCTAGGCTTCTTAAATGCGTTCCACGCAGCTTATGTTAGTCTGGGTGCATTCGAGAAACAAATCCACAGAAACACATATGTATAAGAGAGTTGTATGTAAAGGGTGAGTGCACATCAAGAAAACATGCTCGTATGTGCTTATGCACCCGCTTTATCTTCAGCGATCATGTCGGGGTAGGCTGGTGTGCTTTCTCCATGTGGGCTTTGTTGTTTCTTAGCTAGATGGCCCCCTGTTTATCTTCCAGCCTTTAAGACCCCAGACGCTATATCCTTTGATAGCCGGGCACCATGGTGCTTAACTACTACACCACCAGGGTTCATTAGCATGTGATTTATCTCCTGTCATTCACACTAGATGCTCAAAGTAGCAGGAGACCAGGTTTCTCCTTTGTGGCCACACCAGGTACTGACAGAACCAAGAACAGAGACACAGTTATATATCTTGACTATCATTTGCATATTATATGCCAGGAATCCCTAGGAAGTGTCTTGGAATTGTTCTACTCTGGTTCAAATTTCACACACCCTCCCAGTTTCCATACTGACTCTGCCAAACCCCTAGTAACTGATTTGCACCTCCTATCAACTTGGGGAAAAGACCCTATGCCAGATATAGAAGTGGACATACTTGGTACCCAGAAAACCTGTTCAGTGTTTTGAGGGCGGCTCAGCAAACAAAATGGGCACAGTGATTATGCATTCAGCTGCTAACACAACACTCAACTCTGTAGTGGTTCTGAAAGAGAAGGACATGGTAGTTGGCCCCCCAAAAGAGTTACAAACTTGAAAACCCTATGGGTATTTCTATAGGGTCGCTATGTGTTCCAATTGAGATGATTGTCATAGGTTGGGTTTGGTTTAACCCGTCTTACTGAGGAGACTCCTTCTTTACACGCGATCAGTTACTTTAGAGGAAAAAGACATGCCTGTCCCAGAACAATCCAAGGACTGGTAAAGGCAACACCCACAAAGACACTCCCTCTGCCTGCCTAACTCTAAAATGCTGCCCATAAAACACTCTGCCTGGTAATATCTGGGCAGCACACTGGGGAGGTGCAGCAAATGTGTGTTGAATGTATGAGGCCATTTCATAGTTTGGCTGCACGATCAGGGTTTCTGTCATAAAGCCGATCTCTTTTACTCCACCTCTCAGCAGAGATGAACACAAGCTTCCCGTTTTTTTCTCGGCAATGTCCTTGTCAAATAAAAGTTCCTTGTAGATCAGTAACTTGCCACAGAGCAAAAGATATGGGAAGAGGCTCATCTTTCTCCTGGCTATGAAATAGAATGGCAAGCCCCTCCCTTCAACACACACACACACACACACACACACGCACGCACGCACGCACACACACGCGCGCACACACACCCCTGCCTTACAACTACATTCGGTTGATTAGCAAACAAAGCTCTACAACCCAACTATGTGTTTTTCTTCTCCAGAGGAATGACGGACTTACATACCCTGCATTGTCTTTTTTTAATGGAATTGCCCCAGTTCTCCTCACCTTTCCTTAGATAGTGCAGTGAACTATTAGATGACTGCAGGTATTGAAAACTAGTACTGATTTCCAGTTTGTGTCACCTTTGGCTTTGAGCACCCTCCACTTCTCTAGTAAGCTTTCCATTGCTTTGGGGAAATGTTCTCTCTCTGAATTTATTATGTGAGGGGGGTAGGGTAATAATCAATGTGCCTATGGAGGACTACCCTTCATGACCTAAACTCATTATGGGGCATCAGGTTGGAGGAAAGCTTATTAACAACCTGCATTATACAGATGACACAATTTTGCAGAAAATGAGAAGGACTTTTTTCACTTGCTGATGAAGATGAAGGTTTAAAGCCTTCAGTTTGGATTATGACTCAAGGTAAAGAAAGCCCAGACCCTCACAACTGGACCTATTGATAACATCATGATAAATGGAGGAAAGATCGAAATTGTCAAGGATTTTGTCTTGCTTGAATCCACAATCAATTCTCATGGAAGCAGCAGAGAAGAGAACAAATGATACATTTCACTAGTCAAATCTGCTACACGAGACCTCTTTAAAGTGTTGAAAAGCAAGAGATTACTTTGAGGTCTGGGGCGGGTTGACCCAGGCCATGGTAATTTCAACTGTCTCATATTCATGTGAAAGTTGAACACTGAGTAAGGAAGACCAAAGAAGAATAGATCTATTTGATTAATAGTGATGTAAAAAAGTAATGAGTGTACCATGGACTGCCAAAAGAACAAACCCATCTAACTTGGATGAAGTACAGCCAGAATGTTCCTCAGGGCATGGATAAGGAGTCTTCGCCTTAACTTTGAGATGTTGTCCGGAGTGATCAGTCCCTGGAGCAGGACATCGTGTTCTGGAAAGTAGAGGGACAATGGAAAAGAGGAAGGCCCTCAACAAATGGGATTGACACAGTGGCTGCAACAATGGGCTCAAACTTAAGAACAACTGTGAGAATGGTACAGTACCGGGCAGTGTATGATTATGTTGTATGTATGGTCACAATGAATCCAAACACTCCCTATGACGCTGAACAACAACAACAACAACAACAACAACAACAACAACAACCTGACTGAATCCTCTGGGAGGACTCTTGAATGTGAGATAAATGGAACGAAGCCAGCGGAAGGATTGGAGGATGTCTTAAGTTCCTGTCTTAATCTCCTTAACCAAAAATTATCCAACAAGTCAGTAGCCTTAAAACACTTTTCCCCCTGCTTTGGAGCTTACAGGTTCAAATTTGGGGTGCGACTCTAGGTCAGGGTCCTTCTTTGTGGATACCAGAAAGTTCCTTGGCATTCCTCGCTATCTTTCTCCCCGTACTGTGTGTTACTGGATCTATCCTGGCCTTTAACTCAGAAGTGTTTATGTTTAGGCTCAAGCCTATTTTCATATGGCCTCATTTTTTTAAACATTTTATTAGGGGCTCATACAACTCTTATCACAATCCATACATTTACATACATCAATTGTATAAAGCACATCCGCACATTCCCTGCCCCAATCATTCTCAAAGCATTTGCTCTCCACTTAAGCCCTTTGCATCAGGTCCTCTTTTTTTTCCCTCTCCCTCCCCGCTCCCCCCTCCCTCATGTACCCTTGGTAATTTATACATTGTTATTTTGTCATATCTTGCCTTGCCCTATCCCGAGTCTCCCTTCCCCCCCTTCTCTGCTGTCCATCTCCCAGGGAGGAGGTCACATGTGGATCCTCATAATCAGTTCCCCCTTTCCAACCCACTCACCCTCCACTCTCCCAGCATCGCCCCTCTGACTGACCCATCTCCTCTTCTAAACCCCTCTATGAGGGGATCTCCAGTGGCCATACGGCCTCATTTATATTACAAAAGAACTCCCTTCTTTTCAAGCAGGATCATGTCCACCAAGGCTCAAATTTCTCACATATTTTGAGGGGGCTACAGATCAATCCATAATGGTTCTTTTGGGTAGCTGTAACAAATGGCTACCAATTGAGTGACTTAAACAGCAGGCATTTGTTCTCTCACTTTTCTGAAGGGCAAAGGGTTAAAATTAAGGAGTGGGCAAGATTCATTCCTTCTGAGAGCTCTGAAGCAGAATCAAAGTAGCCTCTCTCTGCTTCTGGTCACTGCTGCTAATCCTTGATATTTCTTGGCTTATAGATGCACTGATCCAATCTCTGCCAGTGTCTTCACACGGGTTCTCTGTGTGCCCACTCCTCTTCTTATAAGAACACACCAATCAGTGCATGTAACATCCATCTGAAATCTAAACCCAGAAAGATGGAGCTCTTGAAATCCTTAACTAAGCACATCTGCCAAGACCTCCTCTCCAAGTAAGGCCATAGCCTCAGGTTCCATGTGAACATGAATGGGTGTGTGTGAATGTGATTTAATGTACTACAGAGGGCACGCTTTGGCCTCAGGAGGAGTGTTTCGCCAGTACCTGCTTCACAGCCCTGAGATTGCCCAGACATTTGCCACATTTTCTTGTCTTCCCACCATTTATCCACCATTAGGCCTTTTTCCCTAAGTTAGTCAAGCGTCAGTTTCTGTCACTTGTGATCATCACCCTCCCTCCCGCCCAGGTCACAAATTTAAACTGATACAGGCAGTTTCTTTAATGAGCACTATGTTAACCTGACTAGCAAGCATTGTAAGGAGGGAGGATGATTCAGGGAGAACCCGCTTGCTTCATCTAGCTTCGGGGCAGTCCACAGATGATTGATCCCTGAGCCACTAACGAATTTTGCAACTGTCACAGAACAATGCAAATAAGTAAGATCCACATCTGCTGAACACCATCATGAGGTCAAACTGTGTGTAAATAAATGCCTGTTTCAAGGAGTGAGTAAATCCTAAGGTAAGGAGTGACAGGGCTTTGTTGGCATAAACCCAGCAAGGCATTATGGGTCGGATATTAATGAACTCATGCTCCTGGGCCTCACAGAGCCCCAGCTCAACTGCTTCAGCTTGTTGACAAAACGAACTCAGGGTACCCGGAGAGAGTACTACCATTTTGATGAACAGGGTTGGTTGGGGATGATGCTTCCTAACTTGCATTTTAATACAAATTGGATGCTTCATCCGAGCAATGTGGAAAGAGCATTCAGATAAAAGAGAGGGACAAACATCAAGTGACCAGAGGATGAAACTTCTATCTAATCTGTGCCCACTGGAATTGCTTCGGGGGAAGGTATTTTTTGGTGGTGTGGGGTTGTTCCCTACCCTGCTCCAAGCCTTCCTCCTCATGCCCACCCCCACCCCACCATACATCCTACTGGGAGAATGTCTCTGAAGAATGAAGTTTTAATAAATGAAGCTTTAATGAGCCTGATAGTCTGCCTTAGACCCCTTCAAACTGTAGTCTTTCATTTGTATTCTTCCATCCTTTTTGAAGAAATGAACCTGATGGCAGGTAGTATGTTTCCTTTCCAGGATGAGCTGATAGAGCCTCTCGCTGCTGCAGTTGGAGGTGAAACATTAAACCCATCTCAACCAAGCCAGTCTTCATTTGCACTGCATGCCCTCTCTGAGCTCCAACCGCATGCTTCATTTGAGGATGACAAAGCTTCTATTGTCTGAGAAGATGCGCAGACATATGAACTAATCAATGCTCCCCCTGTCCCCGGGGAGTGTGAAATTCTCCCATCATGACCCACCAGCTTCCCTGGAAATTCCTGTCTTAACTCAGGCACTTAATATCATTGGTGTCTCTGCTTCCTTCCTTCTTGCACAGCCCCCAGGCATTAACTGTCATCCTTTCTCTCCCTAAAATATACTTTGAATCTATTCACTTCATGCCATCCCTACTGCCCCAAGGTGTGTCTTGCATTGACTATGAAACTAGATTCTGTATCCATTTTCCAGGGCTGTCAAAACAAAGCATCGTAAATCAGGTGGCTTTTAAGAACAGTCCACCACCTGTCTATCAGTTTGTGGTGCAGTGGTAGCTAGAGTGTTGCTGTGAAATTGGAAGCCGTGCCACCGATATGACAAACCCCAGAAGGGTCAGCAATGATGGTCAGGCTTCAGTGGAACCTCGAGCCCTGTGGTGCTCAACCTTCCTTTAATACAATTCCTCATGTTGTGGTGACCCCCAACCATAAAATCATTTTCCTTGCTACTTCATAACTGTAATTTTGCTACTGCCATGAATCGGGTGACTCATGTTAAAAGGTCGCTGGACCCCAAAAGGGGTCACAACCCACAGATTGAGAACCACTGCTCTAGCCTAAGGCAGACTAGGAAGAAAGACCTGGTGATCTACTTCCAAATATTAACAAATGAAAGCCTTATGGGTCACAACAAAATATGGTCCTATAGAGTGCTGGAAGATGAGCCACTGACCTGCACACAACAGCTACAAAAATAGACTCAAACACACCAACAAAGGCCTGCTGAACTCCAAAGCCCTAACAAACCCACAGCCCTCAAGTCCATGCCAACTCATAGCGGCCCTATAGGACAGGGGCGAACTGTGTATTAGTCTGGGTGTGCTAGAGAAAACTCGAGGGAGACTCATGTGTATGACAGAGAGTTGGTGATTTTTAAAAATCATTTCCCTATTATTTAATCATTATATTAGGGATTCATACAACTCTTATCACAACCCATCCATCCATCCATTATAAAGCACATTTATACATTCATTACCCTCATCATTGTCAAAACATTTGCTCTCCACATAAGCCCCTGGCACCTGCTCCTCGCTTTTCTCCTCCCTCCCCACTCCCCCCTCCTTATGAACCCTTGATAATTTTATTGGGGGCTCATACAAATCTTATCACAGTCATTCCATCCATCCATCCATTCATCCATCCATCCATCCATCCATCCATCCATCCATCCATCCATCCATCCATCCATCCATCCACCCATTGTGTGTCAAGTACATTTGTACATGTGTTGCCCTCATCATTCTCAAAACATTTGCTTTCTACTTGAGCCCTTGGTATCAGCTCCTCATTTCCCCACTTCCATCCTCTCCTTCCTCCCTCATAAATCCTTGATAATATATAAATTATTTTGTCATCTCTTACACGTCAAACATCTCACTTCCCCCACTTTTCTGTTGTCCGTCCCCCAGGGCAGAGGTTTTATGTAGATCCTTGTAATCGGTTCACCCTTTCTACCCCACCTTCCCTCCACCCTCCTGGTATTGCCACTCTCACCACTGGTCCTGAAGGGATCATCTGTCGTGGATTCCCTGTGTTTCCAGCTCCTGTCTGTACCAGAGTACATGTTCTGGTCTAATTCTACCTTATAAATCCAGAGAGAGAGTTTTATATCAAACAGTAATTGTACATTAAACAAACATCCCAGCCCAGTGCAGATCAAATCCATAAGTCTGATATTAGCCCATATGTCTGATACCAATCTATAAATTCCTTTTCAGACCCATAAAACATGTGCAGTGATGCTGAATGCAGGATAATCACAGGCCAATGGGTGGAAAGTCTTGTGGATCCAGTGGCATTGTAAGCATCTCAGTGCTGGCAGCAATCTCTCTGAGCCTTCTTTGGCTTCAGAGGTCTGGTCGCATCCATTTGGCTTGCCTTCTGCAATGTCTCCCAAGGAGTAGCAGAGAGAGAAAGAGAGAGAGAGAGGTGTCTTCCACCTCCAAGGAGGAAGTACCAGATTTCTCAGAGTTCTCAGGAGAAGGCTATGCCCACATAAAATTCTCACTGACTATCTCCAGATTGGCAGCCTAGACTCCACGCCTACACTCCTAATCCTTAACTTGACACAAGATTAGGTGACTACCACAGGCTCCTAATCCATAACAAGCCCATTTATTTTTTCCCTGCATACCGACACCAATCCAATACCCAAAGCTTTACCCAATGGGTGGAGATCTACTTCTAAAACATGAATATGGAAAAATCGCTTTCGCTTGAAGGCTCTCAAGGAAATGCTCACTGAAAACTCCATTCCTATTATCTCACCTCCCCCAAATTAGTCTTCTTCTGGGCTTTCAGTCACACCAAGATCTCTCCTGCCCCAAGGCCTTTACATGCACTGTCACCTCTTCCAAGCCCAGAAGTGCCAAGTTCAAAGTTCCAGTTAATCTCCCTGATCCTGAATTTTAAGAACTGTGTGTGTGGGAGGGAAGGGGTTGGGCTGTTTGTTGAACTGCTGGGTTTTGGAGCCATTTGTTATGCAACCTCATTTTGTCAATGACTGGCTAATTAATGGACCATTCATCTGCTCTTCTTCCACGCACAGCACATGGCTTGTATCTTTGGGAGCACTCTTCCACCATGCTCCATCTCCATGCTTCTGCTGGCATTGACCCAACCTGCCAGCTCCAGGCCTGGCTAGTCAGGGCATGACTTTCCTCTGTCCAAAGGGACTGGGTCAGACTCAGTATGTGACTCATGCTAGGTTAATGATATCTAACCCTAAAAAATGCCCCAGAAACAATTGCCCCATTGCCAATGAGTCCATTTTGAATCATAGAAGGTCCCTGTGGGGTTTCTCAGACTGTAAATATTTATGTGAGCAGAAAGTTCCATCTTTTTCCCTATGAGGTAGCTGGTAGGGTAGCACTGCCAACCTTGCAGTTAGCAATCCAATGCTTACCTGATAGTACCACCAATGATTAGAAAGGAAAAGAGCCTCTCTCTAATAGAATTCCTGAGCTTCTAGATAAAACTAAAGCTGTCATCAGGAAGCCTGCGTGAAACTCAAAAGGAAACAGCACTGAAAGGAAAAGGTTCAAACTCTGATGGTATCAACTGAGTGCCAGAACCCAGCTATTCCTGATGCTCTGTCCCCAGACTTACAAATTCCATAAACCTACCCATTAATTTCTTCTCCTGCTCCTTCCCTTCTCACGCCCCAAGGTACTTTGACTTAGCTTTGAAGGCACTCACAATTTCACGGGTTCTGCCTTGAACAGGTGACTGCTTGCTTCCAGTTCAGTCCTGACATTGTCCCTATCTTTAGCCATGTTAGGCTTGCGTCCTAGAGCTTTCCTTTGCTTGTCTCCCTATTGCTCTTCTCCTATGAAGTCTGTGGCTTTATCTATAAGTCTAAGTCCTGCCCTTTCGCTTTCGTAGAAATCTGTCTCTGTATCTTGGCTCGTGGCAGGTTGTGTCCTTCAAAGATGACTGTCCTAATGTTTCACATCGCACATTCTCTTGTGACAAGATGAGTTTGTGTTCACTTTTCCAGAAACAGGGCCTTCTTTCCCTCTTCCTTGCATCTTGACAGGCCTTTGACTATGGCAGAAGTGTTGCTCTGTGACTTCCACCTGGTCGTATTGGGTTGTTCACCATTGGGACCCTGTCAGGATGTTGCAAGGAAGACCAGGCCAAATGAAAATGTCACATATAGGGTTCTTCTTGAGCTCCAACCAATAGAAGTATCAGTCGTGTGAGGGAGTGAGTCTTAAGAGAGCTGCAGCCTCTGTCCTTTGAGCTACCCCAGCTATGCTTGATGAAGCCAAAACTAGTGTCCTCACTGAACTCTGCCCAGATTGCAGATTTGTGAGCAAACTTGATATTATCATTACTTTAAGATGTTATTTGTGGGGATACTTTCTGTTAGTATCAAATCATCAGAATACTGACTAATCAGACTGCATTGCCAGTTTTACTCTCTCTCTCCATATATATATATATGTATATGTATATGTATATAGATATAGGTATAGGTATAGGTATAGGTATAGGTATAGGTATAGGTATAGGTATAGATATAGATATAGATATAGATATAGATATAGATATAGATATAGATATAGATATAGATATAGATATAGATATAGATATAGATATATAGATATCCTCCACTCATCCGTCAGTTGGTTGTACTATAATGGTTTGTGTATTGTTATGATGCTGGAAGCTCTGTTCCCACAATTTCAAATACCAGCAGGATTGCCCATGGTGGACCGGTTTCAGTGAAGCTTCTAGACTAAGACAGACAAGGAAGAGGGGCCTGCCAGTCCACTTCCAAAAATTACTGAAAGAAAACCTTATGGATCACAAGAGAACACTGACTGACTAATGTGTTTTGGACACATTATCAGTGGACAATTGCTAGAGGAAGACATCATGTTTGATGAAATAGAGGGACATGGAAGATCCTTATTGAGGCAGATTGACCTAATCGCTGCAACAATGGACTTCAACATTCAGGAATGTGTGACAATGGTGCCAGATCAGACAGCACTCCATTCCATTTCATATAAGGTCTCCATGGATCACAGTAGACTTGATGGCACTCTCTATATGTTTGTCTTCAGTGACTTCTCATAGGGCTGCTCTGCCTGGCAGTCTCTATTCTTCATGCTTCCAAATGGGGAGCACAACAGGTCCATAGTCACTGATATTCCCCTCAATCCCCAGGTCAATAAGGAGGCATGAAACTAACTATGTTGTTCTCTTTGCCTTGTCTCTCTTCCTTTTCCCCTCCTCCAACAGGGCTAGAGGGGGTAAATACTTACCTTGCAGTCTAGAAGAGAATTTCTTCCACAACAAAATCTTCTCCTTCCTCAAAAGGCACATACATGCTTTTCTCCTTGTTTTGAATTAAAATGGCAGATGGGATGGTAGGAAAGAAAATGAACTAGTCTAACAGAATGGCCAAACAGATTTACCTTCCACATAAGAATGCAAATAACTCCTCAATCTTGTTATAGAGTCATGATATGATGAGCTCCATCAAAGCAGAGTAGAACACCACGGAGGTGAGACCAGAAAGACCATATTGAGTTGATTTTGTATGAGAGATTCTAGTTGCTAATTATACTTTTCATAACAGACAGATGGCAGGTATAGAAGCCCAGACTTAAAATGTCTTTATCTAATTGCCTGCCTAAATATATATTTGCAATATGGTCTTCAAAGGGAATACTTTCTTTACCTTAAATTCCTTTTCTTTTTCCCCTCTTTTATGTAATTTTATTGAAGTATCATTGATGTACAATAAACCATAGTGTGTTTTGCTCTTTGAGGTTTTTAAAAAGAATTGTTTTATTGGGGGCTCCTACAACTCTTATCACAATCTGTACATACATCCACTGTGTACATTTGTTGCCATCATCATTCTCAAAACATTTGCTTTCTACTTGAGCCCTTGGTAGTAGCTCCTCATTTCCACTCCTTCCCCCTCCCCCTCCCTCATGGACCCTTGATAATTTATAAATTATTATTCTGTCCTATCTTACACTGTTTGACATCTACCTTCACCCACTTTTTTGTTGTCCCTCCCTCATGGAGGAGGTTATATGTAGATCCTTGTAATCAGATCCCTCTTTCTACCCCACCTTTCCTCCACCCTCCTGTTATTGCTACTCTCAGCACTGGTCCTGAAGGGGTCATCTGTCCTGGTTTCCCTGTGTTTCCAGTTCCTATATGGACCAGTGTATATTCTCTGGTCTAGCCAGGTTTGTAAGGTAGAATTGGGATCATGATAGTGGGCGCGGTAGAATTTAGGAACGAGAGGAAAGTTATATGTTTCATCGTTGCTACACTGCATCCTGAATGGCTCATCTCCTCCCAGCGACCCTTCTGTAAGGGGTTGTCCAGTTGCCTACAGATAGATTTTGGATCCCCTAACTGTACCCCCCCCCCTCATTCACAATGATATGATTTTTTTGTTCTTTGATGCCTGATAGCTGATCCCTTCTACACCTTGTGATCACACAGGCTGGTGTGCTTCTTTCACGTGCACTTTATTGGTTCTGAGTTAGATGGCCACTTGTTAACCTTCTAGTCTTTACAACCCTAGACTCTTTATCTTTTGATAGCTAGGCTCCATAAGCTTTCTTCACCTCATTTGTTTATACACCCACCTTTTGTCTTGAGTGATTGTGTCGGGAAGGTGACCATCATGGAATACCAGTTCCTTAAATTCCATATCTATAGGCTTAAATCTTATCCACAGGAAGCCTATTTTTATTGTATCCCTTGAACAAAATTTTGCAATAATTTTCTCTTTTTGGGTAAGTCCATCCTCAATCATTTATCCTTTAACATTTACAAGAATTTATCTGTAACCAACCCCATTTACATAGTCTCATTCATGCTATTTCCACAATAATTGCTAATAACCCTATTTTTTAGAATCGGCAGAAAGCATCAGCTTCAATATCCCATTGCCACTGAGTTGATGTCAACTCATGGGTACCCTATAGGACAGCATAGTATTGCCTCATGGGTTTCCAAGGCTGAAAAAAAATCTCTTTATTGTGAGTTGGGAGAAGGTTTACATAATACATCCGTTTTCCATTCAACAGTTCACACATATTTTGCTTCATGATATTGACTGCAATCTGCTCAACGTAATATCACTTATCGCACTTCCTCCTTGTATTTCCTGTTTCCATTCCCCCTTCTTTCCTGACCCTTCTGAACTTTATCTTTATTGTTTGGCTGAAGATTGAGCCAAGGGAGTGAGTTCAGTTCCAGATCTGAAGGTGCCTAAGGACAACAGTCTTGTGGGTTCCAAGAATCTCTCTCTGAGTAATACCCCTGAACTTTTAAAATAAGTTTAAACTTTGTTGCACATATTTCTCCTATTCTATCCCAAAATTCCAAAGCAAACTCATTATCATTGTGTTGAAGCTGACTCATAGAGACCCTACAAGATAGAATAGAACTTCACCCTTTGATTTTCCAAGGCTTAAATCTTTACCAGAGCAGACAAACTCATATTTCTCACATGGAGCAACTGATAGGTTAGAACCACTTACTTTGTGGTTAGGAGCTCAATGAGGAGTCCCCTCTGCCATTAGAGCTCGTTTAGAATGCTATCCAGGATTCCCTAATGCTATCCCTCTCAGATCAGTTGGTAGTGGTAATGAATGTAAATCTTAAGGGGGTCAGACTGCCACATCGTAACTCTTCCTTGGGGAAGATGGTGGGTTTGAACTGCTGATTGATTAGCCCTTAAGTGCTTAATTACTGCCTCACCAGGGTTCTCCTTAACATTAGAACAGTGGGCACTTATTGGTTTATCTTGCTGGTCTCTGTTCCCTCAAAATTGCACTTCATCCACAGGGTTTTCTTCCACAACACACAGCTGCTAGTGTTTTTGGTTTGTTTTTCCACATGACTTCACCTTCCTGGTCAAAGCTGATTTGTCCAGGGCTAAACACACAATGAAAACATAGCCATATTTGCACACTACAAAATTTGAAGTGAGACAGCGAGCTATTTGTTGAGTTTTTTGAATGACAGAAGTCTAAAAGGAAGTGTTATGATACAGGAAACAGTGAGTTTTGATGTCCAGGAATTATGCTAGGGACCCAGTTGGCACTCCGAATGACTATTCAAAGTGATGGTATGAATTCTCCTCTTCCATGACCTACACATATAATAGATATAACCACTAAGTCCATGATTTGACAAATGTCTTGTGTGATTGAGTTTGGGTTCCCCATAGGATTAGATCCTGAGACAAAGGTTTTAATTAAGCCATTTTGGGGGAGATATCAATAAGGAAATGGGAAATAGAAAAGGGAAAGAAGGCAGCCAATGAAAAGTACATTATCAAACAATTTAAAATTGTGAGCAACTGGAGGTTAATCTTATTGGAGACACTGTAGAAAATCCACTAGTTATTCTGCCCAGAATGTGAGGGACTGTGGCTATTTGTCCAACAACTCCTATGGGTCATTGGTTAAGGGTTACTCCAGGAAGCAAGAATTAACTCCACAACCTCCTAAGCCATGCATGCTCAGGTACCGTGGTCTGCAGAAACTAGAGAAAGCAAGAAGAGAGATGTGATGGCCATTCGGAATTAGGCTAGCATGCCAAGTTGTCAGACATGTCAGGTTCTTGCACTATCATAACTTATGAGATATATCACTGGTATTTCAAACACAAGCATAGTTACCCGTGGTGGAAAATTTTCAGAAAAGCTTACAAGCTAAATAGACTAGAAAGAATAACCTGCCAATCTACATCTGAAAAAAATAGTGGTGTTTGTGGAGCACATTGATAGCAGTGGAATATTGTTTCATATAGTGCAGGATGATGAACCCCTCAAGTTGGAAGACACTCCTCAAAGTAGAGTTGCCCTTAGTGATATAAAGTTTTCAGGACCTATATTTGTTTATGTGGCAATGACTCAAAATGAGAAGATACAGCAGTACTGCAATAACCACTAACAAGAAGATGGGATGCATGAAATATGGATCTAGAAAAATTGGAAGCCATGAAAAAATGGAACACATAAAGATCAAACACTCTAGGTGTTATTGAACGGAAATAGACTGGTATTGGCCATTTTGAATGTCATAATAATATGATTTACATACCAGGGTAACAAATTTGAAAGGAATGGATGACTTTCATGTTAAAAAAGAGAATGTTTCAACATCGATTCCAATGTTCACCATTGTTAGGTGTAGGATATATTACACCTACAAGGATGAATAATTAATAAAGTTATTTTTCAAATTTACACACCAACCACTAATGCTAACAATAAAGCCATTGAGGATTTTTACCAACCTTTTCAGTCTGAAATTGATGAAACATGCAATCAAGATTACTGATGACTTGAATGCAAAAATTGGAAACTAAGGAGGAGGATCACTAGTTAGAAAATATGGCCATGGGGATGGAAGCCACATGGGAGATCTTATGATAGAATTTTCCAATAAGGATGGCTTATTGATTGAACATTTATTTTTCAGTTATGTAAACAGTAACCATAGACATGGATCATGTATATTGGATAGAAATACACAGGAATTAAATCAACGACATCTGTTGAAATAAACTACTATATATACTCGAGTATAACCCAAGGCAACTAATTTTACCCCCCAAAGCTGGAGTGCTTTTTCAGCATAAAAAATGTGCTGAAAAAAACTCGGCTTATACTCAAGTATTTACGGTATAAAGAAGTTTAATATCATCAGTCACGAGACTGGAGACCAACTGTGGAACAAACCATCAATGGCAAATTCAACTCGAATTCAAATAAAATTAAAACAAGTCCCCAAGAGTCAAAGTATGAATTTGAGTATAGCTCATCTAAATTAGAGGATACTTCAAGAAGAAAGTTGACACATTGAACACAAATCACCTGAGATGATACGAGTTCTGCAATAATATCAAGAACATCATAAATAAAGAAATTCAAAGATAATTAAAAAGATCGAAACTAAAGAAAAGACAAAATGGATGTCACCTTGAATGTGGACTAGCTGAAGCCAATGAAAGAAATGATGAAGTACGAAAAAGATAGATAGAGAAATATAGAAATAATTGATGAAGTAAAGACGCTGAATAAAGAAGCTGAACATAAAATTTCAAAGGGGAATTCAAAAAGATGGAATAAAGAATTATATTAAAAGGTGCAAAGACCTAGAATTAGGACAGCAAAAAATGAAAAGCAAGTGCATTTCACTAGCTGAAAAAATTGAAGAGAAATTCACAATACAGAATTACACAGATAGCATCAAAAGAACATGAAAGGGATTCACTGACCACATGAAGCCCAGGCTCCACAGCGCTGAGTCCAGAAGACCAAGATAGCATAGGGTTCTCACTGCAGATTGCTCTGAAAGTGCTCACAGTAGTAGGCCCTGGATCAACTGGGGAAAATGTAGAACTCAAAATAAGAAGACTAACCTTAGGATATGATAGGCACTAGTGGAATTCCCATTTGACACCTGACCTCACCTCCATGGCTCAACTTTCATCCCCCAAATAGGAGACCTATCCTGTCAACGATGTACAATTCAGAGCCCAGCATTTGTCAGGGAGTTACTCAGAAGGCAGGAAGGAATGGGAAGGAAAGACCAATGGAAACGGCAAACAAAGGGAGGGAATAGGAAAAGTAGTATTGCATTGTAGGTATTGCAATCAATATCATAAAACATTGCATGAATTGTAAGGAAAATCAATTTGCTCTGTAGATTTTCCCTCACATGACAATCAAAACAGTGTAAAAAGAAAATAAGTCATATGACCGAGTACACTGGTAGATCTTGCTGAAGACCAATTTCCAGTGTTAAAAGATGTCACTTTGAGGAATAAGGCACAGCTGAGCCCTAGTGGTATAGTGGTTACAAACATAATGCGTCAGACCAACCCGGTTGGGTTGCTCAACACAAGATCAACAGTTCTGCTCCCATACAAAGTTCCGGTATTGGAAACCCACAGGGATATCTCTCCCCTGTCCTATAGAGTTACTAAGGGTTGGAATCAACTTGATGGCAGTGAACTGGATGTAATCCAGGCTGACTAGAGACACAAATCAAGTGACACTCATATATGTGCAATAAATAGTTTTTAATCAAGAAGTCATTATAGTATTTCTATTTCAAGGAAATATCCCAGGCCAGTCCAACTCAAGTCCATAAGTCCAACACTAGCCCATAAGTTCCTTTCCAACTTACACAGTTACATGCAATGATGCAGAATGCAGGGATGTCAAAGGCCAGTGATTGCAATGTCGTGTGGACCCAAGGTCGATGGAAGCATGGTAAGACTCTGGCAGCTCTCAACGTGGCAGGAAGCAGTCAGGTGAATGCAAAAAGAAGGGGAGCTTCCCAGGGCCCTCCTTATGAGAAGGCCATGGCCACAAAGAGGCACCATCAGGCTATGGTGTGATTGACAGATTGGATACCAACCTTACACTTTTACATATCTTCAAACTGACATAAAATTATATAACTATCATACTATGGCATTTTCAATCACCTCATATGTACTTGAAAATGGACAATAATTATGAAAGATAAAACAAAAGTTGATGTCTTTGAATTATGATGCTGGTGAAGAATATTGAATATTCTATGGACTTTCAGAAGAAGGAACAAATCTTTCTTGGTGGAAGTAGAGCCAGAATGCTTCCTAGACGTGAGAATGGCAAGACTTCATATCACATACTTTGGACATGTTAACAGCTGAGCATAGTCCCTAGAGAAGGATATCATACTTGGTAAAGTGGAGTGGTGAAAAAAAGAAGAAGGTCCTCAATGGGATGAATTGGCATACTGGCTGCAAAAACGGTCTCCAACATTAACTGTGAGGAAACAGGCTGTGGGTGCTATGAGTTAGAGCCAAATTAACAGTGTCTAACAATGACAACTCCCCTCCCGTGCCCCATCTGTCAATTTGCTGCACTGTGGTAGCTTGTGCTTTGCTGTGATGCTGGGAGTTAGTCCACTAGTACTTCAAATACCAGGCAGGAGGATCACCCACGGTGAACAGATTTCAACACAGCTTCCAGACTAAGAACTGACAGGACGACAAAACAATCAGTCCACTTCTGAGGGATTCACCATTGAAAACTTTCTGCATAGCAGTAAAATATTGTCTGATATAATGCCAGAAAATGAGCCCCTCAGATTGCAAAACAATCAAAATATCACCGAGAAAGAGAGCTTCCTCAAAGTAGAGTCCACCTTAATGATAACTCAAAACCTCACAACAGGACCTGTAGATAACATCATAATAAATGGAGAAAATATTGAAGTTATCAAGGATTTCGTCTTGCTTAGATTCACAACTAATGCTCATGGAAACAACAATCAAGAAACCAAATAACATATTGCATTAGGCAAATCTACTGCACATAACCACTTTAAAGTACTGAAGATCAAGAATTTCACGTAGGATTAAGTTGCGCCTGGCCCAAGGCATGGTATTTTCCGCCACATCTTATGCATGTGAAATTTGAACATTGAATGAGAACGACTGAAGGAGAACTGGTGCATTTGAATTAAGGTACTGACAAAAAAAATACTGAAAGTACCATGGGTGGAGAGAAGAACAAACAAATCTGTCTGAGAAGAAGTGCAGCTAAATGTTCCTTGGCAGATAGGATGGCGAGACTTCATCTCATGTACTTTGCAGATGTTATCAGGACAGACCAGTCCCTGGAGGACATCATACACATTACAGTGGAGGGGTTGCAAAAGAGGAAGACACCCAATCAAATGGATCGAGACAATTCCTACAACAATGGGCTCAAACATAACAAAAATTTTGAGTATGGGGCAGGACCAGGCAATGTTTCATTCTGTTGTGTAGGCATTATTATGAGACAGAACTGACTTGAAGGCATCTAGCAACAAAGTGTACTAAAGCTTCTGGCACCTTCATTTGCTGATGGATTATAATTCAAAATGAGAAAAATCATTGCAACCATTCATTAATAATCAGAATATGAAACGTGCAAAATAAGAATCTAGGAAAATTGGAAATCATAAAAAACGGAATCTGACCTATAAAGATCAATATCCTAGGCATTGGTGAGTTGAAATAGTCCCTTTGAATCTTAAAATGATAAGAATGACTATGCTGACAATGACAAATTCAAAAGAATGTCTCTTTCATCCTCAAAAAGAGCATTTCTAGATCTATCTTGAAGTGCAATGCTGCCTGTGACAGAATAATATCTATCTTCATACACAAGGAAGGCCGGTTAATAGAACCATTATTCAAATTTTCTTACAAACCACTAAAGCCAATGAAGAATTGTACCAACTTCTATAGTCTGAAATTGATCACACATGTACTGAAAATGCATTAATAATTGTTGACAATTGGAATGCACACATGGAAACAAAAAGGAAGGAAGAGTAATTAGAAACTATGGCTTTGGGGATCGAAAAGAAGCTGAAGACTGCATGAAAGAATTCTGCAAGAGCAATAATTTCCTCATTGCAAACACCTTTATTCAACAACAGGAGCGGCATATATACATGTGGAATACACAGGGATGGAATTGATTAAATATGTGGGAAGACATGATAGAGAAGCTCAATATCATTGAGACAACATAAGACCAGGGGCCAACTATGTAACAGACTATCAATTACTAATATGCAAGTTCAAGTCAAACCTGAAGAAAATTAAAATAAGAACGCAAAAGAGCCCAAATACATCCTATATTATATCTATGGTCGGCTGGGGTTTCTAGAGAAACAAACCAGTGATACTGATACATGTAGAAGAAGGAAATTCATATCAATAAAGAATTTTACATTAAGAAGTCCACACAACAAGAAACCCCAGTCCAACTCCAGCCCATAAATCAGATGCAAACTAGAGGCCCTTCCAGACTCATGAAGCTGTTGGAGGAATAGCCCAAGAAACAGGAAAACCACAGGTTGGTGGAGGCAGAGTTGGGAGAATCCAAAGTCAACAGGCAGTTGGCAGGCCACAGACAGCTCTTAGGGTCAGCATGTTTCATGGTGATTGCCATCCCAAGAAGCCAGACGTAGGGTCCAGGGTCTTTTCATCAGGAAGAAAAAGAGTGAGCCCATACTCCACAGTCTACTTATAGCTATGAAATAGGTCACACCCCCAAGGAGACTGTGACCTGCGCCTTCTGAAGATCCTGGTCAAGCTATATTGACACCAAACCTTACTATCACAATATCTCACCTGAATTTAGAGCCTATCTCAAGAATGGTTTGGACATATTGAACATTAATGATCAGCTACCAGAAGACTTGTGAAATAGCATCAAGATCATCAATCTTTTTTTTTTTGTCATGTCATCTGTGGCTATTTATTTATTTATCATAAATCATTTTATTGGGGGCTCCTCAAAAAGATCATTATAATACAGTAAAGAAAGAAAATACTACAGTGCATATCAGAGGAGACTGTGAAACTTGCTCTTGAACCTAAAGCAGCTAAAGCAAATGGAAGAAATGATGAAATAAAAGAGTTGAACAGAAAAATTTGAAAGGCCAGCTTGAGAAGATAAAGTAAAGAATTATATTGTAACGTGTAAAGACCTAAAATTAGGAAAGCAAAAGGAATGAGTACGGTCAGCATATCATATATTGAAAGAACCGAAGAAAAAATCCAAGCCTTGGATTAAAATGTTCAAGGATTATTTATCAAACTATTGAATGATGCAGGGAGAATCCAAAGAATATGGACGGAGTATACAGAGTCTCTGTACCCAAGAATTAGTTGAGGTTCTACTAGTTCAAAAGGCCAAGAGGAAGTTGAAGCTGCAATGTAAGCATTAGTGAAAAGCAAGGAAGGGATAGGAATGGAAATATTTCAACACGCTCGTGCAGTGATAGTCCATGTCAAGAAATTTGGAAGATACCTATCTGGTCAACCAACTGGAAGTGATTAATATTTGTGTCCATTCTAAAGAAATATGACGCAACAAAATCTGCAAATTAATTTAAAATAACATTAGTGTGACATGCAAGTACAATTTTATTGACGATAACTTTAAAAGTAGTTATAGCAATATGTCAACAGGAAGCTGCCAGAAATCCAGACTGTATTAAAAGAGGGCATGAGGCAAGGTATATCAATGCTGATTTCAGATGGACCTTGGCTGAAAGCAGAGGATACAAGGAAAATGCTTACTTATGTACTATTGACTATGCAGAGGATTTTACTGTGTATCATAACAAACTTTGGGTAGCATATGAATACATATGAGAACAATGGGAATTCCTGTACATTTAATTGTGCTCCTGTGGTACCTGTACATAAACCAACAGGAAGTGGTTCGAATAGAACAAGGGGATACTGCGTGGTTTAAAATCAGGAGAGTGTGTGTTGTGGTTATATCCTTTCACCATATGTGTTAGACAGGGTTCTCTAGAGAAACATAACCAGGACATTTATGATTTGATAGATAGATAGAACACGAAGGAATATAACAGCTAATTAGTCCACATAGCAGTACAGAGGACTCAGTTTAACTCACTTCCATGCAACAGTAAATATGGCAGTACAGCCAGGCAGCAAACTGCAGAACTAGGTAAGGCAGCCACACACTGGTCTGGTCACCAGAGAGCAACTGAGAGATAGGAGTGGCTTGCTGAGCCATTTATCTCTTTGCCCACTAATCAAACTGCAAACTTATTAATCCCACATGTTCTTATTGGCCATGTTGGCACTATAAACCTACCTATCTATCACACTATACTTATTCAAATAATCTGAGAAGCTGCTCTGTATGAAGAAGTTGAGTCATCTGGATTGGAGGAAGAATCATTAACAATCTGTGTTATGCAGATGACCCAATCTTGCCGGCTGAAAATCAATAGGCCTTGAAGTACTTACTGATAAAGCTCATATAGTACACCTTCAGTATAAATTAGTCTTCAACACTAAGAATACAAATGTCTTCTCAACTTGACAAATATAAACACACAACATCCTTAAAAATAGAGAAATGTAGCTAAACTATTTTACTTGGACCCACAATCAATACTCACAGAAGCAGCAGTCAATAAATCAACGTATTTCATTGGAAAAATCTGTTGTAAAAGACCTCTTTAAAATGTGAAAGAGCAAATGCTTTACTCTGGGGATTAGCAAGTTATGCCTGCTTTTAGCCTTGATATTTTTAATCACCTTAGATGCATGTGAAAGGAGTCTTAATTTCAGTGTCTGGTATGGGTTGAATGACTAACAGCAAGGTTGGTGGTTCAACCCACTTGCTGCTCCACAGAAGAAAGAGGAAGCTATTTGACCCTGTAAATATTTACAGCCTTGGAAACCCTATATGGTCACTATGAATAAGAATAGACTTGATGGTAATATTTGACATATGCATGTGAAAGATGGACCATAAACAAGGAAGACTGAAGAAAATATGATGCCTTTCAAATATGATGTTGTAAATAATATTGAATATACCATGAATGCCCAGCAGAACAAAGAGGTCTGTCCCGGAAGAAGTACAGCCAGAATGTATTTTAGAAGTGAGGATGGTAAAACTCCATTTCATATATTTTGAACATGGTATCAGGAGAAATTAGTCCCTAGAAAAGGACAAAATACTTGGTAGAGCATCATCAAAAAACAGGTAAACCCAGAATGAGATGGATCAACACAGTGGCTGTAAAAATAGGCTAAAATATGACCATTGTGAGGATGTCCCAGGACTAGAAAGGCATTTATTCTATTTTGCATAGGGTCACTATAAGTGGCAGTGCGTGAGATTTTGTTGATTAACAACACTGGGATTTGAGCAATGTCCCCATGGCATATGCTAAACTGTCACCATGCTGGACACAGTTGATCTTTGTGGATTTAGAGGGTAATTATTTAGAGGGTTATGATTCCACTGAATTTTTTTCTGTGTATTCAAACTATTCCATCCTAAGATTCCACAGATCTATCCAAACCAAGCTCACTGCCATTGAATCAATGCTAACTCATATCGACCCTACAGGACATGGGTAAAATTGTACCTGTGAGGTTCTGAGACTGTACCTCTTTACAGAGTAGAGTCCTATCTTTCTCCCGAAGAGCAGCCGGTGATTTCAAAATACCAACCATGCAATTAGCAGCCCAATGTGTAACCAAGAACTATTCAGGGAAGCTAGAGGGAGAGCATGAAAAGAAATGAGTAGTTGAGGTGGTTGGATGCACATCCATCCCTTTGTTCTACTCTCTATGACTTTTTCTGAGTTCATTCAAACTGTAAATTAAGACACAAAATAGAATTCTACCCAACCCTGCTATATGCCTCAACAGTATCCATTTTTCTCATTCTTACTACTAATAGAAGCTCAATTTTGTTTAGGGTGATAATGTACCTACTTAAATCGCTCACTCCTAGGCTCCCTTGCAGCTATGCATGAGCATTTGACCCAGTTTGGGCCAAATATGTGTAGGTGAAAGACACTGAGTAGGACTCCCAAGAAAGTTTTTGTTGTTGTTTAAGGCAAAGCACTTGTCTGGCATAACCCATTTCATTTTTGTCCTTGGCTCTTCTGCTGTCATGCTCCCTAGTCAGAATATTGAAAGATGGGAGAGTCACATAGGTTACATGAGTTTGGCAGACCAAAAAGCATGCATTCTCCTATATGCAAGATGAGTCCCTGAGCAAATACGCCAGACCTAGGCTACCGATTTCAAGACTTACTATTGTATAAGACAAACCCCTGTGTGGTGCAAAGGGTTAACACAATTCACTGCTAAGCCAAAGATGCCTTGGAAGAAAAACCTGGCAATCTACATTTAAAAATTCAGCCCTTGAAAACCTCATGGAGCACAGTTCTACCCTGAATCATATGGGGTAACTGTAAATCAGAATCAATTCAGTGGCAACTGGTTTGGTATTTTTGGTGTTAATATAAGAAAAATGAAGCTTTTGTGATTAGACCACTAGAGTCGGTTTGTTTTTTCCCATGTAGACAGATGCAATTTGGACTGATAGAGAAATAATTAAAAGAATGTAGAGTTAAGTAAGCGTAATGATTATGGAACTAATCATTTAGCAATGGGCTGCTAACCACAAGGTCAGTAGTTCAAATGCACCAGTCACTCAGGGGGAGAAAAGTGAAGCTCTCTGCTTCTGTAAAGATTTACAGTCTTGGAAGCCCTATATGGGGTTGCTATAAGTTGTAATCACCTTGATAGCATTGTATTTGTTTGAGTTTGGTGACTAGTATGTAAGCTTTGAGTGGGTAGTAATAGATACTTTGAATACTATTCTTAGCACTATAGGTATTATGTCTTTTGCAAATGGATAAACGAACAAAAGCGATATTCATTTTGTGTTTTCTGTAGTTTGCCTTATTCTTCCAAGAAGATTCCTCAAGTGTTAAAACCCAGTCTTTTCTGGCATACTTGAATAAAAGAATAACTGATAGACACAGACTTGAACCCTGGCCTGTGTGATCTTGGGTGTGTCACTGTTTTTCAATCCATTTCTCATCTGTGAACTGGGGATTACACATGTAGCCCACAGGGTTGTTTTGGAGATTCAGAGTAATGTATGTGTCTTGGATTGAGTGCCCTTGCATGCCGAGCTTATTCCTCAGGCCTGGGTGCAGGGAGTCTATTTGAGATCTGATGGCAGGGAGTGGGAATAGGAAAGCAGACGCAAAACTGAGTTAAGGGGAGAAGCAATCACAATGGGAACGGGGTGTTGAGGCTTTTAATGTAGGATACAGGGCTTGATTCCCCCAGGACTTCTGAGGAACATGGGTTCTGTCCTAGAATTGCCTACCAGAAACAGGAGGCTGGGCTCTTCTTCGCCTGTAGTGGTGTTGAGCATTCCTCCTAGTACGGTGACCTCTCCTACCTTCCTGGGTTTGGCTTTCCATGCCTTTGAAAAGGCTTCGAGGCAGAAGGACATGGAGAGCTGCGTGCTGCACAGTTGTGATAAGACACCATTTCAGCAGGAGCCTGCACTTACATAGAGCCGTTCGCCACTGCTATGATGGATATCAGGAGGAGCCCTGGAAGTGCAGTGGTTACAAGTTGGTTTGCTAACTTCAAGGTCAGCAGTTCAAAACTACTAGCTCCAAGGAAGAAAGATGGGGTTTTCTACTCCAATAAAGAGTTGTAGTGTTTGAAACTCGCAGGGGGCAATTGTACACTGCCCCACAGGATCGCTATGAGTCGGTATTGACTGGAAGGCAGTGAGATGGTGTCAGAGATGGGTCAAAGGAATGTGGCATGGCAACCCTAAGAATCTGCTACAGAACCATAAAGTGCCTGGGATAGATGAGTTTATTGTGCTTGACCTTTTAAAACCATCAAACGGGCAACAGTTAGAAAGACAAACATACCAAGTGTCATTGGAGATCCGGGGAAAGCAGAGAAACACTGCTAATGATGCAGGTTTGCTGCACAGCAATCTGGCAGAGCTTAGTGAAAGCCCATTGAATGTACCCTAGGACCTAGTGAGCCCCTCCTGGGCGTACAACCAAAGAAGCGCAGTCACTGAGTTGACTTTCATTCCTCATGACCCTATCAAACAAAGCTGAATGGTCCCATGATGTTTTCAAGGTTTCTATTGGGAAGTAGACAGCCATGCCTTTATCCCACAGTGTGTGGAAGACGGCTTCAAACTACTGACCTTTGGGTTAGCATCCAAGCACTTAATATCTCCCCCATCAAAGCTCTCTCCTGGATGTAGAAAAACAAACAAAACCCCAGTTGATTCTTCCTCATTAGCAACCCTACAAGGCACAGTAGAATTGCTGCTTTAGGTTTACAAAACTAAATTCTTACGACAGCAGACAGCCTCTCTTTGCTCCATGGAATAGCTGGTGGCTTGGAACTGCTCACCTTGGGGTTAGCAGCCCAACGCATAATTCCTGGGTATATAGGCCAAGCTTTTTATCCAATTCACAGGGCCCTTGAGGCATTTTTACAAGAATGGTCACCACACTGATGCCTGCAGTAGAGAAGAGTTGGAGCCGAATTGGATGCCAATCAACAGACAACTGAAGAAGGAAACAAAAGAAAGATGATGATTGCTCATGACCAAGTGGCACGCATCAGCACATGCAATTGATATGCAGCATGGCAATAACTCTTAATGACATTGTAAGGAGTTGAAAAGGTCAGAAACTGAATGAGATTTATATTGCAGTACCATTCATGGAAGCTGAAAGCCCATTCACCAAGCAGGATGGTCTAGTGCACATGGCTGTATGCCTATAAGGACACACACACACACCAAGCACCCAGCAGGGAGTATTAGTCTGAAGAGGGGAATGGAAGTGATGTGAATGTGGAAAAGGAGGGACAAAACACAAGCAGGGCCTGACATTGATCAGGGTTCACGGTGTGCTATAAAGTAGGCATGATTAATCACTTCCGTGTACCAGAAGGCTGAGCTAGATTTTTAAAGCAAGTCAAGTGCCTGGAACACAATGGTTGTTAGCTGCTGTTGAGTCAGCCCCCAGTCCAACTCACTGTGACAACCAGCTCCCAGTGACTCCATGGGCAATATTCTCCCTGGACCTGCACCATCTCTTTGGTTGTGCATCAGATTGTGATTCACAGGGGTTTTCGTTAACTGGTTTTCAGAAGTAGAATGCCAGGCTCTTCTTCATCGCTCATCTTAGTCTGGACACATCACAGAAACGGGTTCAGTCTCATAGCCGCACCCAACCAAGCTTCCCCATTTGAGTATCATAGCAACACAGAAATCAGTTCAGTACCACAGCAATAACCAAGCATCCCCCTGACAAATGAGTGTTGGATGCACATGAGTTGCATTGTCTTGGACTCAAACCCAAATCTCCCACATGGAAAAGGAGAATTCTACAACTGAACCACCAATTTACCCTCAGAATATAATAATTATCCAGTAAATGGTTATTAAGAACGTGGCTGCCAGGAAAATCCAGCAATTTCCTGCCAAGGCTTAACACTAATATCTTCCCCCACACACTAGAAGGCTGCAGAGGAATGACTTTCTCCATGCCAGCCCTGGTATCTAGACAAGGGACCCTAACACTGAGCCACTGAGCCCCAGCAGGCTGGGGAGCAATGTCAAATTGGATGAGGGACAATCCTGGTTGAGTTAGTTTCCCTAAGCTTGCAGGGCAGTTTAGCATGTCCACAGCTGTGTTCAGAATAGCCATGCGATTACCACCGAGAGAAATTCTACATGCTTTCACACCCCATGCTAGTCGTTGCAGCCATCGTTGAGTACAGTTCATGCTCATCACTATCTAGAACTCACGGTGATGCTGTGGGTGAGCCATTGGGCAGGTAACCTCAAGGTTGGCAGTTCAAAGGCACCAGTTGTTCTCTGAGAGGAAGGTGAGATGATCTGCTCCTGTAAAGATTTAGCCTGAGGAATTTTATATAGGGTCACAGTGAGTCAGGATCAACTCAATGGTGTGGGTTTGGTTTATTAGACCCACCATCAGATCATATTTAATGTATTTATTAACATGTATATTTGCCACAAATCCAATGTCTTTTATTTTTATCACTGCATTTCAATACAATTTGTGCCTTTGTGATTCTGTATTTCATTGGAGGTATTTGGAAATATTATTCTGGGGAGTGGGCAGGTGTTCCATAGCCTTTCCTAAATGCCAAAAGGATCCATGGGGTTGCAATGGTTAAGACCCTCTAATAGAGTTTATCAAAGAGCCCTGGAGGCACAATGGTTAAGTGCTCAGCTGCTATCCAAAAGGTTGAAGGTTTGAACCCACCAGTGGCTCTGTTCTTGGAAGAAAAACCAGGCAACTCATTCTTGTAAAGATTACAGCATAGAGAAGCCTAGAGCAGTGGTTCTCAAACTTCCTAATGCCACAACCCTTTCATACAGTTCCTCATGTTGTGGTGACCTCCACAACCATAAAAATATTCTCATTGCTGCTTCATAACTGTAATTTTGTTACAGTCACCCTGTGCAAGGGTCCCACAGGTTGAGAACCATTGGTCTAGAGAGCTCTGCACTGATGCATTGAGTCACTATGAGTGGACTGGACTAGAAGGTTCCTAACAAAAACACCAACAATCCTTTTTTACCATGACCTTGTTAACTCAAAAAGATTAATAAGCAAATTCACAAATGAGGACATCCAGTTGCCCCTCCAAACTGGAGAAGCATGAGTTAAATGGTGACCCTGACCCCACGGTGTCCTCCAGCTGGTGCCATGCTGCCTTTATTCCTTCTGCCTCTCAGTTCTGTGGAGAAGAAGGGGAAAGGGAGGGAAAGAAAAAGAAAGAAATGAAAAGATAATTTTTCCAGCTTCTTCACATCACTGAATTGAACTTTACTTTTAGTAACAGTATTATGAAATGGAAATGGTGCTTTCACTATTTTGCTTTTAGGTGATATTCAGAGACATGGTGCTGGTAATTATTTGAGCCGGGGAGGTTAGTGTGCAGATTTTCTGAATATGGTTGAGCCAGCATGCCCCCTTGCAGGCCTAGCATTTCCCTGGGCTATGAGAAGTTATAGACAGTCTACCCTCTTCTTCCTCTGACTTCGCTGCAAACCATGGACACACTGGTTCTGACTTGACCTGGCTCCAGTACAGAAAAAATTATCCTCCTTGCATAATTGTAGTGCTTGCATTGGAAGGCACCCAGAGACAAATCTCTCTTCTGGTGGCATAATGGGTTATGTGTTGGGCTATTAACTGCAAGGTCAGCAGTTGGAATTCACCAGTCACTCCTTTGGAGAAAGATGAGGCTTTCTTCTCCCATAAAGAGTTATAGCCTTAGATGAGTATAAAAACTCAAAATGCATTGGCAGAGATTCCACAGAGAATAAGCCTCCATTAAATCCCCTGGGACCATTCACCAGGGATGGGATTAAACCCTGCTCACCGTCAGTACATCAGAAAGTGTATTGTTGCAGATATGATTAGGTTAAAAATTAACATCTTATCATTTGTCTTTACTCTTAACACGTTTTTCATTTGTTCTTTTTTTAAATTTCTGCTTTCCTTTTTATTGAAAAAAGTAACTAATGTCACTAAACAAGTAGAGAATTTGTTAAATGAAAATCTAATCGGTTATGTAAACTTTCACTGAAAACATAACACACTTTTATTTTTACAAAGAGTTATAGCCTTGGAAACCCAGGAAGCCGGAGTATTTTCTCTCAATAGGATTGTTATGCACCCAATGGCAATGAGTGTTGTTGGATTTTGTTTCTTTATTGTTTTCTGTAGCAATGGTGGGGTATAGGGGTTATGTGTTGGGCTGCTGAACACAATGTCTGAAATGGCAAATTTGAAATCCCCAGCCACTCCAAGGGAGAAAGATGAGGCTTTCTACTCCCCTAAAGAGTTCCAGTCTCAGAGCAGCCAGTCCACAAAGAGAACAACATGGCTGGCCCCACTATGAGACATGATGCCCCTCAGTGACCAAGGGTGATACAGGGGACAGCACTGGAGACACAGTGTGCGAATTGCACCTAACCTGATTCCACCACACCGAGGCAAAGTGTGGTGGAGTGCAGTGGAACAGCAAGGGAATGGAGTGGCAAGGTCCCCAGGGAATGCTGAAAGTGGACTTTGGGGCCAGGTTGTGGTGCCTCAACAGACTGGATTGGAAAACACTCCTATGATCCAACAAATGATCCTTGAACTAACTACAAGCTCTTCTTTCTTGATGTGTTTTGTTTTGTTCATTGTCAGTGGTTTGTTTTTGTTGGTTTGTTGTCTGGTTGTATACTGTTGCTTTGTTTTCCTCTGTCTTGTTTTCGTGCATGTTAGTGTCTCCACAAGTCTGTCTAAATAAGACAGGCTGGATGAACTATCTGGAGGAAAAACAACAGGACCGACAGTTCCGGGGGCACTTGGGATAGGGGGGATGTGCGGGGGGGCAAGGAAGTGGTGTTAACAAACACAGGGACAAGGGAACAACATGGGACTCAAAATGGTAGTGAGGGGGAAGTGGCAGGCCTGGTAGGGAATGATCAAGGGTAAGGTTACGTAAAGAAGAGGTATAGCTGTAACCCAGGTGGGGACGGAGCATAGTAGTGGGAGAGGAGGAAAGTCAAGGGAGATGGAGGAAAGAGCAAGGAGTCAAAGTGCATTTATAGAGGTCTAGACAAAGACATGTACATGCAAATATAAATATCATACAGTTTCCTTTGTAGTGGTAGACCCCCAATCATAAAATTATATTCTTTGCTACTTCGTAACTCTCGTTTTGTAACAAGTTATGGATAGTGCCACCCTGTAAAGGGTTCCTCTAAGCCCCAAAGGGGTCATGACCCACATGGTGAGAACCGCTGCTCTAAATTTAGAGGAGTTGCTCTTAAGGTCTATTTCACCATACTGTTAGAAGCTCAAATCCATTTGTTGTTGTTGTTAGGTGCCGTCGAGTGGGTATGTCTCATAGCAACTCTACACACAATATAATGAAACGCCGTCCTGTCCTGTGACATCCTCACAGTGGTTCTCTGCTTGCGCTCATTGTTGCAGCCACTGTGCTAATGCATCTTGTTGGGGACCGCCTCTCTTTTCCTGCCCTTTCATACCAAGATTTGGGACTTCCTCTAGAGCAGTGGTTCTCAACTTTCCTAATGCCATGATATTTTCATACCGATTCTCATTTAGTGGTGAACCACCCCTCCCAACCATAAAAATGATTTCATTGCAGCTTCATAACTATAATTTTGTTACTGTTATGAGTCACGACACCCCTGTGAAATTTTCATTCCATACCCACACACAGGTGAAGATCCCCTGCTCTAAACTAAGAGGAGATTCTCTTAAGATAAAATTCAGCATACTGGTAGATGCACAAGTTCTGTTGTTATTGGTGTTAGGTACCATCGAGTGGGTTTTGGCTCATAGTAACTCTATGCACAATATAATGAAACGCTTTCCCATCCTATGCCATCCTCACAGTGGTTCTTTTGCTTGTGCTCATTGTTGCAGCCACTGTGCTAATCCAACTTTTGGGTAGCTGCCTCTTTTTTGTGGCCTTTCAATTGTACCAAGACTTGTGTCTTCCTCTAGGGCAGTGGTTGTCAAATTTCCTAATGCCATGACCCTTTCACACAGTTCCTCATGTAGTGGTGACCCCCATCATAACATTATTGTTACTTCATAACTGTAATTTTCCTACAGTTATGAATCATTTCACACCTGTGAAAGGGTCATTCGATCGCCAAAAGTGGTCGTGAACCACAGGTTAAAAACCACTGGTCTAAACTAAGAGGAGTTTCTCTTAATATCTACTTCACCCTATTGTCAGAAGCACAAATCCTATAGTTATTGTTAGATTCTGTTGTGTAGCTTTCGACGCCTAGCAACTCTAAGCACAATATGATGGAAAGGTGTCCTGTCCTGCGCCATCCTCCCAGTGGTTCTTTTGCTTGCGCGGATTGTTGCAGCCACTGTTGTATTCCATCATGCTGTGGGCTGCCTCTTTTTGCTGCCCTTCTACTGTACCCAGATCTATGTCTCCCTCTAGGGCAGAGGTTCTCAACCTTCCTAATGTCATGACTCTTTCACACCATTCCTCATGTACTAGTGACCCCCCCCCCCCTAATCATAAAATTATTTTCCTTGTTACTCCATAACTATAAATTTGCTATTGTTATGAATCAGGTCACCCATGTGAAATGCTCATTGTTCCCTCCTAAGATGTCGTGACCCACAGTTAGAGAACTGTTACTCTACACTAAGAGTTTCTTTTAAAGTCTTCTTCAGCATATTGTTAGAGGCACAAATCCTGTTGTTTGGTGCCTTCGAATGGGTTTAGGCTCATGCCGACTCTATGCACCATGTAATGAAATGCTTTCCCGCCCTGTGCCTTCCATACAGTGGTTCTTTTGCTCACACTCATTTTTGCAGCCACTGTGCTAATCCATCTTGTTGGGCACTGCCCCTCTTTTCCTGCCCTTCTGTACCAAGATATGTGTCTTCCTATAGAGCAGTGGTTCTCAACTTTCCAAATGCCACAACCACTTCACACCATTCCTCGTGTAGTGGTGACATCCAACCATAAAATATTTGCATTGTTACATCATAATTGTAATTTTGCTTCTGTTATGGATCAGGCCACCCATGTGAAAGGTTCGTTAGTCTCCTCAAAGGCGTCTCGACACACAGTTGGAGTACCAATTGTCTAAACGAATAGGAGTTTCTCTTAAGGTCTACTTCAGAATATTCTTAGAAGCCCAAGTTCTTTTTATTATTGTTTGGTGCCTTTGAGTGTGTGTTGGCTCATAGCAACTGTATGCACAATATAATGAAACTCGGCCCCATCTCGTGCCATCTCACTGTGGTCCTTTGCTTGCGCTCACTGCTGCATCTACTCCATCTTGTAGGGGCTGCCTGACTTTTGCAGCCCTTCTGCTGTACCAACATTTGTGTCTTCCTCTAGGACAATATTTCTCATACATCCTAATTCTGCAGCCCTTTCGTACAGTTCCCAGTGTAGTGGTGGACCCCTAACATAAAATTATAAAATTATATTCATTGATATTTCATAACTGTACTTTTGCTACTGTTATGAATCAGGCCATCACTGTGAAGGGGTGTTTCGAAACACCCCCCACCTGAAAGTGTTCACGACCCAATGTTGAGAACCCTGCTGTAAACTAAGAAGAGTTGCTCCTAAGATTTACTTCAGCATATTGTTAAACACACAAGCCCTGTTGTTATTGTTGTTAAGTTCCGCGGAGGGGGTTTTGGCTCATCGCATCTCTGCACAATGTCATGAAATGCTTCTCAGACCTGTGCCATCCTGACAGTGGTTGTTTGCTATTGCTCATTGTTGGAGCCATATTGGGGGGGGGGGCTGGCTATTTTTTGTTGCCCTTCTACTCTACCAAGATTTGTGTCTTCCTTTAGGGCAGTGGTTCTCAACCTTCCTAATGCCACAGCATTTTCATACTGTTCCTCATATAGTGCTGACTGCCAAATCATAAAATTATTTTATTGCAACTTTGTAACTCTAATTTTTCTACTGTTATGACTGGGCCACCACTATGAAAGTTTCATTCATCCCCCAACAGGGCTCGTGACCCAAAAGTTGAGAACCGCTGCACTAAACTAATAGGAGTTTCTCTTAAGGTCTACTTCAGCACGTTATAAGAAACACAAGTCCTGTTGTTTTGTTGTCAGGTGCAGTCGAGTGGGTTTTCACTCATAGCAACTCTATGCTCCATATAATGTAACGCTGCTCCATCTTGTGCGATCCTCACAGTGTTTCCTTAGCTTGAGCTCATTGCTGCCGCCACTGTGCTATTCCATCTATTTGGGGGCTGACTCTATATTGCGGCCCTTCAACTGTATCAAGACTTGTGTCTTCCTGTAGGACTGTGGTTTTCAGCAATCCTAATGCCTCGACCCTTTCATACAGTGCCTCCTGTAGTAATGACCCCCCCAACCAAAAAATTATACTGTTGCTACTTCATAACTGTAATTTTGCTACTGTTACGTATCGGCCCACGCCTATGGGAGGGTCATTCGAACACCCCCAAAGGATTTACCATTCACAAGTTGAGAACGGCTGCTCTAAACTAAGAGCAGTTTCACTCAAGGTTTAGTTGAGCATATTGTTAGATGTATGATTCCTCCTGTTATTGATGTTAGGGCCGTGGAGAGGGTTTGGGCTCATAGCAACCCTGTGCACAATATAATACAGGCCTGCTCAGACTTGCATCATCCTCACAGTGGTTCTTTGCTTGCGCTCATTGTTGCAGCTACCGTGCAAATCCGTCTTGTAGGGACTTCCTCTCTTCTGCTGCCCTTCTACTGTACTTGCGTCTTCCTCTAGGACAGTGTTTCTCACCCTTCCTATTTCTACGACCTTTCCATACACTTCCCAATGTGTAGTGGTGGTCCCCAAAGCAAAAAGGTTTTTTTCTACTGTTTTTCCATAACTGTAATTTTGCAAGTCTTATGAATCTAGTCACCCTGTGAAAGGGTTGTTCAACCAAACAAAGTGGTCACAAATCACAGGTTGAGAACCGCTGTTCTAAATTAAGAGGAGTTTCTCCTGTGGTCTAGCTCAGTATATTATTACACGCACGAGTCCTGTTCTTATTGTTGTTAGGGGCTGTCGAGTGGGTTTGGCTCATAGTTGGCTCATAACAACTCTATGCACAGTATCATGAAACACTGTTCCATCCTCTAACACCCTCACACTTTTCTTTTGTTTTCTTTCATTGTTGCAGTCTCTGTGCTAATCCATCTTTTGGGGGACTGCCTCAGATTTGCTGACCTTCTACTGTACCCAGATTTGTGTCTTCCTCTAGGGCAGTGGTTCTCAAACTTCCTAATGCACGACTCTCTCACACCATTCCTCATGTATTGGTGCCCCCCCCCAATCATAAAATTACTTTCCTTGTTACTTTATAACTAAAATTATGCTACTGTTATGAATCAGGCCACCATGTGATATAGTCATTCTCCACCCCACCCCCCAAAAGGCATCACGACCCACAGTTTGAGAACTGCTAATCTACACTAAGAGGAGTTTCTTTTTAAGGTATGTTTCAACATATTGTTAGAAGCACAAATCCTGTTCTTGTTTTTGGCTGCCTTCGAGTGGGTTTTGGCTCATACCAACTCTATGCACAATGTAATGAAACGTTGTGCTGCCCTGTGGATCCTCACAGTGGATGCTTCCTCCCCCCAACTACCATGATCCGAATTCTACCTTGCAGGGCTGGATAGGACAGAGGCTGTACACTGGTACATATGAGGGTTGGAGATACAGGGAATCCAGGGTGGATGACACCTCCAGGACCAAGGGCGTGAGGGACGATGCTGGGAGAGTGGAGGCTGAGTCGGTTGGAAAGGGGGAACTGATTACAAGGAGCCACATGTGACCTCTTCCCTGGGAGAGGGACAGCAGAGAAGGGGGGAAGGGAGACCCCGAATAGGGCAAGATATGACAAAATAACGAGGTATAAATTACCAAGGGCATATGAGGGAGGGGGGAAAGGGAGGGAGGGGGGGAAAAAAGAGGACCTGATGCAAGGGGCTTAAGTGGAGAGCAAATGCCTTGAGAATGATTGGGACAGGGAATGTATGGGTGTGCTTTATACAATTGATGTATGTATATGTATGGATTGTGGTAAGAGTTGTTGGAGTCCCTAATAAAATGTAAAAGAAGAAAAGAGAAAAAAATGATTAGGGCAAAGACTGTACAGATGTGCTTTATACAATTGATGTATGTATATGTATGTACTGTGAAAAGAATTGTATCAGCCCCAATAAATTGTTAAAAAAATTATGCTACTGTTATGAATCAGGCCACCATGTGATATAGTCATTCTCCCCCCCACCCCGCCAAAGGCATCACTACCCACAGTTTGAGAATTGCTATTCTACACTAAGAGGAGTTTCTTTTTAAGGTATGTTTCAGCATACTGTTAGAAGCACAAATCCTGTTCTTGTTTTTGGCTGCCTTCGAGTGGGTTTTGGCTCATACCAACTCTATGCACAATATAATGAAACGTTGTCCTGCCCGTTGGATCCTCACAGTGGTTCTTCTGTTTGCGCTCATTGTTGCGGCCACTGTGGTAATCCATCTTGTTAGGGACTACCTCTCTTTTTTTTTGCCCTTCCGTACCAAGATTTGTGTCTTCCTCAAGAATAGTGGTGCTCAACTTTCTGAATGCCACTACTATTTCATACCAGTCCTCAAGTAGTGGTGACACCCCAACCCTAAAATATTTTCATTGCTACATCATAACTGTAATTTCGCTTCTGTTATGGATCAGGCCACCCATGTGAAAGGTTCATTAGTCTTCTAAAGGCACTGTGACACAGTTTGAGAACCACTAGTCTAAACTAAGGGGAGTTTCTCTTAAGGTCTACTTCAGCATATTCATCGAAGCACAGTCCTGTTGTTTTTGTTTGGTGCCTTTGAGTGTGTGCTGGCTCATAGCAGCTCTATACACAATATAATGAAATGTGACCCCGTCTCGTGCCACCCTCACAGTGGTTATTTTGCTTGTTGTCATTGTTGCAGCCATGGGCTAATCCAACTTTTGAGGGGCTCCCTCTCTTTTGCTGCCCCTCTGCTGCCCTTTCATTCATTTCCTCAGGTAGTGATGAACCCCCAATCATAAAATTATTTTCATTGCTACTTCGTAACTTTAATTTTGCTACAGTTATGAATCAGGCCTCCACACTGAAAGGGTCATTTGACACCCCCCCCAAAGGGCTAGCGACCCACAGGTTGAGAAGTACTGCTCTTTACTAAGAGGAGTTTCTCTTAGGATCTACAGCACCATATTATGAAAAGCATGAGTCCTACAGAGATTGTTGTTAGGTGTTGCCCAGTGGGTTTCAACTCTCAGCAACTCTACGCACAAGATAATGAAACGCTGCCCCGTCCTGTGCCATCCTCACAGTGGTTTCTTGTCTGCACTCATTGTTGCAGCCACTGCGCTAATCTATCATCTGGGGGTCTGCCTCTCATTTGCTGCCTTTCTGCTCTGCCAAGATTTCTGTCTTGCTCGAGGACAGTGGCTCTCAACCTTCCTATAATGCCACAGGCCTTATATACCACTCCTCATGTAGTGGGTACAATCCCAGTCATAAATTTATCTTCATTGCTACTTCATAACTGTAATGAAGCTACTGCTATGAATTGGGCCACCCCTGTGCAAGGGTAGTTCATCACCCTAATGGAGTCCTGACCCACAGGTTGAGAATCTCTGCTCCAAACTATGAAGAATGTCTCTTAAGATATATTTCAGCACATTGTTAGAAGCAAAAGTCCTGTTGTTATTGTATTTAGGTGCCTTCAAGTGGGTTTTGGCTCACAGCAACTCTAGGCAAAATATAACGAAACGCTACCCCATCCTCTGCATTCCTCACAGTGGTTCTTTGCTTGCGTTGGTTGTTTCAGCCACTGAGCTAATCCAACTTGGAGGGGCTGCCTCTCCTTTGCTGCCCTTCTACTCTACCAACATTTGTGTCTTCCTCTCGGACAGTGGTTCTCAATCTTCCTAATTCCACGACCCTTTCATGCAGTTCCCAATATAGTGGTGGACCCCCAGTCATACAAAATTTTCGCTGATATTTCATTACTGTAATTTTGCTAATCTTATGAATCAGGCAACCCTTGTGAAAGGGTCATTCAACCCACTCACTCCCAAAAGGTTTCGTGATTCATAGGTTGAGAACCCTGCTCTAAACTAAGAGGAGTTTCTCTTAAGATCTACATCAGCATATTGTTAGAAGCTCAAGTCCTTTTTGTGTTGCTGTTAGTTGCCGTTGAGTGGGTTTTGACTCTCAGCAACTCTACGCACAATATAATGAAACGTTGCCCCGTTCTGTGCCGTCCTCACAGTGGTTTGTTGATGGCACTCATTGTTGCAGCCACTGAGCTATTCCATCTTGTAGGGTCTGCCTCTCACTTGCTGCCCTTCTGCAGTACCATGTTTTGTGTATTCCTCTTGGGCAGTGTTTCTGAACCTTCTTAATGGCATGGCTCCTTTATACAATTCTTAATGTTGTGGTGATCCTCCAACAGTAATTTTTTTTTCATTGTTACTCCATTACTGTGATTTCTCTACTGTTATTAATTGGGCAACACCTGTGAGAGGCTCGTCTGAAACCCCATAGGGGTCGCAATCCACAAGTTAAGAACCACTGCTCAAAATTTAGAGGAGTTTCTCTTAAGATCTAGTTCAGCATATTGTTAGAAGTACACGTCCTGTAGTTATTGTCGTTAAGTTCCGTCGAGTGGGTTTTGACTCTTAGCAACTCTATGCACAATATAATGATGAAACGCTGCCTTGACCTGTGCCACCCTCACCGTGCTTGTGTGCTTGGCCCCAGTGTTGCAGCCACTGTGCTAATCCAACTTGTTGGAGACTGCCGCTCTCTTCCTTCCCATCTGTACCAAATTTGTGTCTTGCCCTAGTGAAGTGGTTCTTAACCTTCCTAATGCCACTACCCTTTCATATCGATTCTCATTTAGTGGGGACCCACAACCATAAAATTATTTTCATTGGTACTTTGTCACTGTAATTGTACTACAGTTATGAATCGGGCCACCCCTGTGAAAGGGTCATTCTACCCTCCCAAGGGGCGCGACCCACAGGTTGAGAACTGCTGCTCTAAAGTTAAAGGACTTTCTCTTAAGTCCTACTTCACCATATTGTTAGAAGCACAAGTCCTGTAGTTATTTTTGTTGAGTGCTGTTGAGTGGGTTTCTGGTCACAAGAACTCTATGCACAATATAATGAAATGCTGCCCAGTCCAATGCCATGCTCAGAGTTGTTCATTTGCTTGTGCTCATTGTTGCAGCCACTGGGCTAATCAATCTTGTAGGGGCTGCCTCTCCTTTGCTGCCCTTCTACTCTACCAAGAATTCTGTCTTCCTCTAGGGAAGTGGTTCTCAACCTTCCTAATGCCATGACTCTTTCATACCATTCCTCATGTAGTGGTGACTGCCAAATCATGAAATTATTTTCTTTGCTACATCATAACTCTAATTTTTCCACTTTAATGAACGGCCCACTGCCGTGAAAGGGTCATTCGTCCCCCAAAAGGGGTCACAACCCTCAGTTTGAGGACCGCTGCGCTAAACTAATAGGAGGTTCTCTTCAGGTCTACTTAGGTACATTGTTAGAAAAACAAGTCCTGTTTTTCTTTTTTCCTGTGGGTTTTGACTCATAGCAACTCTATGTCAATATAATGAAACACTGGCCCATCTTGTGCCATCTTTGCAGTGTTTCTTTGGCTTGTGTTTATTGTTGCAGCCACTGTGCTATCCCATCTATATTGTGGCTTACTCTATTTTGTTGCCCTTCAACTGTATCAAGAATTGAGTCTTCCTCTTGGACAGTGGTTTTCAACATTCTTACTCACGACCCTTTCATATAGTTCCTCATGTAGTCGTGACCAACCAACCATAAAATTATTTTTGTTGCTACATCCTAGCTGTAATTTTGCTACTGCTATAATTCAGGCCACTCCATGAAAGGGCTGTTTGACCCCCTAAATAGACACGACCCACAGGTCGAGAGCCGCTACTCTAAACAAAGGGGAGATTCTCTTAAGGCCTTATTCAGAATATTGTTAGAAGCACAAGTCCTGTTGTTATTGTTGTTGGGTGCAGTCGAGTGGGTTTGGCTCATTGCCACTCTCTGCACAATATAATGAAACTCTGGGGGTCTTAAAGGCTTGAAGGCAAACAGGCTGAAATCTAGCTCAGAAGCAACAAAGCCCACAGAGAAGAAGCACACAAGCCTAAGTGAACACGAAGTGTTGAAGGGATCAGGTAGCAGACACCAAAGAACAAAACCCAATACTGTGTGATCACGTTCCCCACATAAACGCTGAAGATGAATGTGTGCATAAGTAAGTGTGGTGAAAAAGGCTGATGGTGCCCGGCTATCAAGCGATATAACGTCCCGGGTCTTAAAGGCTTGAAAGTAAACAAGCAGGCCCTGAAGCAACAAAGCCCACATGGAAGCATCACACCAACATGTGTGATCATGAAGGACTGAGGGGACCAGTTTTCAAGCAACAAAGGCGGGAGGAGGGATTATATCATCGTGAATGAGGGGAGTGCATGACGGGGGACCAATACCCACCTGTAGACAACTGGACATCCCTTGCGGAGGGGTAGTGGGAAGGAGATGAGTCACTCAGGGTTCAGTGTAGCAATAATGAAACCCACAGCCTTCCTCTAGTGATTAAACACTTCCTCCCTCCACCTTTCATGCTCCCAATTCTACCTTGAAAACCTGGTTAGACCAGAAGATACACAGCGCTACAGATGGGAACTAGAAACACAGGGAATCCAGGACAGATGAACCCCCCAGGACCAGCGGTGAGAGTGGCGATACTGGGAGGGAAGTGGGTGTAGAAATGGGAAACCGATCACAAGGATCTACATATAACTTCCCCCCTGGGAGATGGGCAACAGAAGATTGAGTGAAGGGAGACGCCGCGCAGTGTAAGATAAGAGAAAATAATAATTTATAAATTATTAAGGGTTCATGAAGGAAGAGGAGCAGGGTGAGAGGGGGAGAGGGGAAAGGGGAAATGAACTGATTCCAGGAATCGAAGCGGAAAGCAAATTTTGAGAATGAAGAAGGCAACGAATGTATAAGTGTGCTTTACACAATTGGGGTATGTATGGATTGTGATGAGTTGTATGAGCCCCAATAAAATGATTTTAAAAAAGAAAAAGAAAGAAGTGTCTATAAATGAATGAAGGCAACATATGTACAAAATGCCTGATGCAATCAATATGGATTGCAACAAAAGTTGTAAGAGTCTCCAATAAAAGATTTTTAATAAAAATGTATATATAATAAATATTTTCCTAATTTATATAAATGACAAATAAGAACAAAATTAAGCAGCCTGGGTTTTTTATAGGAAAAAATAATGATAAAAGAACAAATGAGAGATTCAGCAGGAAGCAATGGATAGGAAAATATTATAAGGAAAGTTTTCTCTTATATGGAATGTACATTCTCTTACATGACAACAATCAGAATATGCCATAAGAACCTCAGACCAAATACTAGAATAAAATAGAGGAAAACATTCCCAACCCTTCAATAAAATGCTATATGCTTTCGATGATTTTCACAAAGGGTCAAATTCTTTAACAAAATATTTTGTTCATTCAAATTTTTAATTATGCATAAATTTATGTCTACTTGCATTACATCTCATAAAAAGGCATAAGAATTGTTTTTGCTCTATCTAAAACTAAATAGAAGATAGTGAAGGTGAAAAAATAGCTTTCGTGAATGTTGCTTTGAAATGCAAATGGCATTGTCCTAAGGAATTATAATGATTTAATTTTTAAAAATCATTTTATTAGGGGCACATACAACTATTATCTCAATCCATACATACATCAGTTGTGTAAAGCACATCCGTACATTCATTGCCCTCATCATTCTCAAAACATCTGCTCTCCACTTAAAGCCCTGGCATCATGTCCTCATTTTTGTCCACCCTCCCTGTTCCCCCCTCACTCATGAACCCTTGATAATTTGTCAGATCTTACATATTTTGTCTCCCTTCACCCACTTTTCCGTTGTCCATCCCCCAGGGAGGAAGTTATACGTAGATCCTTGTAACTGAGGTCTCAGAGCAGCTGGGTGTGATGCAGGGGAAGCTCTGGAAGCAGCTGCAGACACTGCGGGAGTTGGCAGCCCAAAAGTGAGGGTCACTGCATCCGTGGGTACCAGAAAACTGGCTGGGGTTGCTTATTCCCCTAGATGCTACCCCTGCCTTGAAGAGAACCGTGACAGAGGCCTGTAGACATGTGTCAGGAAAAGATGAGTCCTTCACTGTTTCCTCTTCCCACAAACTTTTGAGGAGAGCCTGCAGGGCAGGGGCTGGGCTCCCTCGCTCCAGTCACCTGCCCTTCCCCACAGCCACACCCTCGCCAGCCCCAACTCCCCCTGCCCTGGGTTTGCTTCTTGAAGCCAGAGGAGCAGCCTGGGCAAAGACTATGAAGAACCTTGTCCTTCAGGTAGCCCCTTTGATTGGTTCCCTTGACCTCCAGAGTGTGGACACATGCACACTAACTGTTGGGGGACTCAGGCTGTCACCACAGGGGCCAGGATCTGAAGAGGATGCTGGCACTGCAGGGCTTCCTGAGGGAAGCTAAGACTTGCAGAGCTGGCTGAGCAGCCAGCAGCAGGTGGCCAGAGGAGAGAGGACTATGAGCACACCCTAGTGAGGAAGGGGCTAGGGGCAAGGAAGGTGCCCTGGAGCCGAAAGAAGACGGGTAGTGGAGGGGGGCTGCATGCACAAGTGGCTGATGGGGAACATCAGTCTGGACTGAGGACAGCTGTGGCTTCCTATTCCCCTCTCTGCGAAGAGGGGCAAGTTCTGTGGCTGTTCAGTCCTGCCCTGCCCAGTCACTCACTGAGTCACAGCCCACCAGCCAGGGCCCCCTGTGACCCCTCTCCTCTCTTCTCAGCTCCTCTTAACCAAGTTTGCAATGTTTCGGCACCAAGTGAAGATGGGTGGCCACCAGGGGGCAGCCTGCCCCACTAGCGGAGAGCCTGCTGGAGTGGTGGCCCAGCACTGCCCCCAGGGCCCAGCAGTGGTGAGAGGACCTACAGTGAGTACCAGCAGCCTGGAGCAGGGTTGAGTTTGGGAGGAGGTGCTGGGCATGGGATAAAGAGGCTTCCAGGGAGACCCTTGCTGTGCTGCGGCTCTGCCAAACCACTGTCTCTAGAGAGGGCCCGAGTTCAGGGAACCCAGGGCAGCCCCTGTCTGCCTGTGGAGGAGGCAAAGCTGGGTCGGTGGATCAGGGAGCCTGGTCACAAAGCCCACTTAGCAGGGTCACTTTCCCAAGCCACGGGCTCCCTGCACCTGCAGGGGCGTTCTGGGAAGAGTTGAGCTGGGCTGAGAATGCCCTGCACAGCCCCAGGCTGACCCAGGTCACAGTACAAGCTACTGCGTTTCCAGCCCAGATGGAGCTTAGGCGAGATCCCGATTTGCCCATGATCCTAGCGCAGAGTCTGGCCCGGAGTCTCAGGGGCCCGGCATTTGCTGCATGAAGAACCATGGAGGGGTGCAGCTTCTACCTTTGAAGGGTGTGCAGTCTCCTCCAAACACACAGCATGCCTGTGTGGCACACAACGTGGCTACCTGCCATGTGCCGGGCTTTAGAATGACCCCACCTGCTGACTCATGGGGATCCTCCAGAGGGTTTGCAAGTCAGTAAATCTTTCCAGGAGTAGGGAACCTCTTCTTTCTCCTGAGGAGCAGTTAGTGGGACTGAACCAGGCAACAGCCCAACACTTCCCAAGCAGGCCTCCTGGAGCATCGTTAGAGCAAGGGGTAAACTGCTAGTGATAATGGGCTCCTGGGAGGAGAGTTTGCAGAAAGGCCTAAAGCGCCGAGCAAGATCTCAGGACGGTGGCCCTCTGGGAGCTTAGGACAAGTTCTAAACCCAGCCAGGAAGCTGAAGGTTTGACCAGACAGAAGCTGAGGGGGAGGAATGAGCATGCTGGGATAACTGCTGACCCCCATCTGGGGGCAGGGCTGCCTGGTTGGAGCTGTGGGAGCTGACTCAGGCCAGACCCCACCTGCTCTGAGACGCTGAGGCCACCCTCAAAGTTCACAGCCAACTGTCTCACGTGCTCGTCCGTATCCAGGTGGGTGCCTGGGGGAGGGGGTGTGGCTTCTGCAAGTGCTGCCACCCCAGGCCCAGAGTCCCACACTCAATGCCCGGGCCCTTGGCCACCGTGCTGTCTCAGGAGAAAGTCACAAGCCTCCCAGATGCTGTGTCCCACTGGGTGGAGGCCCCCCTGAGGAGACATGGATCACACCAATGAATCACAGAATCTGCCTCTGACACCTTGAGGCCTCCTCACCCCCCACTATCATCACCCAGGTGCCGCTTCCCACTGTGGACTAGAGTGCATAGGTATTAGCAAGAGATAAAACTCACGACACATGGAACCCAGGAACAGGTATGGGAATAGAGATACCAAAAGGGTAGGGGTAAGGGAGGTAGAGGATGGGAGGAAGGGGAAGCGATAGCAATGAATGACATATAACCACACACCCCTCGCAGGGAGAGGAGCAACAGAAACCTGAGGATAAAAGAGACAATGGTCGATGTGAGATATGAAAATAATAACAATCTATAATCTATCAAGGAACCATGAGTGGGGGAGGAGGAAAAAAAGAGGAGCTGATCCCAAGGGCTCAATAGAAAGTAAATGTCTAGAAAAGAATGATGGCATGTTCCAGTCTGTGGGGACACAACCGATACTCTCCCCTGGGTGGGTTAGTACCAGAGGATGTACAGCGGTGCAGTGGGGATCTGGAGGCACAGGGAATCTAGGACAGACGAACCCTTCAACACCAGCGGTGGGAGTGGCGACACCAGGAGGGAAGGGCATGTAGAAAGGGAGAACCGATCTCGGAGATCTATGTGTAACCTCCTCTCTGGGAGATTTGCAAGGAGGAGGCGGGTGAGGGTAGACGCCGGGGAGTGTAAGATAAGATATAATAATTATTTATAAACTATCAAGGGACCAGGGGTGGGATCGGGGAGGGAGGAGAATGGGGGGGAAAAAAGGGGAACCGAGCTAATTCCAGGAACCCAAGTGGCAGGTGAATTATGAGAGTGACGAGTGCAACGAATGTATAAGGGTGCTTTGCTCATTTGATGTATGTACAGATTGTGATAAGAGCCTTATGAGCCCCAATAAAAAGATTTAAAAAAAGAGAAAATGATTAGGCAAAGAATGTACGGATGTGCTTTATACAATTAATGTATGTATATGTATATGTATGGATTGTGATAAGAGTTGTATGAGCCCCTAATAAAATGTAAATAAATAAATAAATTTTAAAAAAAAGAAAAGAATGATGGTAATATACGTATGACTATGTCAGATACAATTGGTGTATGGATTGTAACAAGAGTTGTAAGAGCCCCCAATAAAATAAATAAATTTAAATTTAAATTTAAAAAAAACCACCACTCTCTCCTCCTGCCCCTTCATCTGCTCCCGTGTGCTCTGATCAAATATGTCCATCTCCCAGAGCTGCAGATTCAATGTCGTCCTTTGGAACAAATTCTATTCGGGGGAGGGGCAGGAATCCACTTAATTTATGGTGCTGGGACCAGCCTCCCAGAACTCTCCAGAGTGGAGCACAGCCTGGCCCACCAGGCCGTGATGATGATGTTCCTGAGTAGAGCAGCCAGTCCACAGAGAGAACAACATGGCTGGCCCCACTATGAGACATGATGCCCCTCAGTGACTAAGGGCGATACAGGGGGCAGCACCGGAGACACAGTGTGGGAATTGCACCTGACCTGATCCCACCACACCGAGGCAAATCACTGGGGGAGTGCAGTGGAACAGCAAGGGAATGGAGTGGCAAGGTCCCCAGGGAATGCTGAAAGTGGACTTTGGGGCCAGGGCGTGGTGCCCCAACAGACTGGACTGGAAAACGCTTCTAAGGGCCAGCAAACGATCCCTGAACTAACTACAAGCTTTTCTCTTGTGAACTGTTTTGTTCTGTTCTTTGTCAGTGGTTTGTTTTTGTTGTTTTGTTGTCTGGTTGTATACTGTTGCTTTGTTTTCCTCTGTCTAGTTTTCGTGCATGTTAGTGACTCCACAGGTCTGTCTGAATAGGACAGGCTGGATGAACTATCTGGAGGAAAAACAACGGGACCGACAGTTCTGGGGGGACTTGGGGTGGGGGGTTAGGGGGGGTAAGGAAGTGGTGTTAACAAACCCAGGGACAAGGGAAAAACATGGGACCCCAAATGGTAGAGAAGGGGGAGTGGCAGGCCTGGTGGGAAATGATCAAGGGTAAGGTTGCTTAAAGAAGAGGTATACTCTAGCCCAGGTGGCGATGAAGCATGGTAGTAGGGCAGGAGGAAAGTCAAGGGAGATGGAGGAAAGAGCTCGGAGTCAAAGGGCATTCATGGAGGTCTAGACAAAGACATGTACATGCAAATATATATAGGAGGATGGGGAAATAGATCTATGTGTCTATATTTATAGGTCAAGTATTAAGGTGGCGGAAGGACCTTGGGCCTCTACTCAAACACTCCCTCAATGCATGAATACCTTCTTTTATTAAATTGGAACTCTATGATGCTCACTCTCCCGACACGGCGGCTGGAGCCAAAGTGGGTGAACAAGTAAATGTGGTGAAGAAAGCTGATGGTGCCCGGCTATCAAAAGAGATAGTGACTGGGGTCTTAATGGCTTGAAGATAAACAAGCGGCCATCTAGCTCATAAGCAACAAAGTCCACATGGAAGAACACACCAGCCTGTGTGATCGAGTGGTCCCAAAGGGATCAGTTACCAGGCATCAAAGAACAAAAAATCATATCATTGACTGCACACCTCCATGATAGGATCGCTGAAGACAAATGGGTGCATAAGCAAATGTGGTGAAGAAATCTGATGGTGCCCGGCTATCAAAAGAGATAGTGTCTGGGGTCTTAAAGGCTTGAAGGTGAACAAGCGGCCATCTAGCTCAGAAGCAAATAAGCCCACATGGAAGAAGATCACCGGCCAGTGCGATCACGAGGTGCTCAATGGACCAGGTATAAGGCATCATGCAAAAAAAAAGATATAAGTGTGTGTATGTATGTGTATATATGTGTATATGTATATATGTATGTGTATATATGTATATATATATCATATTAAAAGAAGGGGGAAGTGCAGAGTGGAGACCCAAGGCCCAAGTGTCGACCAATGGAGATCCCCTCATAGAGGGGTTTAGGAGAGGAGATGGGTTAATTAGGGTGTGAGGTAGTATCGATGAAAAACACAGCTTTCCCCCAGATCCTTGACGCTTCCTCCCCCCAACTACCATGATCCGAATTCTACCTTGCAGGGCTGGATAGGACAGAGGCTGTACACTGTTGCATATGAGGGTTGGAGGTACAGGGAATCCAGGGTGGATGATACCTTCAGGACCAAGGGTGTGAGGGACGATGCTGGGAGAGTGGAGGGTGAGTGGGTTGGAAAGGGGGAACTGATTACAAGGATCCACATGTGACCTCTTCCCTGGGAGAGGGACAGCAGAGAAGGGGGGAAGGGAGACTCCGGATAGGGTAAGATATGACAAAATAACGATGTATAAATTACCAAGGGCATATGAGGGAGGGGGGAATGGAGAGGGAGGGGGAAAAAAAAGAGGACCTGATGCAAGGGGCTTAAGTGGAGAGCAAATGCCTTGAGAATGCTTGGGGCAGGGAATGTATGGATGTGCTTTATACAATTGATGTATGTACATGTATGGATTGTGGTAAGAGTTGTATGAGTCCCTAATAAAATGTAAAAGAAGAAAAGAGAAAAAAAAAACCACCAAAAACCTCCATCTGCACAGTGAGGCAGTGAAGGGACAAGAGTCCCGAGTCCCTTGGCTCTCACACAAGGCCACCAAAGGCTACCTCTAAGTGGGGGTCTGGCAACGTTGTGGATGGGTGGGCAAAGCTATCAAGCGGCCCATGAGGGACTTCATTGGCCCTGGAGAACTGGGTGGGAAGGAGGGGTGGCGGGCAGAGCTGAGGCCGAGTAGACACTTGGTAAGGCTGTGGTATTGAGCGGCAGAGACATGGAGGTTTGGACATGAGTGGTGGTGGACTCAGGCCGGCTGTGACGCTGCCTCGGTACCAGGTCCCCTCACCCCGTGCTCTCCCGTGCTCTCCCAGGCTCCAGGTGCAAGACTATGCCTCCTGGGCAGCCAGTGTGCAGTGAGATTTGCAGGTGGTGGAGAAGCCCCAAGACCCCGGCAGTGGAGCCCAAAGCTTCAGTGTCCACCAAGAGCTGCGGGACAAGCGGGAGGCCCAGAAGGAGCTGCACCAGTGCGCCACCCAGCGGGGACAGCAGGTGCTCCAGGCTACAGGGCCGTCCGCCGTGGAGGTCGGCTCCCCTTTCTGGCCCTCCCCCAGCCCACTGGACCACTGCACCCTGGCCCCACAGGGCCAAGCACCTTTCTTTTCTATTTTTTAAATCATTTTTTGGGGGGCTCATGCAATTCTTATCACAATTCATACATACATGCATTGTGTCAAGAACATATGTACAGGCTCTTCCTCTAACTGTAGCGGCCTGAGGTGACCTGCTAAAATGGTTCGCTACTCATTTGACCCAGAAAACCCTACAAAATCCTGCAAATACAGAGGGTCGAATCTCCGGGTCCACTTCAAAAACACTCGTGAAACTGCCCAGGCCATCAAAGGCATGCACATCTGGAAAACCACCAAATACTTGAAAAACATCACTCTGCAGAAGCAGTGTGTGTCTTTCCGACGGGACAATGATGGTGTACGTAGATGTGCCCAGGCCAAACAGTGGGGTGGGACCCAGAGTTGGTAGCCCAAAAAGAGTGCTGAATGTTTGGTTCACATGCTTAAAAATGCAGAAAGTCATGCTGAACTTAAGGGTTTAGATGTGGATTCTCAGGTCATCGAGCACATCCAGGTGAACAAAGCCCCCAAGATGCACCACCGGACTTACAGATTTCTTGGCTAGATTAATCCACACAGGAGCTCCCCCTGCCACATTGAAATGATCCTGACTGAGAAGGAACAAATCGTTCCCAAGCCAGAAGAGGAGGTTGCACTGAAGAAAAAGATTTCCCAGAAGAAACTGAAGAAGCAAAAACTCATGGCTTGGGAATAAATTAAGCTTAAATAATAAAAGGGTTTTTTTTTTTAAAGAACATATGTACATTTGTTGTCATCATCATTCTCAAAACATTTGCCTTCTACTTGAGCCCTTAATATCTGCTGTTCATTTTCCCCCTCCCTCCCCACTCCCCCCTACCTCACGAAACCTTCATCATTCATAAATTAATATTATTTTATCATATGTTGCACTGTCCAAAGTCTCCCCTTTCCTTCTTCTCTGCTGTCCCTCCCGCAGGGAGGAGGCTATTTGTAGATTCTTGTAATCAATTTCCCCTTTTCACCCCACATTCTGTCCACCCTCCAGGCATCGCCACTCTCACCACTGGTCCTGAAGGAGTCATCTGTCCTGCGTTCCCTGTGTTTCCAGTTCCTATCTGTACCTATGTACACCCTCTTATCTAGCCAGATTTGTAAGGTCGAATTGGGATCATGAGAGTGGGGGGAGGAAGCATTTTAGAACTAGAGGAAAGTTATATGTTTCATCGTTGCTACCCTGCACCCTGACTGGCTCATCTCCTCCCCACAACCCTTCAGTAAAGGGTGTCCGGTTGGCTACCAATGGGCTTTGAGTCTCCACTCTGCACTCACCCACATTTTCAATGATATGATTTTTTGTTCTTTGATTCCTGATACCTCATGGTCCCTTCGACAGCTCGTGGTCACACAGGCTGGTGTGTTTCTTCCATGTGGGCTTTGTTGCTTCTGAACTAGGTGGCCACTTGTTTATCTTTGAGCCTTAAAGATCCCAGATGCTATATCTTTTGACAGCCAGGCACCATCAGCTTTCTTCACCACATTTGCTTATGCACACGTTTGTCTTCACTGATCGTATCAGGAAGGTGGGCACCCACTGATACGATTTTTAGTTCTTTGATGTCTGATAACTGGTCCCTTCTACACCTCGTGGTCAGCCAGGCTGGTGTTCTTCTTCCATGTGGGCTTTGATACTTCTCAGCTAGATGGCCGCTTATTTATCTTCAAGCCTTTAACACCCCAGACGCTATATCTTTTGATAGCCGGGCACCGTCAACTTCCTTCACCACATTTGCTTATGCACACATTTTTCTTCAGCAATCGTGTCGGGAAGGTGTGAATCCTGGAATGCCAATTTAATAGAACAACGTGCTCTTGCATTGAGTAAGTGCTTGAGTGGAGGCCCAATGTCCATCTGCTGCCTTAGTACTAAACCTATAAATATATGCACACAGATCAGTTTCCCTACACTCATATAAATATATTTACATATGTACATTCCAGTCTTTGGACCTCTATAAATACCCTTTGTCACCTAGTTCTCTCCTCTATTTCCTTTTATTTTCCTCTTGTCCCACTATCATGCTCAGCCTTCATTTGGGTTTCAGTAATTTCTCTCGGTTACCTTGCCCTTGCTGAATCCCTACCAGACCACTCACACCCTCCTTGCTACTGATTTTGGATAACTTATTGCTCCCCTGTCCCTGGGTTGGTCAGCACTACCCCTTTGCCCCCTTCTCTCCCACTCCCCTATTCCCCCGGAACTATTGGTCCCCTTGTTTTCTCCTCCAAACTATTCATGCAGTCTATCGTATCTAGATAGGTCTGTAGAGATAATAATATGCACCAAAAATCAAGTCATTGCAAGATAGGCAATGAGTGAGAACACAGCAATGACAACAAAAAGGAAACCAATTACCCATAGAAGAATAAATTAATTTTGGAAGGCAAATGCTTTGAAAATGATGAGGGCAAAGAATGTACAGATGTGCTTTATACAACTGATGTAAGTATGGATTGTGATAAGAGTTGTATGAGTCCCTAATAAAATGCTTTTTTAAGAATAAAATAAAAGAAAAAAATTTTAAAGAAAGAAAAACCTATACATAGATGAAGGTCTGATTTTTAATCTCTAGGCATGTCCTTCAGTCAGGTCCAATGGGGTACCATGCTTTGGCCCCAGAGTCTGTCCTTTGTACTACCTCAGGGTCTCCCTGCTCTGCTCCCACGGTTGCTCTGCCACACACTTTTAGTGGTTTGCCTCAGTGCCATAGGATCAGTCTGGGCCAGTTCTAACCCTGAGTCTCCAGTGTTGTCCCCCTTAGGGCACTGGGCCATCAATGGACGGTGTGTCTCGTAGTGGGACCAGCCACATTGTCCACTCTGTCCATTGGCTGTTCAGAGCCGGGATATCGTCCTCCAGGCCTGATGGTCCAGGATGTGCCCCACTCTCTCTTCCTTCCCCTTCTTTGCTCCCATTTGCTCTGATCAAACATGCCCCTCTCTCCTAGATGCAGCTTCAGTGCTGTCCTCTGAAGTAAATTCTTCTAGGGGCAGGGGCAGTTGTCCACATAGCTGGTATGGGAGCCCAGCCCTCAGGCCCCTCCACTGGCTCCCCACTCCGTGCGGGCACACTGCATTCATCTGGCACTGGCTTGATATCTGGTCCCTCTTTCCCTGTGGAAACACAAACAATACCCTCCCCTTGGGTGGGACAGTCAGGCACCTTTTCTCTGGAGCTTCCCTCAGCACCACCTTCGGTTGTGTCCATGCCCAGGTCCAGGAAAGGCTATGCGCCCTGCAGGATGCTTGGGAGCAGGTCTTTCAGGCCTGGGAACGGAAGCAAGGGAGACGGCAGGCCATGCACCGCAAGCAGCTCTTCCTCAGACAGTGTGGAAGCTGGACAAGATCCTGCAGGCCCAGGAGACAGCTCCCCTCACCACACACAGACACACTGACCCCAGGACCTCCAGTCCTCCTGTAGTACCACCCCAATCCCCCTTGCTTCCTGGATCACTGGCTGCTATTCTGATACGGAGCTAGATAGTGTGTCTTCCCAAGTTCCCAAGGGGAAACCTGAGCCTCAGGTCACTCAGGGCCATCTCCTCCCCACACCTGGCCCCAGCCAGCCAAGCCCTACGCGGTTTGGTTGGAAATTGATGGGGCTCCTCCCCACCTCGTCAGAAGTTGGGATGTTCCTAACGGCCCCAAGGTTGGAGTGCTCTTCTTCCTCAGGTTCCATCCCCTCCTGCTCAGCACCCACCTCCCCACCCCCAGCCGCAGGCCCCTTGATGTACCCCCAGAGAGCCCAGGCTGTAAACCAAGGTTCTGGCAAATGTTGCTGTCTAGGGTTCCCTTTGAACCACCATCTGTGCCCCTGATCCCCCCCACCACCACCTCTGTGTCACCTCCATGGCTGACCCAGGTATTCCAGGAAGCCAGTGCCCTGGAGGGCTCTGTGGAAGAGGTGGAGCGGCTGATCCAGAAGCATGGCACCTTCCAGAGGTGCTGAGCACACAGGAAAGGGAGGTGATGGCCGGGACGGTCATGGGCATGACCCTGATAAGGCCGGGGTATCCAGACTGTTGGGGGCACACGGGTGAGGTGTGTATGCACACCGAACCTGTGCTGGTGGGTGAGGGATTACCAAGGAGCCAGTGGCTCCAATCCAGGGCTGGTGACCAAGCCAGGTGCCCAAGCACCCAGAAGCACATAGGGATGGGTTAGGCCACACTCTGGGGACCACAGAGGGCATTTGATCTGCCCATATCACATGGCCCCTGCTTCCTTCTGCCCAGGAGCCTGGCCAACCCTCTACTGCAGAGCTGTTAGTGAGGGTTAGACACTTATAGTGAGGGCTATGGGCTGTGAGCCAGCCCCAGCAGGGGTACACTCGGTACTCAGGGCTGGGTCCACCTCCCACTTCCCACCTCCCACTACGCAGGCGGCTGCGCTGAGAGAGTAGGCCAGGGTGCTGCCAGGCCCCTGGGTTCAGGGCCTGCTGGGCACGATATGAGAGCGGCCGGCTTGAGTGGAAGCCCTGGGAGAAGGTCAGCGACACAGCTTCACACCTCTCTGATTACTGCCGGCTTTCTCATGGCTGCTAGCCAGGTCAGAGGGCACCCCACCTGAACCCCATTTTACCTTTACAAGTGACCTTCAGCCCCACTAGGGGCCAAGGGGCGGCCTGCGGTGGAACGGGATGTGGAGAGTTTAATGGCTTTTCCAGGGGCAAAGCTAGGACTGGAGTCCAGGGCCCTTGATTCTCAGACCCATGTGGACACCTCTCATTCTGATCGGCAGAGTAGACAGGGCCCCAGGGGTGGGTGAGGGGCACCCTCCACATGAGAACCCACCCATGGCCCATGCCCAGCCACTTCCTAGATCTGAAGACTGATGGGCCTGGGCCCTGTCATCTTGGGTGAAAGAAAAATTATTGTGCTGTCCCTGAGCCTGGTCAGAATTTCAGTCCTTGGCACAGCCCGAGGGGTAGACGGAGTCACCGCTTGGGGCCAAGGCAGTATGAACATCAGGGCACTCATGTCCCCACCATCACACAGGACGGCGACTGGATCCAGGCGTGGGGCCAGCAGCTGGAATAGCCTGTCCCTCTTGGGGACCTCAAAGAGAAGCTGATGCGGTTTCAGAAACACCTGGCCTATGAGACAGAGACCCCATAGAAGGGAGGCAGGAAGGGAATTGACAGGAAGACCTGGGACCCCTGATAGGTACTGGTTTTCCATCCAGCAGCCTTGTCCCCAACACCCGCAGTGTCACTGTGCAGACACTAATCAGACTCTGTCACCTGCCGGAGGCCAAGGCCAAGACAAGCCAGGAAGAAAGGATCGAAGAGAACCCTGGGCAGAAGAGCAGAGGCCAAGTCTGTAATGTGCCCGTCCTCCACAGGGTGCCCTTGCTAGAGTCCTGGATCTTGGGAAGAATCTGGAGAGCATGGAGAAACTGCTGCACAGACACGAGGCCTTGGAGCAGGAGATGGGCCTCCTCCAAGTTCAGGGGCAGGTATGGCACTGGGTCTAGCATCGGGGCCAGGCCAGGGGACCTCTTCTGTGGGACCTTGCAGAGGAAGAGCTGATCCAGGATACTCCCATACCAGGGGCCTCTTGAGCACAACCTAATCCCCTTCCTCAGCCTCCGGACATACCCCATATCCCGGAGCAGAAGGCAGCCCTCCTCTGCCAGAGAAGTCTTGGGTGAGCCCGCAGCCTCGGCCACAGGTGCCAACAGTTTATGGACAGCTGGCAACAGCTCCAGAGCAGAGCCCAGAAGTGGTATGGGCACCCTTTGGGTCCATTTCTTCACTCCTGCCCCCCTTCAGCAATCAAGTCCCATGCATCCCTTTGACTCCTTGTTTTAGGGTACAAAAGAGACCTTCAGGACAAACAATGTAAAGAAAACATCAATCAAGTCTTAAAAGAAATCACGACCACACAATGACCCAGACACATCATACGTGAAACAAATCCAGGGAGACTCATATGTGTGTAAGAAAGAGGTCTACTGGCGATATCTAAAACAGATGGAAATAGAGTTACCATATGACCCAACAACCCCCGCACCCTTACTGGGCAAGAAACAAACCAAGATCAGACATCTGTGCTCCAATGTTCATTGTGGCACAGTTCACAATTGCAAGGAATTGGAAACAACCCAAATTTCCATCACCTGACAATTGGATTAAAAAGCTGGGGTACTCTACCAGCGGGGATCAAGGATGTAATGTCACACCGGAAGTTCTCAGAGCCCCAGCATGGGTCTCTGGGCTTTCTGCCTCGGAAGCGCAGCAGCTGGCATGGCAGGAAGGTGAAGAGCTTCCCCAAGGATGACGCCTCCAAGCCGGTCCACCTGACGGCCTTCCTGGGCTACAAGGCCGGCATGACCCACATTGTGCGCGAGGTCCACAGGCCAGGCTCCAAGGTGAACAAGAAGGAAGTGGTGGAGGCCGTGACCATCATGGAGACCCTTCCCATGGTGGTGGTGGGCATCGTGGGCTATGTGGAGACACCTCGCGGCCTCCGGACCTTCAAGACGGTCTTTGCGGAACACATCAGTGATGACGAGTGCAAGCGGCGGTTCTACAAGAACTGGCACAAGTCGAAGAAGAAGGCTTTCACCAAGTACTGCAAGAAGTGGCAGGATGACGAGGGTAAGAAGCAGCTCGAGAAAGACTTTAGCAGCATGAAGAAGTCCTGCCCGGTCATGCGCGCCATCGCCCACACCCAGACGCGCCTGCTCCTCCTGCGCCAGGAAAAGGCGCACCTGATGGAGATGCAGGTGAACGGGGGCTCGTTCCGTGGCTGAGAAGCTGGACTGGGCCCGAGAGAAGCTGGTGCCAGTGAACCAGGTGTTCGGGCAGGATGAAATGATCGACGTCATGGGGGTGACCAAGGGCAAAGGCTACAAAGGGGTCACCAGTCGTTGGCACACCAAGAAGCTGCCCCGAAAGACCCACCGAGGGTTGCACAAGGTGGCTTGTATCGGGGCCTGGCATCCCGCCCGTGTGGCCTTCTCGATGGCCCGCGCTGTGCAGAAAGGCTACCACCACTGCACAGAGATCCAAAAGAAGATCTATAAGATTGGCCAGGGCTACTTCGTCAAGGACGGCAAGCTTATCCAACAACGCCTCCACTGACTAAGATCTCTCTGACAAGAGCATCAACCCCCTGGGCGACTTTGTCCACTACGGGGAAGTGATCAATGACTTTGTCATGCTCAAGGGCTGCATGGTGGGCACCAAGAAGCGAGTGCTCACTCTGCACAAGTCCCTGCTGGTGCAGAACAAGCGCCGTGCCCTGGAGAAGATCGACCTCAAGTTCATCGACACCACCTCCAAGTTGGGCCATGGCCGTTTCCAGACCGTGGAAGAGAAAAAAGCTTTCATGGGACCACTCAAGAAAGACCGGATTGCCAAGGAGGAAGGCGCATAACAGATGGTACAACTGGTGGGATCAGAATAAAGACTTCTTTTTCAGTGGGGGGAAAAAAACTGGTACATACATACAATGGAGTACTACGCATCGCTAAAAAGTAGTGATGAAAGTTTGAAGCACATCACTGCATGGGAAGAACTGGAGGAAAGCATGCTAAGCGAAGTAAACCAAGCACAAAATGACAAGAACACATTGAGTCCACGGAGGTAAGCTTTAAAAACAATGCAAAAGGGACATAGGGGAAAAGCTACTGTATGAACATTCCTGGGGTGAGGACCAGGTAATATGGCAGGGACCAGACCAAATTCAGGGATACACATGGTAGACAGATAAAAAGAGGCGGGGAAAGGAAAAGTAATAATAATAATAAATAAATGGGTAGCGGGGTCACAGGGCACTAACCGCCCAAGGGTGCCACCGTGAACCCCCTATATCTCCGATCTGCCTGCCTCTGTGCCTTGGCCTGTGCTCACCCTTTCTCTACTTGGCTCGGTCCTACACCTGTTCTTTTGTGTCTGGCTTATGTCCTTACCAGCAGCCCTGCTGGCGTAGTGGTTACAAATTAAACTGTGATCTGCAAGACCGGCAGTTCAAGTCCACTAGCTGCGCCTTGTGAGAAAGATGAAGCTTTCTATGTCTGTAAAAGAGTTACCATCCCCGGAACCCAAGGGGGCAGTTCCACTCTGCTCTTTAGGGTCACCATGAGACAGAGTTGACTGGATGGCAGTGAGTTGCGAATTTTATTTATTTCATTCCCAGCATGTCTTTCCAAGGTTCATTTGTGACCTGACATTTATCCCCCTATTTTAATGAAAGGACACCACTCCATTCTAGAACTCGAACTCACTGACTTGGTCCATCCATCTGTCCACGTACTCAAAGGCGGCTTCCAGCTTTGGCTTTCGTAACTATAATGCAGTGATGTCCATAACTTAAAAGAAAGCGTTTTGACATGATGTTTTTAGGGGACACAGTGAGACCAGAGCATTTGTCCCTGCCGGTGAAGGGACTAGAGGTCAATCCTTTTTTTCCCCTTCTTTTTTAAGTGTCTCTATTCCCATCTATTCCCATCTATTAAGTGTCTCTATTCCCATCTATTAAGTGTCTCTATTCCCATCAGGACTGTATATGGTTTCTCTCCTTGAAACCAAATAATCCATTGTTGTGCCCATTACATAGAGCGGGGCACGAAGCTTACAAGCTAGTGCCCAGAACCTACAGCCACAAGGCTGGTGGCTGGAGGAGGTATGTGTGCCCACTGTGGCTGCAGGAGGGACAGAGGGGCCTGCAGGGGGGCCACTGGGCCTCAGAGACCTTCCAGGCGAGGCTACAGGAACTGCAGCAGCTCTGGGGCGAGCTGAGGGCCAACTGTAGGAGGAAAGAGGCCACGCTCCAGGAGGCCTGCAAGGTAGGACTGTGCACGCCCTGGGCCAGGTTGGATGGGACCCCAGGTTGCCCAGTGCCCACTGCTCACCCCACGTCCTGCCCCAGGCCCTGCGTACGGGGGAGCATCTGGGAGCTGGAGAGCTGGCTGCATCCTGTGGAGGGGGAGCTTCGAGTCCCTGGCAGTGGATAGGATTGTCCTGGGGTGGATGAGCTCCTGGGGGCACAGGCAGATGTGGAGGCAGCAGTGGCTGAGCATGCTCAAAGGGCACGGAGCCTGCTAGCCCGGGCCTGGGCCTTCATTCCTGAAGGGCTCAGCCTCAACGTGGAGGATCCTGCCCTGCTGCTGCTTCAGAAGTAGATCTGCCTGTGCCCCCTCCTCCTTCCCTGCAGGAATCCCACCCCTGTCCCCAGCACACTCACTCCCAGCGCTCCTGTGACCAGCATGAGGAGCTCACCTTAAGACTGTCAACCCTGCACCACCATCACCCCCTGACCCCCCCCCCCACCCCCAACCCTCACCCCCACCCCCCGCACTGACAGCAAGCTAGAGAGCCTGCGGGAGCCCTGAGGCCCGGAGCCTCCTTTCCCAGTTCTTTAGGGACACTGATGAGGAACTGGCCTGGGTGCAGGAAAAACTGGCCCTGGCCACAGCCAAGGACAACGGCCAGAGTCTGAGCGAGGTGCAGCACCTGCAGCAGCAGCACCAGGTGCCAGCCCACCCCAGGATCAGAGGGGAGGGTGTCTGCCCCAGCAGGGGGCAAGCACAGGGCCCTGAGTGACCACTGGAGACTACAAGAAGACACAATATGGGGCCCAAGGAGGAGCTTCTGCCTCAGCAGGCTTTGGGACATCCTGGGCTCTTTGCTGACCATGGAGACAGGGTCCATGTCTATGGGGCCCCATAAGGCTTCAAGGGAGTCTCCCAAGGAATGGCCTGTTCACATAGCAGCCCTGGAGACCTTGCGTACTCCACAGAACTTGGAGCAAGAGCTGCACAGCCGGTCCTGGCCAGGATGGTGGAGGACACAGGACACAAGCTGCAGGCTGGCACTTTGCCACCCAAGAGGTGGCAGCTGAGGTGCAGCAGCTGGAGAGCGCTATGCGCTGCCTGTGCGCAGAGGCATAGCAAAGGAGGCTGAGGCTACAGCAGGCTCAGGAGGCCCAGCAGCTGCAGATAGATAGAGGTGAGGGGCACGAAAAGTGGGGGTCTGCCCGGTGTCCAGGGCTCAAGGGGACTCCTATGGGGGACCCAGACTCTCGATGTGCCTAGCAACTCCTCTAAGCGCTCTCTTGTTCCAAGGCCTCTCTTCCACACGTGTCCAGAGATGAGACCCACTGGGTCCTTTAGCTTTGCTTTCCTACTGAGGCAGAATGAACCCAATGGCAGTGGGTGTGGGGGTGTCTCCTAAGCCGGTGGCTCTTCTCAGTCGGTTATTGCATTCGAATGTCCTGGAACTTTGAAAAGATATGGACATGCAGCCTCCAATCCAGACAAAATCTGGATCTACAGGGGTGGGGCCTAGGCAGAAGCACCTTTTAAAGCTCTCCTGCCAACCCCGCGGGGAGGAGGCAGCACACCCAGGTCCAGTGGGGAAACAGATAAGCCACTCTGGACAACCGTCTGGCCGGAACCACCGTGTTCTTGTGACATGGGAGAACTTCGTGGGAAAGGGAAAAGAAAAGGCCACAGGGCTGCAGGGGACCTCGGGGAAGGAGCTGTCTTGCTTCCTGAGAACCAAGACTGCCTTCAGAGTAAACTGTGGGAAATAAAAAAGAAACAGGGGGCGGGCTTCTAAAGAGCAGCCAGGTGGGCCGGTGCACTCCTTCTCAAGGCTGCAAACCCAGGCTGGAGGCCATGGCCCACCCGGCTGTCACCCCAGCTCCTGGAGGCAGAATCCTGGCTGGCAGAGCAGGGCTGTGCCCTGGACGGCATGAACACGGGCCTTGTGCACCCTGATGCCATGGTTGGAGGCCACCCAGAGTGAGCTGAAAGGGTTCTGCGGGCACCTGGAGGATTTGCAGAACTCAGACAGGTTGGCAGGGGGTGGGAAATCTAGGGAGCAGGGGGTGGGCAGCCAGAGAGGAGAGGGCAGCAATCCCCTGTGACTTTCCTGATGCAGCCCCACAGTGCTGTCCAGCTGTGGGCGGTGAGGGAGGTCCACGCAGTACGACTATGGGCAGCGGAGGCCCAGGGGTAGTGCCAACTGGAGGGAGAAGCCCTGCTCCTCCACGCCTGGCTGTACAGCAAGGTGGCCACTGCCGACTCCCAGGACTGTGGGCAGGACCTTGAGGGTGTGGAAGTGAAAGTGGATGGAGGAACGGAGGGTAGGGTAGATGCTGGGTGGGCTGAGGGGGCAGGAGATGCTCTGCGGAGTTCTAGAACCAGGGCTGAGGGATGTGGGAGCTGTTGGGGCCAGCTGGCCCTTTCGTGAGTTTTAGGAGCTGCCTGAACCCTATCCACATTGACCCTCTCCAGCCCCACCTTTGCAGATGCTGGAACAGAAGTTCAAGGTCTTCCGGGAGAAAGGGCAGAGTGTGGGGCTGCCAGGGTGCAGGCTCTGAGGGAGCTGGCAGGTGCCCTGGAACTCGACTCCCCCAGCTCCATGGCCCAGAGTCAAGTCCACAGGAGCTGGGTTGAGGCCACATGGGTGAGGCTGGACAAGGCAATGAAAGCCCGCACAGAGGTGGGTGCCTAGAAGGACAGGCCAGCGACAGCCAAGGGGCTCGGGACACAGGGGCCTACCCCAGATGTGTGTGCGTGTGTGTGCGTGTGTGTGTGTGCTCATGTGTAGGGGTGGGCATGTGGGTGTGTGCATGCGTACTTCTGTGTGTATTCTCGTGTGTGCATGTGTGTATGAAGGGGCATGGCTGACTCCGGCTCCCAGCATCAATCAGCCTTCCCCGTCCAACCACGCTCCTTCCTGCCCCCAGTTTGGAGTCCTTCAGCGCTGGTCACCCCTTGTGGCAGGAGCACGAAGTGGACTCTCCCAATGCTCCCTGAGCACGGGCCGCAGTTTCGTTGGGGGCACAGGCCCTGCTGGTCTTCTTGCTGACCGCCACTCTTAGAGCTCCCTGCCTCCCCTCACCACACCCTCCTTTCTCGGGATCTGGTGTCTCAGTGCACTGAGCACCTGACAGGTCCTGCAACCGAAATCCTGGGGCTGGGTGGCCCCGGGGCCAGCCCTTTCCACACTGACTGTTGGAGGTGCTACAGGCAGACCCCCTGACAGGCAGCCCACTCGCTCCCTGAGCCGCCGTCCTCATGTGCTCAGGGCTCCCCATCTTTTTGCCTTCCACCCAACATGCGTGTCAAGACCCTTTCCTCCCTCGAGCCCTGCCTGTGGCCCCCGGGCCTCATCAGGAACCTGCTGTGATCAGAGGAAACCATCTTCTAACCACCAAAGGGCCAGAAGGCACGAATGTACAGCGATGATAATAGGTAAAGGTCACGGTAAAGTCACAGAGGACAGGAAAGACAGGGGCGAGAGAATACAATACAGAGTCAGACATGTTTTATTAGGCATTCTCACTTCAGCTCCTCTTGATGGACCACGTGGAACTGGGAGAAGTGGAAACTTTGCTATCTTGGGACGTGTATAGGGAGCCTGTAGACACACCTCTTCAGTAGTGACATGGGTCACAAGGTGGGTGGTATCTATCGTAAGGCCCCTGTACTTGAGCTCACCAAGGTGAGGAAAGCATTGGGGGAAGCTACAAAGGGGGCTGGGTGTCACGGTGAGAAGAGAGGGCAAAAGGATCATATCTGCTTCTACACAGAGATACAATCAGCCATGTGCTCACGTTAAGGCAGCCTAGCTGTTAACGGAGAATCCGTGAGAATGATTTTTAAAGTAGGATAATGTACTTGGACTTTACCTCTAACTTACCAAAGTAGAGGCTTTCCTACGGTGGAACACCAGCTTTCCAGATTCTCACTGTTATAAGTTAGGGAATAGAGTCTTCGTCCTATTTCCCTCCGTGTTAACGCCCCACAAATCCCCAAGCCACAGTCTTTGCTCAAAAGGAGGTGGCCCTGTTCTCAGGGAGAAAGTTGCTGGCCCTCCTTCCCGCTGTGCCCTCGACTTCCACAAGGCGGCGCTCGAGCTGTGGGGCCACATGCAGAAGGTGGTCCTGGTGGAGGGTGCTGTCCTTGGCCACTACCTGGCGTCTGTGGAGGTCCTGCAGCGCCAGCACCGCCTCTTGCAGGGAGGGCCCCAGTCCCTCCCCCTCCTCCGCGTGAACCCCTCTTTGTAGGCAATGGATGGATGAGGAGCCCTCGCCCCCAGCTGACCTCAGGCAGGACTGCAGCCTGCCCCTGCCCCCTCTGCGATGGGGGGTGACGAGCCTGGGCTTGACCTAGGCTGGGGTACAGCCAGGATGGCCTGCAGAGTCCTGGGTGGAGAAGCATTCAGCCTGCTCTTTGCCAGCTGCAGAGGGAGCTGGTGGCTGTGGACGAGGTGGTGGTTCAGATGGGGATGGAGGCCATTCAGGTACACCCTGCGGTCCAGGAGGGCCTGGCCGGGCAGCTGGCTGAGGTGCAGGAGGCCTGGGCCACCTGGACATGAAGTCCTGGGAGCAGGGCCAGCAGCTGGAGTGGGCAGCCCATGGCCATGCCTTCCTCAGGCACTGCCAGGAACTGCTGTATGTGCCACCCCACCTGGATGGGGGCTCGCTCTGTTCCATGCAGGTGGGGGCACTCAGCTCTTCCCTGCTTCCTCCCTTTTCTGCCCTCCTGGCCCTAAGACCTGTTCCCATGCCCTGTCCCCCACCCAGCACTCGGGCTCAAGAGAAGCAGGCGCTAGTCTATATCCTCAGAAGGGCCAGCTGGGGCCAAGGAGACACTGGGGCAGGAGCTCTGCCTGAGAGCCCAGGCAGTGCGGCCGGCGGGGTAGCAGCTGTTGGACACCAGCCACGTCATAGCCCCAGAGATGTGCGCGCTGAGGGCTAATGTCAGGGTGGTGCGTGGCCAGAGCCCCCTTTCCTGCTTCTCCCTGCTCCACGGTAACCCAGTCCTGCCCCACCCAGGCCACACCCTGCGCCCCTCCCAACAGCCCTCTGCCCCCCAGGTCACAGCGTCTCCAGGAGCTGAACAGGCAGCTGCAGGAGCTCCGGACGACCTGGGCCCTTCACCAGGAGCACTGCCTGGTGAGCCAGGACCAGGAGGAGCTTCGGGGAATGCTGGGTCAGGCTGAGGTCTGGCCGGCCTCCTGAGAGGACCTCCTGCTAGACCCTGACTGTGGGGTGAGCAGGGATCCACCCCTTAGAGGGCCACATGCCTGGCACCAGGACTTGGAAAGGCAGCTGGCGGCCCAGGAGGAGAAGCTCACCCAGCTCCAGATGTAGGTGAGGGTGTGGAGGGCGGGACTGAGGAGGGGTCGAGGGGCCTCAACCTGCGGTGGAGTCCCCAGAGCATTGATCCGCCCTGAGGGGCACCCCTTCGAGGAAACAGCCGCAGGGTCCTGTCCTCCGTGGGCAGTCTGGCTCTGTGGGGTCCATCACAGCTTCTTCTGCCCAACTGCTCCCTCCCCTCCTCCTCCTGGTTTCCCCCTCTGAGAGCTGCCCCCAGAGCAAGCCCTGTGGGACACAGAGGGTCACTATGGGTGGAAACCAATCAATAATCTCATGGGTGCAGAGCACACTCTGAGGAACACAGGGGAGGTGACACTAGCTACAGAGAATCTGAGTGGAGCGTGGGTTTGTAATCCTTGTGTAGGCTGGGGGTGGGTTGATATCACAGGATCCTGTGGGACTGAAAGTGAGGACCTGAGGGTGGATGGGCAGAGGGAGTGCCCCATCCTCTGAGGCAGGAAGGTGGTCAGCTAGGGTGAGCACGGAGGAAGATGAGCAGGGGCTCTGCAGTCACACAAATGTCACCTAAGAATCTCACTTTAGTATAAAATGTTTGTCTCCATTGCAAAGCCACCTCTAGCAACTAGGATCCCCTCTCTCCCCATCTGGAGCAGACGAGTGAAGAAAATCAAAAACTGAAGCAAAGCAGTCAACAGGACTAACGGACCACCAACACCACAGCCCTCCATCCTTGTCCTGGAGACCAGGAGAGTTAGATGGTGCCCAGCCACCGCCTCAAACTGCTCTGGTTGAGCTCAAACTGGCAACTTGTGCACAGCTTGAAAGCCAATGGAAGTCGACTTCATGAAGAGAGGGCATTACAAGTTTGACAGGGACTACTGGATCCCCGAACCAGGGCCCTTCAAATCCAAAACAGAGCCCAGCTCCGGGAATCACCCCTGCCCAAGCAACAGTCGAGCTGATAAAGTGAACGCATGGCACCTGTGAGGCACTTGCTTCCCAGAGCAAAGGGGAGCATTTGCCCTCAAAATTCAGGAGGGAGGGAGGGGCCAGGGAGGAGGTAAGAAGAGTGCTGTGTTATATTATGAGGGCTGCAAACAAAATGTGTAGAAATTGTTAAACTGCTCTGCATGTTTCCACTTAAAACAAAACCCTCTATATTAAAATTCATATATATATGTGCATTATATGTGTATATATATATATATATTAGTCAAACCCAAGGTCAGAAAAAGGCATGCCCCGGGCTGCTGCTCGTGGCAAGGTCAGTGGTGTGAAACCCATCAGAAAGACGCGGCTCGGTTGTCTGCTCCCGTAGTGACAGCCTCAGAGAGCCGCAGGGGCCGTCGTGTGCTGTCCTACAGGGCCTCGATGATAGAAATCGACTCGATGGCAATGATTTGAGTGCTTTGAAGGTCAGAAACTGTAGACAGTGATCTATAAACGTCCTTCTCTCCTGTAAGGTGTCTGTAACACAATCAAAGGAAAACAATCGGTCTGCACTCCAGATCTTCAATGGGACCATTTCCAGGGAGCCTGGCCACACACTGCCAGGCTGTGCCTTCTCAGATCCGCTGGCACTGCTAGGAAGGTTGTGGGCCCTGCAGGGGTGGGGGACTCTCCAGCCTGCTCCCCAGCAATAGAGGCACTAGGCCAAGACTGGAAGAGCCCCGGCGGGGGGAGAGTGGGGAGGTTGAGGCAATCACTGTGCCCTGCTTCTGACACTCTTCATGTGGCTGCTATGGTCACCCTTGACCTCAGGGAAGGCCAAGGGTCACCAGGGCAGAAAACACTTCCTTTTTACGGTGAGGGCCATATCAGGTCTCAACTCCACTGCTAATTAGATGTGGTCTCTAGCAAGTAACCCAGCCTCTCGGTGCACCCAGTTTCCCCAGTGCTATCTGGAGTCCCCAGAAGGGCCAGGTACAGCGAGGCTGCTTGCAGCTGGGCCAGAACCAGCAGCTGCCCTCATCGTGCCCTGAAGCCAGAAGCCCAGAACTCAAAGGCTGAGCTTTGCTGAAGGTCGTCCGACAGGGCCTCTCAGCTTAAGTAAGCTGTCCCAAGCTCCAGGCTGCACAAGTTGCTCCCTGGAACACGTGGTCCGGGCCCCCAATGTGGGCACACAGAAAGCCAGTTCACCTCTCAGGACAGTGGTGGTGTGACTGGATGTGGACACGCCCGCATCGCCCGCTCGGGGCTCCTGGAGCAGGGTCCCCATCTGCTCTGCACCTCCCGCACCAGACGCCCAATGCCCTGGGACTAAGAGAAGCCTCACCCCCACCCGCCAGGGCAACCCATGGTCCCCAGGCAGCTTCTGGACCATGTCACTCCCTTCCCCAGACTTGATGGCTGTCCCACCCACGGGCTCAGCCCTCTGTACTCATGCCTGTCCATGTGTGCATGTGTGTTTGCGGGCGCACCTGTGATAGATGTTCACGTGTTTTTGGTAGATGCGTGTCCATCGGTGTGGTGTGTGTTCATCCAGGTGTGTTTATGGTATACATGCCTGTGGTATGTCCATCCATGTGTGTGTGTCTGTGTGGTGTGCGTCCATGGGCACACACACACATCTGCAGACCCGTGCGATCCTTCAGCTTCCTGCTGCTGGCTGGTCTGCAGAGAAGAGCAGGCCCTCTCGGAACGCCTTGCCTACTGGAGCAGCACGGGGTTAGGGCAGCCTCTCTTGGCATAGTCCCAGCAAGCTTGCCTGGACTTGGCCTCCTGCAACTGTGCCCTTTGGCCTGCCTTCTCCTCTTCCCTCTCCAAACCAACCTCGGCTCATGGGCAGCCTGCTGCCTCCCCGTCCCTTGCTGTCACAGTCCCCTGCAGCTCTCCCAAGGCACAGGCCCCGTCGCCCTCCAAGGGGAGAAGAGAATCTAGTCAGGGGTCAGAAGGTGGAGGCAGAGAAGGCAGGGCAGGGCAAGGCTCTCTCTCTCTCTCTCACATGTGCAAGCAGGAGCCCCTGTTCCCCCCTACTCCCACCCCCCAGAATGTGCAGCACCCCTGAGCCCACCACCCTCCACCAGTGGAGACATCCTGGGGCACCATCTCCGCTGTAATTGCCCACCTCCACGCACTCTCCCATGGGGTCCAGTTCATGAATGGGATGAATGGCTGGGGTGAAGCCTCATCCTGGGCACAGGGGTACTGAGCAGTCACTCCTGCCCTGACTCTCACTCTGTGCCCAACCTGGGAGTCACTCAGCCATGCATTGGGGGGAAGGGGGAAGGGGAGTGTCATGGGAATCCACGTGGTTACCAATGCTAGAGGAACGTGGGGTATTGTCAGGGAGGTGGTGGTGGGGCAGGTGTGACCCAGGGACCCAACATTAATTCACTGGGCCTCGCTGCTCCTCCACAGGGGTGGGTGGGGCCAGAAGTGACCCTGGGGCTGTAGGTGAGTGGGTGGGCCCAGAAGTGACCCTGGGGCTGTAGGTGAGGACGTGCTCCATCCAGGTCACCACATGGAACCAGCCACAGACTGCCCATGCAGGCTCGCCACAGTCTAGCCAGGCCAGCACGCAGCACCCTGGGAACGGGCAGCTCCTGGTAAGGGGCAGCCCTTCCGAGGTCACACCTTCCTAGGCTCTTCCTCAAGGTGCTCTGACCCCCACCCGGCAAAGAGGGCAGCTACTGGCTGTGAGGGTGGGGCAGGGGTGCCCGAAGCAGACACCTCCTACGGGGCTTCCTGCTGGGAAAGGGTGGCACAGCACCAAGAGGCTGGCAACTCTTTGCGGGGCCAGGGAGATGTGTCCTTGTCTTGTTTCCTAAACTGGTCTTTGATGGTGGTACCAAAGGTCTCCCCATTCGTAGCAGCAATGACATCCTCAGACCGTTGGTGGGACGAGTCATATAATGTGTGCAGCCCCCGAGTCCCTGCGTACAGCATTCAGAGCAGCAGGGCGGGGGAGCCTGGGACCCTCCCCCCAGTGCCAGCACTCTACACCGGGCCCAGCCACCCCGAACCCCAACCCCACCCCATTTACACCCCGGCTGCCACAGCACCTCTGCACCCCACCTCTCCCGGTGCTTGGAGAAGAGGCCCACTGTGGCCTGCTCCAGGGGCCCAGGGCCCAGGACCAGAGCAGCTGCTGAGCTGTGGCAAGCCCGTAGTCACAGCTTCAGTTCACAGTGCAGATGGCCCTCTGTGAGGTGCTGGCAGCTCCTGCCCCGTCTGGGGTACCAGGGCATACACCCAAGGCTAGGAAGGGTGCTGCTGGGGCCAACCAGGCCCTCCGAGGCCCCAGAACACTGGGGGATGGCTCTCTGAGGCTGAGGCATGGTGTCACTCGGGGCGGGCTGTCAGTGCTGCCTCCTCTTCCGCACGGCCTCGCGCAGGGCAGCCGGCAGCCGCTCCTGGTTGTTGCAGATGTTGTAGTGGGCCAGGCCCAGAAGCTTGTCCAAGTCCTCTTGGCTATAGGTCACTTTCGAGTAGTGGTAGGGGGAGTCAGACGGAGACAGGTTCACCCGGCCGGCCTCCTGCTCCTCGGGTGTCCTAGGGACCCCTGTGCAGAGAGCACATCGTGGGCATGGAGGGGCAGGGTGCTGGGGTGGAGGGAGGGTCTGCTGGGTCGGGGAGGCTGGGACACCAGGAAGGGGGTGGCGGCAAGCTGGCTCACCAGGGGCTGAGTGGTCCCGGAAGGAGTCGTTGACCAGGGGGAAGTGCAGAATGACTGGGGCCTCAGGCCGGCCGGGATCAGAGAACTTGTGGCACTCCCGAGGCTGGCGCTCCTCATCGAGGCTGGGAGAGATGGGCGGGAACGGGATGCCCTGCTCTTGGCACATGCGGCCCACCAGCTGCAGCTGCCTTGGGCTCCCTTGGTCCTGGACACTGACGTCACATAGGACCAAGCATCAGTCGGAGTGGACAGCCGTGCCGCAGCCCCTCAGAGCTCCACCAAACGGACTGTAGCCATCACTGAGGCCAGCCATGAAGGGCACACACCTCTCACTAAATTAACACAGAAACTAAACGCTGAGGTGTCGACGGCCTGCAACCAGCCGGGGTGCAGGTGCAGCCAACCAGATTCACCATCATATCCTCTCCCCATTGCGGAGAAAGCCCCCTGATGGAGCGTGAATGAAACCCCAGTTCTTTTCACAGGGAGTGCTGGTGGTGAAACAGTTATGTGCTGGGCGAGGTTCTGCAGGTTCAGCACTGGGAAACCACCCGCTGCTCCATGGAGAGAGGGCCGAGCACCACGTTCCTGAACTTGTGCCTCCACGTTGGTAGCCACAGACTCTCCCTTAACAGCCATGCTGCCTTCAAGTGAGCACATGGCTGGTCTGATCTCCCTACAGAGGCAGACATCCTCTGGCTCTCTCTTCCTGCTGTCGCCCAGCCCCCCTCTCAGCTTCCCCCAATGCAGCTGTTAGGCTTGCTCACTTGTGAACTCAGCGTTACTGTCGATCCCACCCACCTTGTGGCGTATGTAACTACTGAATATGCATGTCTTAAGGCTACCTGTAACTACCCCAAGATAATACAGATGCTCTCTCTTCCCCCACTTCCTCGTGGTCCATCAAGAGGAGCTGAGGTGAGCATGCTATCATAAAACGTGCCTGACTCCTTTATTGTACTCTCGCTCCCCTATCTCTCCTAGCCTCTATGACTTTACTAGACCTTTACTATTTTATCGCCATACAATTGTGCCTACTGACCCATTGGTTGTTAGAGGCTGATTTCCTGTGACAAACTGCTCCGTGGGCATTTTTACTCCCGTAAGCAGTTCGATCTCGGAAACACACCAAGGGGGACCCGGTGAGTCAGCATGGACTCCATGGTGGGGATCCTGGTTTGGTTCTTTTGACATGGTGTGGTGGTTAGATATTATGTCCACTTGGACCTGCGTGAAAGTGCAGGGGTGGAGTCCCACCTGTCACTCAGGTGGAAGCCTGGTGATCCCTCCTTGGAAGGAAGGGGAGATGCTATGAGCCTCTTCCTCCTCGCTGGGATTCTGTCTCCAGGGACGGCCCCATGGGGCCACCAGCCTGGAGAGCCGCCGACTCGGCCGTGTTCACGCCAGCCTGGGCATTATCTGCCTGCAGCTACACAGAGGCTGAGGAAGGTTCTGACTAGCATGGTCTTGAATCACACTGGGCTGGGATGCCTTGCTGATCTAAAATGACATCTTGATCTAAAGCTCTTTCTTTCTACACAAAGGAGTGTTGCTGCTTTTGTTTCTCTGGACAGCTCAGCCCATAGCATGTGGGTCCCTGTCTCATAGGGTTGGGAGGAAGCCAGCAAGGCACACACTGTGAAGCCGCCCTAGCATCCTCGGGTGCCACTCATCAGCTCCCCCACCTGAAAGGTGGCATTTAAGTTGTAGTCCAGCGACAGGATGAGGTCCACGTCCCGGGTGGGCTGCAGGAGGGGCGGGCAGCTGGTGTTGACAAAGTAGCCCACGTCCAGCAGGCACAGGCGGGGCTCCCCAGGGGTCAGCTGGTTAGGGAGTCCATCCAGTTTGGTGTCTGGAGAAGTGGGCGGGGTGGGAGGGCAGCCTTGAGCACGGGTGCTGAGGACACCACGCTTGCTCCCCTGGTCAGTGGCAGTCACTGGCTGCTCCTGGAAAAAGACTCCACCCTCAGGCCCCACCCACCTGGCCCCAGCCCTGAAGCAACCTCCAGCCCCAGCTGAAGGAGAAAGCAGGAAACTCTACTTCCCACATCCCGTGGGGCCACACATGGAAGGCCTGGAGCCAAGGGGTGAGGTGAGGGGCCCAGGAGGGGCCTGGAGCCAAGGCCCACAGCTCTGGGAAGACATCAGGGGGCTGGACCCCGGTGGGAGAAGCTACCTTTCCAGGAGGAGAAGTGAGGGTGCTGGAAATAGTCTTTGTGGAACTGGAGACCACGCAGAAAGTTGTGGGTGGCCTGGGCAAGCGGACGCCACGCCAGGAGGCCAGAGAACAACTCCCCGATTCTCCCAGCCAGGCTGGGTGGCACTTCCATCTTCAGCACTGGGACCTGCTCCTTGTCTGCACAGCCAGGGAGTGGGGCGTGGGTGCTAGCCCAGTCTGAGGGCAGTGACCCCGGAGAGGGAAAGAGCTGAGACCAGTGCCCCCACCACCACACACACACAGAGCTGGGAGTCACATGCCCACCCCCAGCACCAGCCCCGGAGCCTGGGCACCTACCCAAGCTGGTCAGGGTCTGAGCCCAGCGATCCCAGAACGGACTGGACTCCGAGGACCAGTATAAGCTGTCTTGGAGGCTGGCTGCATATAGGTTGGTCCAGATACCTGGGAGCGCAGACACAAGGGGACGAGAGCCCCCATTCCTGTCACAGCCTGACCCTTCCCTGCTGCCCGCCTCAGTGATGGGGCTCCCCCAGAAACATCCTCCCCTCCCCCATTCTCTCTCCAAGACCCCCTCACCTTCCAGGAAGCAGATGCGGGACTCAGGCATCCTCTTCATCAGCCGCCCCATGAAGAACTCGGAGCCGAAGAGCTCGGAGGGGATGAAGGCACCTTACTTGGAGAAACCGAGCTCGTAGGGGGAGAAATCACACCACTCTGCGGTGAGAAGGGACCGCTGTTGGCCACCACCCTCCTGCCCACCCGAACCCACGCAGGGCAGCCACAAAGGACGGGGCGACTCCCCTCCAGTCCAAGTGACTCTGGGGTCATGGGTGTCTGGATTCACTCGGGTCCCGGACCAGAGTGTAAGGAGAAGGGCATGAAAAACTGCCTCCCCACACCATCCCAACCACCCCTTCCCCGACCCCTGGCCGCCCGGGGCCTCAACCAGCTGCCTCGACCTGCCTCCAAATTCAAAGGTGGACAGGCCGTGCCCCTTAGTGTTGAGGGCATAGTACATGGGGAGAGGTTTCTGGCCGTGCCTCAGAGCCTGTCGCTGCTCCGAGAGCTTGTGGACATCAGGCTGTAGGGAGATAACTCCGTGTAAACCCATTGCTGCCTGGTCTCTGGAGATCTCCCCTCGCCCTGCTACCCAGCAGGGCTGCCTCCAGGTCCAGGCCCGTCCCCATGGGCCGCCCTTCTGTACCCCATCATGTCGCATGGCCTCATTGATGAGGTCCCAGAGGTTGGTGAAGCAGGCCGGGTGTCCCAGGCGAGCGCGCTCCTCCAGCTCCTGGTAGTACCATTGCAGCTGGCTGGGAGCCAACACGCCCAGCTTGTTCTTGGTCATCTGCGTCTTCAGCAGTACGGTGGCGCCCCCCAGGTCCTTCTGCGACCACTCTGGATCCTTGTAGAGGTTTTCTAAGGTCCTAGGCAAAGCCAGAGGTCGGGGGCAGACAGGTTCCTCTAAGAGTCCCCCGAGACCTCACACCCCTTCGGACCTTCTCTCCCAGGGCAGCAGCCCGCAGGTGCCTTCCAGCTCCATGGAGACAGCCGAAGCCCATGGGGCACCTTGGGCATATCGCACCTGCCACCTGCCTCCTCGCAGACCTTCCAATCTAGTCAGGGAGGCCAAGGGGGCACTGGAGAAGCCTTACCACAGGCACCCCTGCCTCTGCCCACTCACCCCCAGATCCCACACTCAGCCTGCTCACCAAGTGGAGCCTGAGGCCCCTGTGATGTAGAAGACGCAGTCCAAGAGGCCCAGCTCCCTGAGGCCGGTCAGCTGCCCATACAGGGAAGTCATTGCCCGGACCCCTCCACCAGTAGCCATGATTGCCACCACTGGGACCTGGAAGGGCAGAGTACAGCTGGGCTCAAGGGAGGCCCTGCGGGGACTTCCAGTTGGTGGAGGGGAGGTCAGGGTGCGCCGGGCAGTAAAAACCACAGGAGGATGACACAGCAAGTCAAGTGGCCACTCAGTCCCCTGCCCCTGGCCCCACCACCAAGTTAGCGTAGGTCAGAGTCTGGTGGGGACCCATGGAGCAGGTCTGAGTCAGAGCAGCTGAGGAGAGTCATGTCAGGATAACCTCCTTCAGCAGGGTGGGTCCTTTCGGGTTTTGAAAACTCCAGGGAGCGTACAGGCCACAGGCCTTATCTCCCCATCCCCAGCCTGGGGAGTACGGCGGTCACTTCTTAAAAGACACAGGCTCACCTCAAAACCCCTAAATCAGCGTCCCTCTCCCCTTGCAAGGAGCTCATTTCCTTAGGAGCCAGCCCAACCAGCAGAGAGGCCTGGCCAGATGTCCACCGAGTTGTCTGAGAGGCCCAGTCTTAAAAGCAGCTCCAGGTCACGGGCCAACGCACAGAGAAGGGTAGCTACCCCTGGTGGGGCCCGTGGTTCTGACACTGCTCAGCCGCATTGGGCCCAAGATAACATCAAGAAAGCTACGGGAAGTACAAGGGGGGTAGGTGGGCAGACGAGAGGCAAACACAAGTCCGCCTTACAACCAACCCTGGTCGGGCAATGGAAGTGTGGAGGCCCACTCAGCTCAACACTCGGCCTGAGACCCCCACACTCCTGCCCAGCCCGACAGACCTCGTCCTCCTGCAGGTCTCCCTCCAACTGCAGGGCCTGCTGCAGGGCCTTGGCCACCACCTGCTCAGGAAGGCCTGCTCCTCAGCACACAGCTCGAAGCCCAGGCGCACGGCCAGCTCCCCTGGTCTGGGGGTGGGGTGGGGGGATGGACGGACAGTGAGGCAGTGCTCATCCTCGTCAGAAAAAGAGAACACTCGGCCCATCTCCCTGCAAGATCCACGTCCATCTCTTCTCTCCCTTCAGCCTGCGTGCTGAAGCTTGGAGAGTGAGGGGGGGATGGTGGGCCCAGAGCCACACAAACACGCCCGGCATGACAGCAAGGCCAGCCGGCAGATGAGGGTGTCCCTGTGGCCAAAGGTGGCCCTGAGTCTCAGCTTCTCCCTCCCCTGCAACGCTGGACCAGGGCTACACTGGGGAGGGGGCACGGGGGCTGAGAAGGAACAAAGGCCTTTAAGTTGGGGCTGCTTATGCTCCCAGACACCGAGGGCCAGCAAAAGTTCTTGAAGGCCCAGCCACGTTGCTTCCACCCAAAAGGTTGCTTCCTTCTGGTCTTTGTGCTCCTCAAACCAGGCATGTTACTCTCCTCAGCCCCCACCTCTCTCCCACCCAGTGAGGCCACACGCAGACTACAAGGCTGAGGAAGGACCCTCTCTGCTCTGAGCACCTTCCCAAGACTGGGAGCTCCCTGCTGCAGCCACCCGCTTGCTTCCGGTCCTCCAGGCCACCCAGCTGCACGTAGCGCCCTCCCTCCCCCGGCTGCTCTCCCCCAGCCCAGCCTCTCACCTGTCTTCTTTTCTCAGCTCCACCTTCATCAGAGGCTCCTGCAAACCAGCAAAACACCACTCAGAAAGGCTGGCACCTCCACCCCAACTTCGGCCCTGGGATGCCCCAGTCATCTCCACAGGGATGCACCCCCACAGCCCAGCCCAGGGGCTTGGCCCAAAAGAAAAGGGAGAGAAGGAGTCACCCCCTGCCACCACCCCCGCACTGGCCTGAGGCCCTGTCCCACCCCCACATCAAGGTCTCTTCCTCTGAGTGAAGAGTACCTGGGACGTAGGGAAGACCAGCCTCACGAGCTGGTCTGATGGCAGGGCCCTGAGTGGCACCTTCAGTTGCTCCTGGCGGGCGTTCTGCAAGGGGACTAAAACTGTACACTTACCCGAGTCTCAGAGCAGGGGTACCACCCGGCCCTGTGGGCCTGAATTCCAGGGGGTCAGTGGGGGGGGCACCCTACCTGCAGGTGGATACTCAGCTCCTGCTCCCAGCAGGTGGGGAAGTGGAAACGGAAGGAGTCACTGCCTACGGTGGCCTCCTGAGATCCCTCGTAGGATCCGGGGACCACAAGCTGATCTTTTCCCTTTGACTCTGGAGAAAGGAACCGAGGTAGGGGTGGGAGGGGGTTCCCTGCCCGTGAGGTGTCTCCCGCCCCTGTGGCTGGCAGAGGCTGGGAGGAGTTACCCCCAGCCCAGCCCCCTCAGAGCAGGGTCATGGGAAAAGACCAGGTCTTGGTAAGCCCGGGCAGTTTCACCCCCAGCCCCTAGCCTTCGGAGGCTAAAGGTGGCTGGCAGCTTCTTCCAGGATGGGCAGCTGAGGAAGGGGGAAGACATAGGCTGAGGGCCAGGGCTGTCCTGGTGACCTGGGAGACTCACCCTTCTGGTCCCCGGCCTCCTTCAGCCGCACATGCAAGCGGGAAAGCTCACGGGCCTGTGTTGGGAAGAGAAGATTCATATGCCGCCCCTCCCACGCAAGGATACCTCACCACTACCCTTTCCCCTGCAGCCCGCGGTTCCTGCTCCTCAGTCCCATGTCCTCTGGAAATCATAGCTCCTCCAACTTTGCTCTTTCCTGGTCCAGACAGACTTGCAGCCAGGAGGGCAGGTGAGCAGATGGCCTGAGGGAGGGTGTGTCACTCACCACTACAATCCCAAAGCACTACTATGATCCCAAATCACTACTGTGATCCCAAATCACTACTATGATCCCAAATCACTACTATGATCATAAAGCACTACTATGATCCCAAAGCACTACTATGATCACAAAGCACTACTATGATCACAAAGCACTACTATGATCATAAAGCACTACTATGATCACAAATCACTACTATGATCCCAAAGCACTACTATGATCACAAAGCACTACTATGATCCCAAATCACTACTATGATCACAAAGCACTACTATGATCACAAAGCACTACTATGACCCCAAAGCACTACTATGATCCCAAAACACTACTATGATCCCAAATCACTACTATGATCACACAGCACTACTATGATCCCGAATCACTACTATGATCCCGAATTAGTACCATGATCCTAAGTCACCATTACCATCCCAAGTCACCACTATGATCCCGAATCACTACTATGATCCTGAATCAATCACTACAATGATCTGACTCACCACTAGGACACCGTTGCTGGTGAGCTGCTCTGCACAGTCTGTCCTGGGAAAAGCCATGAGCGGGGGTCAGGTTCTTGCCCCCAAGGAAGCCTAGGCAGTCCTTCCAACCACAGAGGGTCCCCGGGGAAGGACACCAGCCCTGAGCGCACGAGGCTCTCTCCTTCCAGAAGGGACAGATTTGACCCAGAGCCCCTCTCCCTACCTCGCAACCCCCAACTCCCCTGACCCCCGCAACCCCCAACTCACACACTCCGCAGGCGGAATTCAACGTCAAACCGCTCCCCACCCTGAAAAAGCAAGTTATACAGGTAAGACGTGTGCATGTATGTGGGCATGCATGTGAGTGGTTGTGTGCACATGTGAGTGTGTGTGCATGTGTATCCACATGGCTGTGCATGTGTGAGTGTGACAGTGGTTGAGTGCGTGTGCTTGCTTGTGAGTGTACCTGTGTATGTGTGTGAGGCTGTGTGTGGGTGTGAATGTGAGTGTGAGTGTGTGTGTCAGTGTGGGTATGTGCAGATTCCAACCCAGATGCCAGCCAGGGGTGCCAATGCGGGGAGGGCTGCTGTCCATAATGTGGCCCCGAGGAGGGGGCCGCTCCTCGGGAAGCAGGTCCTGGTTGACAAGGGCCTCGGGCACCAGGGAAACCTGACCTCATGGTCTGTAAACAAGTTCTTTGAAGAGGGCATTTAAGCAGCATCCCGTTGGTGGTACCGAGGGTGGCCGCCCATGTGGAGTCTTGCCTGCAGGCTCAGCAAGAAGCTCTGGCGCCGGAACTCCCCAGGCAGCAGAGTGCCCACGTCAAACAGCACTGACAGCATGGGGACGTCGCTGGTCAGCAGGTCCTGGTCAAAGACTTTCAGCTCCACCATGTTCTGGAAGGGGAGCAGCGGGACAGGGCCATGGGGTGGGGGGTGGTGTGGGGGTGGCGCTGGGGGTACGCAGGACTGGGCTGAGGCAGGCCCACCTTGATCTGGCTGTGCACCTGGAAGTGGAAGCTCTGGTTCCAGACAGGGTTTCTGCAGTTGTTGACCGTGCGCGTCTGGAGCCGGTGGTTGCAGGCCGTGGGCAGCCACAGGGTCACATAGAATTCACGGTGGGTCACTTGGAGGAGAAGAAATGAGGGCCAATTCTCCCCCAAGCCACGCAGAGTTCACCACCAGAGGGATCCCTGGGGACGCACCAAGCCCCACCCTCCATCACCAGCCCTTGCCCATCACTCTTTGCAGCCCCTCCTCCCAGGACCTCGCAGGCCCAGCCCTCCTGTCACCTCCCACCGTCCCTGCCCTGCTCCAATTGCAACCTCAGTTCCCTTCTCCTCTCTCGGTCAAGTCACCCACGTCCCTGGCAGGCAGGCTGTGGGCCTGCAGCACAAGAATGGTGAGCAGGCAGGTCCCGGGCAACTTGGCCTGCAGAGCAGCGGGGAGGGGACAAGCTTGCTGTGGGATGACATGACCAAAGGCCGCAGGCGATGGAAGGGAGGTTGGGGCACCTGTGAGGGCTCACCCTGCACCAACAGGGCCAAGGCCACCCAGAACCCCGAGTCTAGAAGAGACAGGGCACGTCCATAGGAACTTACACAATGCCCATGACAGGTCTGTCCCAAGGGCTATCCATACATTAACTCAGCCGACTACTACGCTGCCTCACGAGGAGGCGGAGGCATGGAGAGGTGACCCAGCAACTGGCCGGAGACCCAGAGGCAGGATCGCTGTGCTCTCCGCTTCCCTCTCCTGGAACCAGCAGGCTCCCATCTTGCCACCTGTCTGCCCCAGCCCATGCCCTCGCTTACAAAGCTCTGGGTGGGCATACAGAAGGGCATGGAGGGAGCGGCCTGCTAGGACTAAGCTCCTGCTTGCTCACTCGCTCCTCCCTGTGCATCCCACCCCTGGTCAGGGGGAAGTTCTGGAAGCCACCTCTGTGCTGGGGCAGGTGGGAGGTTACCAGGCCAGGCAGCCCATGGGCGCCAAGCCCTGCGCCCTCCAGGTTCTCCGAGGGCAGAGGAACAAAGGACCCCAGGACTCCATCCCAAACCACCCCGGGCTCTGGGCTGAAGCCCTGCCAGGTGCGCTGGGGCCAGGGAGCGTGTGTCAGCACACCCTTTCACTGGCCTCCCAGCTGTCGTTGGAAGTCCCAGCTGCATGCACCCAGGGGTTCCTGGCAGAGGAAGAACCCGGGAAAGTCACCCATCTCATCAGTCTCAGGCCCCGACAGCCCAGGCAACTGACTCAGAGGGAGCAGGGGAGCAGCCAGGAGCCTCTCCCTGCCTAGAAGCTCTGTGGATCCGCAGCCCAGCCATGCCCCTACCCAAAGCTGGCAAACACGCCCCCTACACCTGAAGACCACCGTGGCCACAGCCCTCCAGAGAAAGCATTAGCTAGGACTCAGGTGGGGAGCAAGGGTCAGAGTGGGCTCCAGTGCCACGCCAGTCTTACCAGAGCCATGACGCTGGGGGTCCCAGGCGGGGCGAGCAAAGGCAGCAGTAGCCACTGGGCCGAGGACTGTGGGGTTTTAAGCCAAAATCCAAGTATGTCCCAACTGGCCTCCCTAGCCCCTCCCACCTGCATCTTCCGCTCCGCCCAAGCCCCACACCCTGTCCAAGAAATGTGGCACCTCAGCCTATACTGGGGCTACTGACACCCTCCCATGGGCTCAAGGTCCCCCACCCCTGCTGGGTTCCTGGAAAACCCACTGCCCCCAGCAGACACCACCTGGGCCTGCCCAGCTGGGTCCTGCTTCCAGGACAGCTCACCAACCACCCGTGTGAGCAGGACAGGAAGGTATGGCTTGGAGGGGCCACAGGTCTGGGCAGCCGCCAGAGGTAGGGCAAGGGCAGAGTCCCCACCAACAAGGCTTGTAGCAACATCCAGGTACCAGAAGGACAGGAATGCCCAGTCTCCACTGAAGCAGACCCGGAGGAGGGGTGTATCCGGAGCCTATCATCACAGCAGGGGAGTGGCTGTTACTAAAAACAGCTCTTCAAAGCCAGGGCCTGGGCCACCTGGGTCCCCAGAGATGGCCAGGACTGGAGCTCCAGGTGGGCACCCAGGGGAAGGGGGCTCATCTCCCCTTTTGTGGGGGCAGCATGAGAAAGCCAGTTCCTTCTGCAGAGGAGCAGCCCAGGGGTGGGGGTGGGGCAGTTTATGTCCCCTGGTCCCTGTGCTGGTTAGGAGACACAGGCTCGTCCCCAGGCCACCAACCCCATCGCGAAGCAAACCAGAGTCCCAGTCAATGAGCCCTGGCAGAGAGTTAAAACAGGGTTGGCCTGCCGGACAGACCGGAGTACAAGCTGTGGTCCCTGGACAGACAGGGAGCTAGCTCCTCTCTCTGACATTTCCATCTGAACCCTCCCCGCCCTCCTGGAGACACAGAAATCCACAAGGGGCAGGTACCACATGGAGCCTCCCCGGCTTTATTGAGCATGTCTTTCGAGCGAGCGAGCGAGCGGGCCCTTACAGAAACCCTCTCCAGGCCCCAGGGCAGCCAGAAAGGTAGGGACCATCATTATGTCCACTTCACAGCTTTACAGAGGAGGGAGGACGCCGCAGCTGGCCTCCACCCACGGGGCTGCTTCACCTGCGTGGCAGCTTTCTGGAAACCCTGACCTAGACACCTGCCTGGCACTTCCTGGTCCTCCTCCTATCACCCACGATAGTCTCCAGGATCGGTCCCAACCCAAACGGGGTTCTGGGTCAGACAGATTGCAGGGTGTCTCTGTGGGGGCCTATCTGGGGAGGAGCCAGAGTGCCCCCTGAGCTGTGGGGGGGCACGTTCCCTGGGGGCTCCACTAGTCCAGGCCTGAGGCCTTGGTGAGGGTGTCGAGCAGTTGGAAGTAACTGTACTTGAGGTCATACTCCATGTCGTACCAGAAGTTCACTGTGGGGAGAGCAAGCACAGGAGTGGGTGGCCCAGCTCTGACCCAGAGCCTCCCCAGCCCACCCGCTGGCCGAGGCCAGCAGCTCCTCACCAGCAATGCAGCCCTGGGACTGCTGCACGTGGTGGAACCACAAGGCCGGCAGGTAGAGCATCTCGCCGGCCTGCATGGTGCAGCGGAGGGCCTGGGCCCCACGGTACTGTGGGTACCGGGACAGATCTGGTGTCAAGGGATCCAGTGGAAGCCAGGGCACCTGGGGACGGAGCAGGACCGGGGAACTCGGCCTTTGGCCTTGCCAACGGTAAGGGCCAAAGGTCCCCCTCCATCCGCCCTGGGAAACCAGCCCCAGAAGGTGGGACCTTACGGAGGAAGGGGCCACCTTCCCAGGACTTTTGGGGCCCACTTGCTCCTCGGAGATGGATGAGCTTGCCCCTCCCTGAGGCCCAGGGCCAAGATGGACACCTTCTCCATGGCCTCTTCATCCACCACCTCAAAGGTGCCCGCCTCAGTGAGTCGGTAGGTTGCTGGGGTGTACAGCTCTGATGCCAGAGAAAAAGGGGGAGCTCAGCAAAGAGAGCTCCCAGCCCCTCACACCTCCTCCCAGCCTCTCCTGTTGGCTGCCTGGCCCCAGGGACACAGGCAGGGAAGCCTCGCTACCCTTCCTCTGGTTTGGGGCCCATGCGTAAGGCAGGTCCCAGCCCTACCATAGGGGATGAAGGGTCGATCGCTGGGCGGGTGAAACAGGAAATGTTTCTCTCCAGAGAGGACACAGTAGAGGTTTTCGTAGTGGTCCTTGTGCACTGCCAACACAAAGAAGGTCCTGGGCAGATTTGGCGGAGCAGGGCACATGAGAGGCAGAACCTGCCCACCCAGAGCCTTGCGCCTCAAGACAGCCAGGGGTGTAAAAACGAGAAAGTCCTGCGAATAAAGATTTCAACCTTCCATCCAAAGTGTCCCCTGATGTCTCCTTTACGCCCAGTACTAGTTCAACTTAGCCAGTAAAGGATCTCCATCCCTCTGCCATGAGCATGGTGCTCTTTTAAACTCCATCCGGGCTCAGACTGAAAACAGCCTCTTCAAAGAACAGCCAGGATCCTGGAGGACAATGAATTTATAAGGGGGAGGGGGAATCCCATTATTTTCTACACAGTTTCTGAAGCCCCCTCATTTCCCTCAGGGAGAAGAACTCGGGAAGGGAGGGTGAGAACGTTTGAACCAACTAGAGGGACTGAATCAATGTCACTGAGCTGTCAGCGTAGAAGCTTGGTGTGTGCTTTTGCTCTGTGTATTCTCAACGACATAGTCAAACCAGACTCCAGGAGATGCCCAGGGGGGGTCTGGGGTGGAGGGCATTCCAGATCCCAGCCACCAGGGACTTGGCACTCACCACACGCCCCATGCGGGTCATCTCTCCAAAGAGGTAAATATCCACGCATAGGGTTCTCCCAAGTTCACCTCCGGGGCCAACGTGCCCTCTGAGAGATGTCTAGTGCGCCCCCACACCAAAGTCATCCCACCCACCACGCTGCAACGCCGCTCCTCCTCTGTTCGCAGAATTGTAGACCGACCCTCCAGGCCAGCCTCCCACCCTTGGCCCCATCCTGGCTCCTCCCTGTCCCTGCATCCCAGAGACACCTACAGGACATCACTGCGGCCGCCTCCCCCAGCCAGAAGTTCACCGCGTCTGGCATCTTCCCTGCAGGACAGAGGAGGAGAGTTAGGAGTGGTTGTCCCCTGCAGGTCGGGTCTGGGATAACACCCAACAGGATGTGGGCAGGGGTACTGCATGCGAGCGAGGGGCATCACAGGGAAAAGTGGCGAAGAGGCCATGGTTTGGAGGGCTTGGGGAGTGGGCCCAACCCCCCACAGGCAAAAGTTAGAGCACTAATCCTTTGCAGTTGGTCAACAGTCAAGGCTTCCAGGGCGGCAGGGCCTGACCCTGGCCATGGGGTGGTGGGTGTGGGCCAAGACAATCAATGTCACCGAGCTGTCAGTGTAGAAGCTTGGTGTGTGCTTCTGCTGTGTATTCTCAACGACTGCCCTCTGCCCCAGTCGCCCCCTCTCACCCAGAGCCTCGGAGGCCCAGGGCACGTGGGGCTCCAAGTCGGGCAGCAGCTGGGGCAGCTCGGTAAGCAGGTTAGAGCACTGCTTCTGCACGTAGAGCACGCCAGGGTGCCGGGCCCTGCCCTCCAGGACGTCCAACACACCTCACAGGGGCAGCAGGCGCTCGGCTGGCATCACGAAGTGGTCTCCGCGCACGGAATCAGCATAGCCATCTGGGGTCACCACTACGCTCATCTCCGTGGCACCCACCGTGGCCCTAGGGGAAGGGACTCTAAGAGCATGCCCACATGCCACAAGACAGCTCGCCCATCACCCTAGCCCAGCCCAGGGCTGCACCCACCTCAGATAGGGGAGCGACCACTTCTGCAGGGCATTGTGCATGATGCAGGGCCTGCTGGGGAAGACCCAGTCCCGGTAGAAGTGCAGTGGCATCGGGGCCTCACCCAGGTAGGGCACGGTTGGAGGCACGCCAAGCTCTTAAGTGGGGTGGGAGGTAGATGTTGACATAAACAGCACCCAGCCACTTACGGATGAGATGCCCTCTCTGGGCAGGCCACAGGGTATCACTGGGCAGTGCTCACTGGGGAGGGACCAAGAGACTCTGGACCACCAGAAATAGAAGGGGATTTTCAAGGAGGAGGCTGCCGCACGCCTACTCCAGGAGGGGCCACACAGCCCAAGAGCAGGTGAGCAACATACTCTGGTGTCAACTTGTGGAGGGGTGGAGTCTAAGCTGTCATTCAGGTTGCAGCTTGATGACCTCATTTGGAGGTGCCCACGGAAATCAATAGCTCCCTTCCTGTGAGACATTCCTGCTGACAAGACACACAGAGCTACACTAGAGCCCTGGAGCCGCAGGGCTCACTTGGAGACCCCTGCTAGCGCTGGGATGCCTCCACCACCACTGGGTCCACAAGGCTTTCCACCCACTGGCCTGTGATCTTCCTGCATCAGCATCATTGCTTGTGTTTCATGAGTAGGAAGAGGGATTTATAGACTGGTATCGGACATATGGGCTAATATCAGACTTAAGGACTTGATCTGGACTGGGCTGGGATGTTTTCATAATGTACAATTTTTCTTTGATATAAAGTTCTCTTTTAAAACACATATAAGTGTCTATGAATTTGTTTCTCTGGTCAACTGGGGCTAACACAGCGGGACTCCTGCTTGGCCCAAACCCCAGTCCTCCCTGGGGCCAGACCCTTGGTTAGCTTCCCTAGCTGCGGTGGTGGACCTCTAGCGAAGTATAGAAAAGCAGCCTCAGGCACCACGCAGGGAGCTCCCCGTGGCTGGGGGCAGCAAGATGAAGGAAGAATGCCTTCCAACTGTGAATATTCACTGAATATTTTGGAATGTGCTCAGCCCTTGGTTTGGCCAGTGTGAATGGATCCTTTCAAGATGCTGACAGCCTCATCGGGGAGACATGCCTATAACCTGAACGCCCTGGGTCTTCCATGATGGTACCGTGCTGTGTGCTGCCTGGGTGGCTTTCTCTTGCTGCCCTTCATAAAAATCACTGACTCCCTGTTGTGCTCCTGGCTGGCTCCTCGTCTCACAGAGTCTACCTACAAACACTCCCAACCTCCCTCGCCCTCACCTTCTCCTTCTCCCATGCCACCTCCTTTGGGGCCCCTCCACTCACAAGTCACCCCAAGAGCCTTCCTTCCCCCAGCTGGCTATCCTTCTTCTTTAGGAACTTGTGAACCACACCACCCACCGCCCACCCCCTCCCGGCCCCAGCCCACAACCATTTCTAGTAAACAAACAACAGTTGCCCTCGAGTCGATTCTGGTTCCTGGTGACCCGGGATGTCAGAGTGGACCTTTGCTCCACAGTTTGTGGCCCTGACTTTTCTGAAAAGGATTGCATTTCGTTGGGGGTCCTTTAGGAGTAGGCAATGTGCACCGACCTTCCCATTAGTAAGACAAATGCTTAACCATGGACACCACCCCGGGGCTCTGAAAAACTCCTCGTTCCCTTCCTGCGTGCATGTCCACTTGACCACCTGCACCGTTAAGCACACTATCTACGGGCCCTGGTGGTGGTCGGTGCTTAAGCACGTGGCTGCTAACCAGGAGGGGGTTGATCTCAGTCCACCAGGTGCCCCTCGGGGCAGAGACATGGTGGCCAATCTGTTTCCTCAGACACAATACGGGGCAGTCCTACGACTCCAGTGACAGGTTTGCAAACAGGTTAATATACTATCTACTCAATTGATTTCCACTGGATAGCTGTCTCTGTCCCCGGCTAGAATGTGATCTCCATGAGGGTGGGGGTGTGGGTTACACCTTCCCAGGATGGAGCACAGTGCCCAGCACGCCCATGATCCCCAGTACACACTGGCTTAATGACTGGATGAAAGGCTTACAATATCTCCTGCCACAGTGAACTAACTGGTTCCCCTGGCTTAACTCCCCTCCTTCCAAAAGCATTTATCACCCCAGCTCCAGACAACCTCTTGAAAGGCAGCCTCATGTTGTCACTCTGAGCAAACCTCCTTTGATGACTTACCACTTGGAGAATAATGTCTGCCTGGCCTTGGTAACGGGGCCCAACCCATTCTTCTCCTCTGATGAGCCTCTGCCTGGAGCCGGCCCCTTACCACACACCCTCCCTGCTCCCTGGCCCTGCAGCTCCCTCCATTCTTTCCCTTGGGTAGAGCAGAAAGTCCCCCCTGTGCTTCAAGGCCACTGCCCTCCCCCTGAACCACAAGGTCGCGCGCCTCCAGTGAAGTCATCCGATTAGTCTCACGGTCAGTGGGAAAGTTGGGATGTCTTTAACTAGATCAGAAATTGGAGCTGAATAGGAAGGTCCCAGGGGACCTGGGAAGGTGGAAAGGGAAGAGCTGATTGGTACTTGAAAGTCACTGGCAAAGAGGCAAGATGGATCCTGCCTAGTAGATACAGGAACGCGGAGGGGTGACACGTGGCCAAGCTGTGCCAGCCCACTGTAACAGGCACCGCGGAAGATGACTCAGTAAACCCCTGAGATTCTCACAGAAATTCTTAACAGAAGTGGTAACTGCTATTTTTAGCCCCTTTATGTTTTCTACTCTTCTTCCATTTTGATTTTCTTGCATTTGAATAGATTTCTTTTGGGGTACGGTCACTCTTCTATCCCAGGGCTTTGAAACGAGAGAATTTCAAAGGAGATCTAGACAATTCCTTTGACCCCATAATTCCTCTGCTAGGAATTTAACCAACCAAAAACACATGGGCAAAACGCTTCCCTCTCCCGAGCGCACCAACCTCTCTCCGACTCAGGGTGTTTGCCTTCCGTGAACTGCCCCCGCATGTGTCTGCACACTCCCTCCCTCCCTGCCCTTGAGTCGGTGCCCAAGAGCCACCTCCTCATTGAGGCCCGCTTTACTCACCCTATTGAACCTCCATCCCGGAGCCCCTCATTCCACTTAACTGATTTCCCCACATTTATCTTCTAACCTACTGTCTCTTCATTTAGTGTGCCTACGGCTAACTGTAAGGAACCCCGGTAGCTGCTAACAGCAAGGTCAGTGGTTCAAACCCATCGGCCACTCCTCAGGAGAAAATAGACGCTGTCTGCTCACTTAAAGAATTTCAGCCTCACTAACCCACCCAAGGGGAGCGGGTATTGTTTTTATCTCCACAGGGAAAGAGGGACCAGACTTCAACCCAATGCTCCAAGATGTGAATGCAGCATGCCAGCATGCAGTAGGGAACCAGTGGAGAGGTTTGAGGGGCCGGTCAAAATCCCAACTACTAAATGGACACCTGCCCCTCCCCCCAGAAGAATTTATTTCAAAGGGCGGCATTGAATCTGAAGCTCCGGGAGAGGGACATATCTGATCAGAGCACACGGGAGCAGAGGAAGGGGAACGAGGAGAGTGGAGCACACATCCTGGACCACCAGGCCATGGGGACGATATTTCCAATTAGAACAGCCAGTTCACAGAGAGGACCACATGGCCAGCCAAACTAGGAGACATGGCGCCCCTCACTGACTCATAGCCCTACAGGGGACAACAATGGAGACACAGTGTGGGAATTGCACCCAATATGATCCTGCCACACTGAGGCAAAACACTAAAGGGGTGCAACAGCAAGGGATTGGAGTGGCGAGGTCCCCAGGGAATGCTGAAGGTGGACTTTGGAGCCAGCATGGTGCCCCAACAGACTGGACTGGAAAACACTCCTAAAGGCCAACAAACAATCCTAGAACTAACTACAAGCTTTTTTTTCTTATTGTGTTTTGTTTTGGTTTTTGTCATTGGTTTGTTGTTGTTTTGCTGTATATTCTTTCTTGGTTTTGCTCTGTCTTGTTTTTGTGCATGTTATTACCTCCTCAGGTCTGTCTAAATAAGATAGGCTGGATGAACAATCTGGAGGAGAAAACAATGGAACCAACAGTTCCGAGGGGACATGGGAGAGGGGGAAGTGGGGGGAAAGGTAGTGGTGTTAACAAACCCAGGGACAAAGGAACAAGTGACCCAAATCGGTGGTGAGGAGGGTGTGGGAGGCTTGGTAGGGCATGATCAAGGGTAATGTAACCAAGAGGAATTGCTGAAACCCTGGTGGGGACTGAGCATGATAGTGGGAAAGGAGGAAAGTCAAAAAAGAAAATAGAGGAAAGAGCTGGGAGGCAAAGGGCATTTATAGAGTTCTAGATAATGACATGTACATAGGCAAATATGTTTATATATGAGGATGGGGAAATAGATATGTTAGGTAGCTTAGCCTAGGTAATTGGGAAGTCCATTTACGCATGCCCAGGAGAACCAGCAAAGGACAAAGCTGGATTTTCCCGCCAGTGGGTGGAGATGGGCGTTACACCTGGAGCAGCCCACCTGGGCCAGGTTACTACAATTCAGCCAATGGGATCGACCTGGGGTCGTTCACCACGCCTCCCCCAGGAACCTTTAAGAAGGCAGGAACCGAGAGGGAGAGGGTCTGGTCATCTCCGTGGGAGGGGAGAGATCCTTGCGTGTCCCGGAGCAGTCTCTGCCAGGCCGCATGGTCAAAGGAATCCTATGGGTGCCGCGTAAAACCTGATGCTTCTTTGAACTTTCATTAAATTCACTTGGATCACGAGCCCGGCTTCAGCATAAAATCTTTCTCGCGCGGAGCCAAGGACCAAGGCTGAAATCTAGTCCCGGAGAGAGAGACCTTACAGATCTATGTGCACATATTTATAGGTTTAGTATTAAGGTAGCAGAAGGACCTTGGGCCTCCACTCAAGTACTCCCTCAATCAAAAATACTTTCTTCTTTTAAATTGACACTCTATGAGGCTCACCTTCCTGATACAACTGCTGAAGACAAAGCGGGTGAATAAGCAAATGTGGTGAAGAAAGCTGATGGTGCCCGGCTATCAAAAGGTAATAGCATCTGAGGTCTTAAAGGCTTGAAGGTAAACGAGCGGCCATCTAACTCAGAAGCAACAAAGCCCACATGGAAGAAGCACACCAGCCTGTGTGATCAAGAGGTGCCGAAGCCATCACTTATCAGGCATCAAAGAACAAAAATTCATATCATTGTGTGCTCACCTCCCTGATTTGATCGCTGAAGACAAATGGGTGCATAAGCAAATGTGGTGAAGAAAGCTGATGGTGCCCGGCTATAGAGTCGGGGTCTTAAAGGTTTGAAGGTAAACAAGCAGCCATCTAGCTCAGAAGCAAAAAAAGCCCACATGGACAAAGCACACCAGCCTGTGCGATCACGAGGTGTTGAAGGGATCAGGTATCAGGCATCATCAGAACAAAAAATTATATCATAGTGAATGAGGGGTGGAGTGCAGAGTGGAGACCCAAAGTCCATTTGTGGGCCACTGGACAACACCCCCTTACAGAAGGGTCTCGGGGAGGAGACAAGCCAGTCAGGGTGCGATGTAGCAATGATGAAAAATACAACTTTCCTTAAGTTCCTAAATGCTTCCTCCTCCCCCACTCTCATGATCCCAATTCTACCTTGCAAGTCTGCCTAGACCAGAGGATGTACACTGGTACAGATGGGAACTGGAAACACAGGGAATCAAGGGCAGATGATCCCTTCAGGACCAGTGGTGTGAGTGGTGATGCTGGGAGGGTAGAGGGAGGATGGGTTGGAAACGGGGAACCAATTACAAGGATCTACATGTGACCTCCTCTCTGGGGGACGGACAACAGAGGGGTGGGTGAAGGGAGATATCGGACAGGGAAAGATATGGCAAGATAATAATTTATAAATTATCAAGGGTTCATGAGGGAGGGGGGAACAGGGAGGGAGGGAAAAAATGAGGACCTGATGCTAGGGGCTTAGGTGGAGAGCAAATGTTTTGAGAACGATGAGGGCAATGAATGTACGGATGGGCTTTACATAATTGATGTGTATATGGATTGTGATGGGAGTTGTATGAGTCCCTAATAAAAAGATTCTTTAAAAATATGTTGTGCTTCCATACACCAGCAGCAAACAATCGGAAAAGGAAAGAAAGAGAACAATTCCATTTCTAATACCATGTAAACAACTAAAGGACTGAGGAATAATTTTTTTAATAAATCGTTTTATTGGGGCTCATACAACTCTTATCAGAATCCATACATACATCAATTGAGTAAAGCACCCTTATACATTCGTTGTCTTCATCATTCTCAAAATTCGTCTTCCACTTGGGTTCCTGGAATCAGCTTTTTCCTTTTTTTCCCCTCCCTTCCCTCTCCGCTCCCCCTCCCCCTCCCCCTTGAACCCTTAATAGTTTATAAATTATTATTTTATCTTATCTTACACTGCCCCGCGTCTCCCCTCACCCACCGTTGCATTGCCCATTTCCCAGAAAGGAGGTTACATGTAGATGGGACTGAGGAATAATTTAATGAGGGAGATAAATACTAAAAATACTTCTGAGGGAATTTAAAGAAGACATAAATAAATTAGAAGGCTTAATATTGTTAAGATGACAATATGACCAAAGTGATCTGCAATCCCTATAAAAATTCCAACAGCTTTTATGTTCCTTTTAGGGGAACAGAAAGTCAATTCTCAAATTCACATGATTGCAAAGGGCCTCAAATAGTAAAAATGATCTTGAAAAAAAGAAGAACAAAATAGGAGGTTTCAAAATAAAATAAAAAATAAATTTTTAAAAATAGGAAGTTTCATCCTTTCCAATTTAAAAATGTACTGTAACGTTGTTAGGCAGACTAGCGCAGGGATGGGATGTCCCTTAAGCCATGCCCAGAGAGCCAGGCAAGGGAACAAAGAGCGGCACACTGCACATGCTCAGAGGCTCAGGTTTCCCACCAGTGGGATTGGGTGGGTGCTAAACCTGGATCGGCCCACCTGAGCCAGGTGAATTCAATTCAGCCAATGGGGTCCATCTGGGGTCGTCCACCACGCCTCCCCCTGGAATCCATGAAAAGGGAGGGGTGGGGGAGGGGGAGGGGGAGAAGGGAGAGAGAAAGTGAGTCAGAGAGAGAGAGAGAGAGAGAGAGAGATCTAACAGAGAGCAGAGAGTCGCAGGGAAGGAGAGATCTTTGCGTGACGCTGAGCAGCTTCAGCCAGGCTGCATGGTCGGCGGAGTCCTATGGGTGCTGTGTAAAACCTGAAACTTCTTCCACCTCTCATCAAACTCACTTGGTTCACGAACCAGGCTCCGGCGTGAATTCTTTCTAACGAGGTACAACTCGATCTCCCGAGAGATCTAACAAAGCCACAATCATCAAAAGAGTGTGGTATTCCTAAGAGGGCAGTCCAAGGAGTAGAAATGAGAATCAAGAAATACACCCGTACACCTATGGTAACTTGTGATTTGACAATTAAGTGAATGGGGGAAGACCCACTTATTCAATACACAGTGCTATGACCACTGAGTCGCCACATGCAAAGGAATGAAGGCAAATGGACCGATACCTTACATCATGTATGTGGAATTATAAAGAGACTTCTCCCCAGATTTGTCTCCCCAAAGACATGTCAAACACTAGAGCCTATTTGCCGGCATATCGTGGGAAGCCAGATGCTTGGAGACATCCTCCCTGAAGGCAGTCATTGGCTAGACAACTGTCTGCTCCCAGGGCAGGTAGAGGTCCCCCCTTCCCTGCTGTTAAGGACAATGGGCTAGTTCTCCCTAAATGCTTGTGACCATTAGCTTGGTTCCCATAGGAAGAGTTTACACCCTACTGATAATGGTTTCTATGGAGACCCAGAAAACAGGTCAAACCAGCTCAGTGACATTCAAAGTTAGGCTGCCATCCTGAATCTAGGATCTGCCCTTGTCATATGTGTGCCCCCAATCCCTCCTCTTCCTATTGTGTATATCCCTATATTGTCCCCCTCTCATTGCTGTATACCCTATAGTGCAACCCCTTCCTGTGATGTATGTCTTTACCTGTAATTACTGGTCTTGCACATCCCCCAAAGATATATAGGCCTGGGTTATGTGTCTTTGTAGTCAGAACTCCAGAGCCTCGGAGCACTCTGCTGATTTTCTTTAGATGCCTTTCCTCCCACATACCCAACAACCCGTTCCCCTATTTTAGCATTGAAAGTCCCTCCACCCAGGCCAACTGGTTTGATCATGTGTTCGATTTGCATGCAGCCCCTCCCCTCTCCTGAGGGGTAGCCTCAGTGAAGGCACTGACAGGCTCAGAATCTTGGTTTCCTGACCTGTGCGTGTGCTGGAAAGTTTACATGGGATGATAAATAATAACACGGATCGCAATGGACAATTATAAGCACTTACTATGGGCCAGACGTTGTTCCTCAGTGCTTCTAGCAGGCACACAAATGCCATGTCCTTGGGGCCTACAAGAACTCAGATTCCACTTCAGCAGATCTGAAGCAAGCTGTGAGAAATGGAGTTTCTACAACAGTGAGGACCAGGATTCTAAGAAGGATTGAGGCATTCAAATGACCGTGATGGCAAAGACCATGTATTGAGTATACTGTGGGTGGCCAAAAGAATGAGCAAATCAGTCCTGGAGGAAATCGAACCAGGACATTCTTCGAAGAATGTTCCTAGAAGATAGAATGGCAAAATTTTGTCATGCTGATTTTGGACATGTCGTTAGGAAAGACCAATTGCGAGACGAGAACATCATGTTTGGTAAAATAGTGGATCTGGGGAAACTCTTCATGACACGGACTGGCACAATAACCGCAACAATGACCTCACACCTGCCAATGGGCGGGAAGATTGCATAGGATCTAGCAGTAATTTGTCCTATCCGGCATAAGGTCACAAGGAATCAAATTTGCTTTGCTGGCGACTAACAACAACAAGGTCTTTCTATCATTCAATCTCAACCTCGAACACACAACCTAAGAACTATTTTTCACTTCCCTTGTACACACAGCAGAACAAAGGGGGTTCAATGATTTTTCCGAGGTTATAGAGCTAGAAGGACATAGAGCCAAGACTGGACAATGGAGCGATTTGACACCAGAGACATTAATCTTAAGCAGGACCTTTGTCTCCCACAAAGATCATAGGCATATCCATAACGGACTTGGCACAAGCTCTTCCACATGGCAACCTTTCAGCAGATAGTTGCTATCTTAGTGCCATCCAGTTGACACCAAATCAGCGACTGTATAGGGCAGGGTAGAACTGTCTATGTGGGTTTCTGACACTAAATATTTACAGCCATAGAAATCCTCATCTTTCTCCCACAAAAGTCCGTATGATTGTTATTAATTGGGTCAGAAGTTACTTTAATGGTGACCAAATCCTTCCTCTTCTTGGATTCAACATTATACCCCACTGCTTCTAATAGCTCCTCTACCCAAACCAAAACAGGCATGAGAGAGTTGATTCTGACTCATGGTGCCTTATGTGTGGATTCCATAGGACTTTCAAGACTATAGGCTTTAAGCAGGTTTCCAGGCCTTTCCTCCATGGTGCCCCTGTGTGGGTTCCAACTGCCGATGATTTGTTGAATAGTTGAGTGTGGAACTCTTTGCCCTCCTCCAGGAACTCCAATACCCTTGAAGCTCTCTATTCACAAAGGACTGTCCTTCCAACCTAGGCTCAGAGTGCTTGTCTTCTCTCTCTCGTTTTCCTTTTCATCAAGTTGTTTGGGACTCCCCAGGAGTTGGGTCCCAGGGACATATTTATATGTAATTATGTCCCTGTCATCTAAACATGATCATGATAAATGGAGAAAATACTGAAGTGATCAGTGCTATCTTCTTGCTGCGATCCACAATAAATGATCACGCGAGCCCCAGTCAAGAACCCAAAGGACGTATTGCATTGGGTAAATCTGCTCTATGAGACCTCTTCCTTTTTAAAATTTTTTTGCAGCTGGGAAAGAGAAAGGGGAGATGGGCTCTTCTCCCAAGTTGGCATCCCTGCCAGGGCACCCCTACTCAAATCTGGCCAACTTCACTCCCGAATAGATTTCCCTGCTACTCCTGTAGAACTGCCCCGTGGAAGGACCAATGGTCTAAAGATTCAGAATGGAGAAGACAAGTGCCAAAAGCCATAGCCTAGCCCTTCACAGCCAGAGTGTGACCCCACAAGGGCCCCCACAAAGAGACACTTTCTAGGGATCTTAAGTTGTTGGGGCTTAAGGGGAGGGGAGTGAGGCTCTAGCAAGCTAGGATCCCATTCCAGGCTGTGGGCACATATCCTGAGCCCTTGATGGGGAGGCCTCACGTACCCAGTGGGTCCAATGGAGTTCTGGGTATATGGGCCTGTGGGAGGGAAGCCACCTTGGTGGCTGGACCAACCCAGATCATCCCAAGTTGGATGGGGTGCAGGGCCTGGGCAGGATCCCTCCTCCTTTCCATCCCTCATGACCAACCAGACTAACAAAGCCTTGGGTAGGGAGGGGGCCTAGAGCAGGACCAGGGTTGGGACAGGGGTCCTGGAGTGAGGTCTCAGGTGGGTGGGCCAGGCAGGGTAGGAGTTCTGGGGCCTGGGCAGGCACCAGGTGGGCTGCAGACCCACATCAGGGGTCATGGTGGCAAGGCCCGGGTGGGCAGGAGTCTGGGAGAGGGCGGGGAGGCCGCAGGAACCACACCTGGTCTGTGAAGCCCTAGGCCTTGCCCATCAGGTCATTTTGGCCCATGGAGGTGGTGCGGCTCTGAGGCTGGCTCACTCAGCACTCAGAGCTTGGCCTGCTCAGGTCCTGAGCCCTTGGCCTCCACAGGAAGTGCTGGCTGGCCTCTTGCCTTGTCCTCAATAGTGGCTCCAGCTGCTGCCAAATAGGCCAAGGCTTAAAGGGGCCATGGGCTTCCACCTGTGCGCCCCGCCTCTTCATCCTTAAAGGGGCCACGCGTTGCAGCCAGAGACCTCTTTCAAAAGTGTTCTCCAAAGTGTTTAAGAGCAAGGATGTTACCTTGAAGCTTAAGGTGTAGCTGACTAAAGCCATCTGAGTCATATATTCAATGGCCTTGTATGCACGTGAAAGTTGGACATTGAAAAGGAAGATCAAAGAAGAATCAATGCATTTATATTGGGATGCTGGTGAATAATATTGGAAGTACTACGAACTGCCAAAAGAACAAACAAATGTGGGTTAGAAGTACAGCCAGAATACTCCTTAGAAGCAAGAATGGTGAGACTTCCCCTCACGTACCTTAGACATACTGTTAGTGAGAGATCAGTCCCTGGAGGAGTAAGGACATCCTGCTAGGTGAAGAGAGATAAGCGAAAATGAGGAAGACCTTCAGTAAATGGATTGACACAGTGGCTGCAACAAGGGGCTGAACCATAACAACTATTGAGAGGATGGTGCAGGACTGGGTGGTGTTTCGTTCTAATGTCCATAGGGTGGCTAGGAGTTGGAATTGACTCAATGGCATCTAACAACAGAAACAAAATCTACAACTACTACTAACAGGACAGGAAGTTTTCCAACCCCTCGCATCTCTCAACCCCAGGAACAGAGATGCCACCTTCCTTCTACCTGTATAACCAGTATCTAGAACAGAGCTCAACGACGAAGTGCCTAACAAACCTGAAGTAGCTGTTACTTAGCTCCATGCCTCATAGGTCTCAGTTCCCCAGCCCGAAATCAATAACATCGGCGTTGTTGTTTGTTGCCAACAAGTTGATTTCTACTTACACCTGACTCACACCTGCCTACCTAGTAACCCACCTTATGAAAATAAGGCACAAGAATGATTCTTTCCCACGGTGTCTGCAGACTATGACTCACCACTCTGAAGGCACTGTCATGTAAATGTTGAATGGCTAGCTGAAAGGTTGACAGTTGAAACCCACCAGCTGCTTCAAGGTAAAATGATGGGGCTGTCTGTTCCAGTAATGTTGTACAACCTTGGAAAACTTATATAAGGAATTGACTGGACTGCAATGAGTTTGCTGTACCTGGAATGATGATGCGACCAGAGAAAGAATGAGAGGGAAGCCTGAACAGAGAGCACTGCCCTGCCCTCCATCTGGCAGTTTTGTGATTTTTTGAAGCAGTTGGTTCGAATGGAACAAGGAATAAAGAGGCGGAGTGCATGGCAGTTGAGCGCTATTTGCCATTCTGACCAAGTGCCTCTGTGAGAAAAGGGGGAGGGTAGGGTTGATCTTGGTCTTGATCAAAGTCCAAGAAAATATTTGCATTTCCAGAAAGTGGGAGGTTTCCCAAGCCAGGGTAGTAACAGGAGCTGCTAGCTCTCACATCTGGCCCTGTGGACCCTGTTCAAAGAATCTCCTGCACTGGGTAAGAGGTTGGTGGTTAGGCAGAGAGACAAAGAGAGAGAGTTGAACTTCCTCAGGTTGTGTCTGGTCTGAAGGGTTTTGTCGACAGGCATCCTGGCTCTTTCCCAGCCTGAGCCCTTGAGGCTCCTCAAGGCCACGCTCCCGCTTCCCGGGCCCCCCACAGGGACAACTTCCAGAGGTCTTCCTGTACCCATATGTGGATTTTGGCTTTTCCTTCTTTTGGCTCTGCTCAGTAGCAGGGCATTTGAAGGGTGGTTGTGGGCTTTGTACAGTTGTCATTAGCATAAATGCGTGATAATTTCCTAAATTTCTCCTCCCGCAGCTTTAGGCTGTGTTTCCAAACTCCCGGTCCTCACAGAGGCTCTGCAGAGGGGGCAGTGGCTCTGATTCCACCTGGCAGTTCCTGGTTGAGCACATGGATGTCCCATCCCAGTCTAGCTATGGCACCAGGGATCACGGTGCTAGGAGAGGGGCAAATGGGTCCTCCAAAGGAGATGTGTAGTGACCACAAAAGTGACACACTTATGGTTATCTAATAATTGTACATGGTGGTGCTTGGCCCTCTCAAGGTGGAAACATACAAATTAGCTTATGCCTCTTCTCTAAAAGCAAGGGTACCTGCTTGTGACATGAGGTTTTGGAATGTTCTTTCATGGGCACAAAGAAGGGTGGCTGATCCAACCCTTCAGCAGCTCATCAATCATTGAGTATCTCAAGCTGATTTAGAGTAGTGTCCAGAGATCTAGTGGTGAAATGGGGTAGAAAGCTGTGGGGCGCTAGCCAGGGAGAGAATACGGAGTAATTTGAGCCAGAAAGAGTTATGAATGGGAGGCAGAATGAATATAGAAGGGATCTGGGAAATGAGTTTGGATCTATCTACCTCTTGAAGGATCTCACCCTTCTCTCTTCTCAACTGCTTCCAATGCAGCCTCGATCTGCCTGCTCTGGGCTTCCAAACCACACAAGCGACAATGCAGACACACGCACTCACAGGCACGCACACACACATGTACACACACATGTACAAATACACTCCGAAGAAGCAAAACCTACTTCTGGTGAATCCAGCCAATTCAGATGCATAGCAATCCCAGAGGAAATAGTAGAACTTCCTGTGTGGGTTTCTGACACCATAAATTTGTCCATGTCAGACGGCCTCATCTTTCTCCCTCTCAGAACAGCTAGTGGGTTTGAACTGCTGGCCTTGTGATTAGTAGTGAGATGCTTAACCCACAGCATCACCAAATCTCCTTAGCAAGAAGGATATTACCACAATCAACACCACCTTTTTCCTACTTTTCTGGGGGTTAGGGAAGGAAAGAGTACTGTTCAGCATTCGACTCCCTTTAAAGAAAATGGGAGGTCCAGGGTGATGACAGCAGATGGCTGGAACATTCCAGCCTGGCATCCTGGGTCACCCGGAATGATTCTCCCTTGTGGGCTCTATGAAGCAGGCACACTCAAAGACCACAGAACCTCGTTCTCAGCTGTCAGCCTCGGGTCTTGGGTTTTTTTGGACCTGCCGGTTGGAGAGGGGCTGCTCGATGGAGAGCCTCATCACTTAGCATCATGGCTGCTCCGACATGATACCTCTGAGTCATGTAATTTATATTTCATGCACAATTGAAGCAGCTAATGGTGTCATTCTCCAAGGGGGAAACAAGTTGTTACAGTGTGAATTACATTGCAGGCGTGTGCCCTTTCCTTTCTCCCCAAGTGCCCCAGGGGAAGTTCCCAGGTAGCCGTCTTGTGGGTGTCCAAGAGAGTGGACAGGCCCCAAGGTGTCAGGGCTAAGGAGTGGTGGCAAGGCCAAAAATGCTTTCTCTGACTTCTTTTTGTGTGCATTGAGGCGGTGGAAATAGAGGTGGCAGCTAAAACTGCCCAGTGGTCTCACCATTTTTTTCTCACCTGTACGTGTGGGATTGGGCAGGGTTAGAGTGTGACTCTTCAGTTCTCATGCTAACATTGATCGATATTGGACAGTGGAGATGATGTGTAGGGGAACGGATGCAAAATCCAACCACTTGTACTCAAGACATCAGCAGAGGGTGGAGCTAAGCCTGTTGTCTCTGAGGTTGGTCTGCTGGGATATGAATTCTAGCTCCCCCTTTGATAAACTGGTCACCTCTGGGCTAGATTGTTTCACTTTTCTGTGAATTCATGTTCTCACCAATAGACGGGAGCTGATGCACTCACTACCAATGGGTCAGTCAATTCCAATTCATAGTGAGCCTGCAGGACAGAATGGAACCATTCTAGAGGTGTTCCTATAAGCTGTGACTTGTCCTGGAGAAAATTGATGCATCATTCTCAGGGGAATCTGCTGAGGGTTTTTCTGAGCTTGTGGTAAGTAGTCAAGGGCTTCTCTATTGCCCCACCAGCGCTCCTCTTAAAAGGGTTGCAAAAGCCACCAAAACCCCACTGCTCTTGAGTTCATTCAGACCCATAGCAACTCGGCAGGATAAAGTAATAACTGTCCCGGCAGATGTCCAACCCCGAACATCTTTATGAGAGCTGACAGCCCAATCTTGATCCCAAAGAACAGCTGGTGGATTTGAACCACCGACATTCTGGTTAGCATTTCTAATGCTTCACGCACACCGCACCTGTGGGATGAAATTAGTGAATGTACATGCAATGCTTAGAACACTAGTACATAACATGCACTTAGCAATTGTGAGATATTATGGTAGGAGGGGATGCCAAAAACCAAACCAACTCACTGCCATCCAGTCCACTCTGACTCACCATGACCTGAGTTCTACCTTATAGGACAGGGTCCAACTACTCCTGTGGTTATTTGAGAGTGTAACTTGGTAGGAGTGGAAAGCCTCATCTTTTTCCCTGAGTGTGGCTGGTCGTTTTGAACTGTTGACTTTGGGATTAGCAGTCCAATATGTAATCACCCACGCCACTATTAAATGAGAGCAACGAGTTTCTGACATTTTCTGTGAGGTGGTAGAATTATTTGTCATTTCTATATTTGAATATGGTAAATCGACTGAAACACAGCAATGGTCATGACTTTACCAAGAGAGGAGAGATGTCAATTTTAAGGATATATAGAGCTGGAAGTCAATCCTGGATAGTACAAATGGTGAAAACACTTGGCCATTAACAGAAACGTAGGAGGCTCAAGCGCACCTAGAATACCTTGGAAGAACGTCTGGCCATCTGTTTCTGAAAGGATATGCCCATTGGAAATCCTATGAATTGCCATGAATCACAATCCACTCAGTGTCAAATGGTCATTTTAAATTTCAGAATGGTTCCTGGGATGAAAGAAAAAATCTAAGTTGTCTATTGAAGACGTGGTTTGTGAGAGCACCTGGCCCATTTAAATACAAAAATGGACGAGGAACCTCGCTGGGGTCACTGTACACAGACCAGGCCATGCTTTCTCCACATCTAGTTGTGTTGGATGCTTTCAAGTTGGTTTCAACTCGCAGCGACTCTTTGTACAACCGAAAGAAACACTTCCTGTTCCTGTGCCATTCTCAAAAATTGTTATGTTTTAGACTATTGCTGCAGAAACTGTGTCCATCCATCTTGGTGAGGGCCTTCCTCATTTTGGTGCCCCTTTACCAAGCATGATGGCCTTCTCTATGATGTTGCTCCTCATAGCTCCTGATGTTCAAGTATGTGAGACGAATTCTAGCCATTCTTGCCTCTAAGGAGCATTCTGGATACACTTCTTTCAAGACAGATCTTGCTCCTCAACTGAAATTCTTGCACAGAGAGTGAAAGCAAACCTGATTTACCTAGAGTCTCGTTTCCCACAGTGCGCAACACCACCATCTGCTTGGCATGGAAAAATCCAGGGATCTACAAAGCAGATATCTACATTTTATCCTGGATGGTGAGCTATAGTACAAAATTCTTTCATTACCAGGGGTCCCTGAGTAATTTCTTTTTCTGAAAAGAGGGCAGTAGGCAGAATAAGTTTCAGAACTTTTGGTCTAGAGCAGGAGCTGGAACCTTGTTTTTCTGCCAAGGATCATGTGATTTATAATGTCATTCATGGGGCCATACAGGTCAAATATTTAATGAACTCACCCCTAAGGTGAGTTCAAATGCTTCTCTTTGCTTCTCTTTGGTGAGATGTGTGATGCTGGCAGGTATTGATGATTTGGGGGCCATATACAGCCCTCGGGCCAAACGGTCTAGGGTAGTGGATCTCAACTGGTGGGTCACGACTTCTTTGGGGGTCGAATGAGACTTTCACGGGGGTGGCCTGATTCATCACAGTAACAAAATTACAGTGATGAATTAGAAATGAAATAATTTTGTGGTCAGGTGTCACCACAAACTGAGGAAATATATGAAAAAGTCACGGCATTAGGAAGGCTGAGAAACACTGGTGTAGGGAATGGTTGGGATCTCAATGTAGGAAAACATGAACTTCATAGGCATTCAGGCAGTGTAGCACTTGGGTTTCATTGGAGAGGAAAGAACTATTGATCTTGTTTCAAGGACAAACTAATCTGGAAGTAAATGCTTTTGTGGATGAAAACAAAACATAAAACAAACTCTTGAAAGATTTCTGTATGCTAGAGATGAATTGCAATCAAGAAAATTAAATGATATCTGTTAGGGGTCCAGCAGAAAACAAACCATTCAGAAGTTTTAATTAAAGAGAGTTTAATGAAGACTGTTCACAGTGGTGCGGATGGGGTTAAGGGAACCAACAAAAGATAGGGAGGCCCCAAGGGGTTAACAAGAGCATAAAGCTGTTGCCACGTGTCCTATGGAATTTCCTCTACAGCTCTTTGACTTCATATCTTCTCATTGTCTTAGCTACTCTATGATGTAGAGCAATTCTACCTCATAGGAATTTTATACTACTGTCCTCTCCCAATTTCCATTACTTTCCAACTTCATTCGTGTTAAAATAGGTAGTATTTAATCAGATTTACTATGCTCTAAACCAGTGGTTCTCAAACTTCGTAATTCCTTGGCACTATAGTGAAGTCCCTGATGTTGTGGTGAACATCCATTCATAAAATTATTTTTGTTGCTATTTTATACCTGTAATTTTGCTACTAATAAGAAGAGGCCAACCCCTGTGAATGGGTAGCTCAAGCCCCAAAGAGGTCCTGATCCACAGGTTGTGAACCGCTGCTCTAAACTAAGAAGTGTTTCTTTAAGATGTAGTTCAGTATATTGTTAGACGCCCAAGTCCTGTTGTTGCTGTTGTTAGGTGCAATCGAGTGGGTTTTGGCTCACAGCAACTCTATGTACAATGTACTGAAATGCTGACCCATCCTGTGCATTCCTCACAGTGGTTCTTTGCTTGGGCTCTATGTTGCAGCCACTTAGCTATTCCAAATTGTAGGGGCTGCCTCTCGTTTTCTGCCCTTCTACTGTACAAATATTTGTGTCATCCTCTAGGACAGTGATCTCAACCTTCCTAATTCCACAACACTTTCCAATGTAGTGGTAGACCTTCAATCATAAAATTATATTCTTTGCTACTTCATAACTCTAGTTTTGCTACTGTTATGAATAGTGCCACCCTGTAAAAGGTTCGTCTAAGCCCCAAATTGGTCACGACCCACATGTTGAGAACTGCTGCTCTAAATTCAGAGGAGTTTCTCTTAAGGTCTGCTTCACCATACTGTTAGAAGCTCAAGTCCATTTGTTGTTGTTGTTAGGTGCCGTAGAGTGGGTGTGTCTCATAGCAACTCTATGCACATTATAAAGGAACGCCTCCCTGTCCTGTGCCCTCCTCATAGTGGTTCTTTGATTATGTTCAGCCACTGTGCTAATGTATCTTGTTGGGGACTGCCTCTCTTTTCCTGCCCTTCTGTACCAAGATTTGGGTCTTCCAAAAGAGCAGTGGCTCTCAACTTTCCTAATGCCATTTTCTTTTCATACTGATTCTCATTTAGTGGTGACCCCCAACCATAAAATTATTTTCATTGCACATTCACAACTGTAATTTTGTTACTGTTATGAATCATGACACCCTTGTGTAATTTTCATTCCACACTACAAAGGGGTTGTGACACGCAGGTGAAAATCCTCTGCTCTAAACTAAGAGGAGATTCTCTTAAGATAGAATTCAGCATATTTGTAGATGCAGAAGTTCTGTTGTTAGGTACCATTGACTGGGTTTTGGCTCATAACAACTCTATGCACAATGCAAAGAAACACTTTCCCGTCCTATGCCACAGTAGTTCTTACACTTGCGTTCATTGTTGCAGCCACTGAGCTAGACCAACTTTTGGGTAGCTGCCTCTTTTTTGTGGCCTTTGTACTGTACCAAGAATTGTGTCTTCCTCTAGGGCAGTGGTTGTCAAATTTCCTAATGCCATGACTCTTTCATACAGTTCCTCATGTAGTGGTGACTCACATCATAAAATTAATTTCATTGTTACTTTGTAACTGTAATTGTCCTACAGTTATGAAACGGGTCTTACTTGTGAAAGGGTCATTTGACCGCCAAAAGCGGTCGCGACCCACAGATTGAAAACTGCTGGTCTAAACTAAGAGGAGTTTCTCTTAATATCTATTTCACCCTATTGTTAGAAGCACAAATCCCGTAGTTATTGTTGTTAGATTCTGTCGCATAGCTTTCGACGTACAGCTACTCTAAGAACAATATGGTGGAAAGGTGTCCTGTCCTGTGCCATACTCACAGTGGTTCTTTTGCTTGCTCGGGTTGTTACAGCCACTGTCGTGTTCCATCTTGCTGTGGGTTGCCTCTTTTTTGCTGCCCTTCTACTGTACCCAGATTTATGTCTTTCTCTAGGGCAGTGGTTCTCTACCTTCCTAATGCCACGACTCTTTCACACCATTTCTCTTGTACTGGTGACACCCCCCAATCATCAAATTATTTTCCTTGTTATTTCATAACTATAATTTTACTACTGTTATGAATCAGGCCACGCATGTGAAATGGTCATTCCTCCCCCTTAAAACGTTGTGATCCACAGTTTGAGAGCTGCTACTCTACACTAAGAGGAGTTTCTTTTAAGGTCTACTTCAGCATATTGTTAGAGGCACAAGTCCTGTTGTTTTTGGCTGCCTTCGAGTGGGTTTTGGCTCATACCAACTCTATGCACCGTGTAATGAAATGCTTTCCCGTCCTGTGCCTTCCTCACAGTGGTTCTTTTGCTCATGCTCATTGTTGCAGCCACTGTGCCAATCCATCTTGTTGGTCACTGCCTCTTTTCCTGCTCTTCTATACACAGATTTGTGTCTTCCTCTAGAGCAGTAGTTCTTAATTTTCTGAATGCCTCTACCATTTCACACCGTTCCTCATGTAGTGGTGACATCCCAGCCATAAAATATATTCATTGCTACATCATAACTGTAATTTTGCTTCTGTTATGAATCAGGCCACCCATGTGAAAGGTTCATTAGTCTCCTCAAAGGTGTCACGACACTCAGTTTGAGAACCAATGTTCTAAATTAATAGGAGTTTCTCTTAACGTCCACTTCAGAATATTCTTCGAACCACAAGTCCTGTTTTTTATTGTTAGGTGCCTTTTAGTGTGTGTTGGCTCATAGCAACTGTATGCACAATATAATGAAACCCGGCCCCATCTTGTGCGATCCTCACAGTGGTTATTTTGCTTGTGCTCATTGTTTCAGCCATTGTACTAATCCAACTTTTGGAGTGCTGCCTCTCTTTTGCTGCCCCTCTAATGTACCAAGATTTGTGTCTTCCTCTAGGGCAGTGGTTCTCAAATATGCTAATGCCATGACCCTTGCATACATTTCCTCATGTAGTGATGAACCCCCAATCGTAAAATTATTTTCATTGCTACTTCGCAACTTTAATTTTGCTGTAGTTATGAATTGGGCCTCCACTGTGAAAGGGTCATTTACCCCCCCACACAAAGGGGTCGCGACCCACAGGTTGAGAATCGCTGCTCTAAACTAACAGTAGTTTCTCTTAGGATCTACGTCACCAAATTGTGAGAAGCACAAGTCCTGTAGTTATTGTTGTTAGGTGCTGTCCAGTAGTTTCGGCTCACAACAACTCTACGCACAATATAATGAAATGCTGCCGCCACTTATGCAGTCCTCACAGTGGCTCTTTGCTTGCGCTCATTGTTATAGCCACTCTGCTAATCCATCATTTGGGGGTCTGCCTCTCATTTGCTGGCTTTCTACTCTACCAAGATTTCTGTCTTCCTTTAGGCCAGTGGTTCTCAACCTCCCTAATTCCACAACCCTTTCATACAATTCCTGATGTAGTGCATACCCCCCAATCATAAATTTATTTTCATTACTACTTCATAACTGTAATTTTGCTACCATTATGTACTGGGACACCCCTGTGAAAGGGACATTCATCACCTAAATGGGGTCCTGGCCCACAGGTTGAGAACCGCTGCTCTAAACTATGAAGAATTTTTCTTTAGATATATTTAAACACATTGTTAGAAGCACAAGTCTTTTGTTATTGTATTTAGGTGCCATAGAGTGGGATTCAGCTCACAGTAACTCTATGCAAATATAATGAAACACTGCCCTGTGCCATCCTCACCGTGCTTCCTTGCTTGTGCTTTGTGTTGCAGCCACTGTGCTATTCCAACTTGTGGGGGCTGCCTCTCCTTTGCTGCTCCTCTACTATACCAACATTTGTGTCTTCCTCTCAGACAGTGGTTCTCAACCTTCCTAATTTCATGACCCTTTCATACAGTTCCCAATGTAGTGGTGGACCCCCAGTCATAAAACTTTTGCTGCTGAAATCAGGGAGGTAGGTAGTAATAGCGGGAACCACTTACTACTCCCATAGTTCCCATAGCAACCTGGACCAATTGGTGGGAGGCATGGGGGGTTTCGGTGCTTGGTGGAGGTGAAGGCTGACGTGTTTAGAGTGGAGAGAGGAAATCAGCCTGTTGGGGAAATGTTATTGGAGATGGCTTTGAGACTAGCCTCTGCTGGTCTCTTGCTCCTCACTCTCCTCTTGGTAGCAGCACGTGTGTTCCCCTCCCCACCATGCCTCATCCCAACTTGGAGCCCTTCTGGCTATTATTTCCTTATGGAAAAGCTGTCAGCTCATTATCCTGCTTTCTTCCATTCATGCTTCTTTAGCTCCGTGTTGACTTCTAATAGGAGAGAATCAGAAAAGTTAAGTCCCCACCCCACAGGGCCTTTGCTGAAGGAGACGGCAAGCTGTGTACGGAATATCTCCTAGCTCACTCTCTCACTTCTCCCTAATAGATTTTTCCTGCCACTGCTCCTGGCTGGAGGGGATGGAGAGTTCACGTGATGCCACAGAAGTCACAGCAAAAGAACCAAGGCACTTGGCAAAGACCATTCATGAGCCGGAATATGATAGAAGCTCTTGAATGGGAAGGCACCATTCTGGCAGTAAACATGCTCCTATGGACCCTCCCAGTTCTAAGGCTTTAGTGCAGTCCCACCTGAATGAGTTCTCCCTGGGTGAGTTCCTCCTGAAAGCGAAAGAGGGCTTATCCTTCTTTATCTTTGAAGCTATGCCTTCTATACCTACTGGATCCAGATATTGAGGATCTTCGCTTCCTGATTCCTGAACTCAACTGTGCTGATTGATAGCTGCATGGCCAAGGACCCAGACACAGCTCTGGATTCTCTGTTCGCTCTCTTTAGCCACCATTGGTTTCCTTTTGTCTAATTGTGCAACAGAAATCTCGGAGGATGCTTTATTCTAAAGTTCTTCCACTTCCCTAAAGGCGGGTATAGAGAAAGGCAAAGTTAACTGGAGTCTCTCCAGCACACACTGGAACCCCAAGGGGGCTGCATAGGTCTCATCCAAAAGTGGAGATCTGCTGCCTCACCCCTAGCCTGGGAACCCATCATGGGTAGGGGCCAAGTGCTGTTTCTATCTGGACCTTCAGGGTCTTCGCAGTGCCTGGCTCATAGAGGAAATGAAAAATGCTTGTTTCTTCTTAACAAGTCAGAGATTTACTATTGTTGTTAGGGTCGGTCCTGTTGCTTCCCACTCATAACAACCCTATGTCAAACAGAACACAACGCCACCCGGTACCCTCATCACAATTGTTCTTATGTTTGAGCCCATTACTGCAGCCCCCATGTCCATCCATCTCATGAGAGCCTCCCTCTTTTCCATTGCCCTTCCACTTTACCAAGCATGATGTCCTATTCCTGGGCCTGGTCTCTCCTGACAACATGTTGAAAGTACATGTCCAAAGGGTGACAAAATCTGGTCATCCTTACTTCTAAGGAGCATTTGGCCTGTGCTTCTTCCAAGACAAGTTTATTGGTGCTTCTGGTAGTCCATAGTACTTTCTATGGTTCTTTTTTCCTAGCACCATAATTCAAATGCATCGATTCTTCTTTGGCCTGCCTTATTTAATCTCCAAATTTTGCATGCATAGGAAGTGTTTGAACACACTATGGCTTGTGTCAGATGCACCTTAGTTCTCAAAATAACATCCCTGCTTTTCAATACTCTAAAGAGGTCTTGTGAATATTTAGCCAATACAATGCAATGCATTTTTTAAGCTCTTGACTGCTGCTTGCATGAGCGTTGAACATGGATCCAAGGAAGAGGAAATCCTTGACCACCTCACAATTCTACATCTAAGCATATACCTCAAAGAATAACAAACAGAGACTCAAAGAGATAGTGGTATACAAGTTCACTGCAGCACTACCCACAATAGCTGAAAGGTGACTATTACCAAAGTGCCCGGGGCCCGAAGAATGGATAAACCAAACAATATCTAAGTCATACAATGGAATATTATTCACCCTTTAAAAGGAATGATGTTTTGGAACATGCTACACTATGCAGGGACCTTGAACACCTTCTGCTGAGTGAAACAAGTCAGACCATAATGAGATTGATATAAAATATGCAGAATCCATAGGGAAATCCATACACAGCAAGCAGAGTCACGGTTAATAAGGGTTGGGTGACGAAGGCAATGGGGAGTGACTGGTTAATGAGCATTGACTGTGTCTCCATTCAGAGTGATCCAAATGTTGGCCTGATCCTATATTCGGTTTGCATGTAGCCCCTGCCCTCTCCTGAGGGGTAGCCTCAGCAAAGGCACTGACAGGCTCAGAATCTTGGTTTCCTGACCTGTGAGTGTGCTGGAAAGATTAGATGGAGTAATAAATAATGACACTGATCACAACCAATAATTATAAAGCACTTACTATGGGCCAGACGTTGTTCCCCAGCCGTGCTTCTAGCAGGCACACAAATAAAATGCCCTTGGGGCCTAACAGAAACTCAGATTCCACGTCAGCAGATCTGAAGCAAGCTGCGAGAAATGGAGTTTCTAATGGGGAAAACAGTGAGGACCAGGATTCTCAGAAGGATTGAGGCATTTGAATGACATTGATGTGTGTGTGGCATTGTGTGTGGATTATACTGTGTGTGGCCAGGAGAATGAGCAAATCAGTCCTGGAGGAAATTGAGCCAGGACACTCTTCACAGAATGTTCCTAGAAGAGAGAATGGCAATTTTTTGTCATGCTGATTTTGGTCATGTCGTTAGGAAAGACCAGTTGTGAGAAGAGGACATCATGTGGATCTGGGGAAACTCTTCATGACATGAACTGGCACCATAACCGCAACAATGACTTCAAACCTGCCGATGGCCAGGAAGATGGCATAGGTTCTGGCAGTGATTTGTCTTATCAGACCTACGGTCAAAAGGAGTCAAATTTGACTTACTGGAGACTAACAACAACAACAAGGTCTTTCTATCTATTGATGCATTCAATCTCAACCTCGAACACACAACCTAAGCACTATTTTTCACTTCCCTTCTACACACAGCAGCGCAAAGGGGGTTCAATGATTTGTCCCAGGTCATGGAGCTAGAAGGACATAGAGCCAGGACTGGACAATGGAGCGATCTGACAACAGAGACATTAAACATAAGCAAGGCTTTGTCTCCCACAAAGATCATAGGCATTACCATAATGGACTTGGCACAAGTCCTGCCGCATGGCAACCTTTCAGCAGATAGGTGCTATCTTAGTGCCATCCAGTTGACAGCAAGTCAGCGACTGTATAGGACAGGGGAGAACTGTCTGTGGGTTTTGACATGAAATATTTACAGCAGTAGAAATCCTCATCTTTCTCCCACAAAAGTCCCTATGATTGTTAGTAATTTGGTCAGAAGTCACTTTAATGGTGACCAAATCCTTCCTTTTTTGGGATTCAACAATATACCCCACTGCTTCTAATAGCTCCTCGCCCCAAACAAAAACAGGCATGAGAGAGTTGATTCTGACTCATGGTGCCCCCATGTGTACATTGCATAGGACTTTCAAGACTATAGGCTTTAAGCAGGTTGCCAGGCCTTTCCTCCATGGTGTCCCTGGGTGGGTTCCAACGGCAAATGATTTGTTAAATAGTAGTGTGTGGAACTGTTTGCCCCCCTTCAGGAACTCCAATATCCTTGCAGCTCTCTATTCACAAAGGACTGTCCTTCCAACCAAGAGCTCAGAGTGCTTGTTTTCTCTCTCTTATTTTCTTTACATCAAGAAGTTTGGGACTCCCCAGGAGCTGGGTCCCAGGGACATATTTATATGTAATTATGACCCTGTCATCTACAACATGATCATGATAAATGGAGAAAAGTCTGAAGTGATCAGGGCTATCTTCTTTCTGGAGTCCACAATAAATGATCATGTGAGCCCCGGTCAAGAACTGAAGGGATGTATTGTATTGGGTAAATCTGCTCTTTGAGATCTCTTTCTTTTTTTGCAGTTGGGAAAGAGAAAGGGGAGATGGGCTGTTCTCCCAAGTTGGGTCCCTGCCAGGGCACCCCCCACTCAAACCTGGCCAACTCCACTCGGGAATAGAGTTCCCTGCCACTTCTGTACAACTGCCCTGTGGAAGGACCAATGTCCTAAAGGTTCAGAATGGAGAAGACAAGTTTCAAGGGCTACAGCCTAGCCCCTTACAGCCAGAGTGTGACTCAACAAGGGCCCCCACAGGCACTTTCTAGGGATCTTAAGTAGTTGGGGCTTAAGGAGATTGGCATGGGGCTCTAGCAAGCTAGCAGCCCATCCCAGGCTGGGGTTACATATCCCAAGCCCTTGATGGGGAGGCCTCAGGTAAGCAGTGGGCCCATGGAGTTCTGGGTATGTGGGCCTGGGGGAAGGGAGCCACCTTTGGGGCTGGGCCAACCCAGGGCATCCCAAGTGGGATGGGGTGCAGAGGCCTGGGCAGGGTCCCTCTTCCTCTCCATCCTCCATGGCCAGTCAGGCTAACACAAGGTCTTGGGCAGGCAGGGGGCCTGGGGCAGTGCCCAGATGACCCAGGGGCTAGCTGGGCAGGGGGTGTTTCCTGGGTAGGCAGAGGGCCTCGGGCAGGGTCTTTGTGGCAGGCCCAGACCCAGGTGGGCAGGGACCTGGAACAGGGATCCCAGGTGTGTGCCTGGCCTGGACTGGACCCAGGGTTGGCAAGGTCCCTGATGCAGGTTCCTGGGTGGGCAGCGGGCCCAGGGCAGAGTCTTGGTGGTGAGCAGGCTCAGGGTGGGGGCAGGGGGTCTGGAGTGTGGTCCTGGGTGGGTCAGCTGGGAAGGGCAGGGATCCTGCTGGCTGGCCAGGTGCCTGGTGGGCTGCAGACCCACATCAGGGGTCATGGTGGCAAGGCCCTCCCTGGTGGGCAGGAGTCTGGGAAGGGGCAGGAAGGCTGTACAGACCACAGCTGGTCTTTGAAGTCCTAGGCCTTGCGCATCAGGTCATTATGGCCCATGGAGGCAGTGCGGCTCCGAAGCAGGCTCACAGCCTTCAGAGCTTGGCTCGCTCAGCTCCTGAGCCCTTGACCTCTATAGGAACTGCTGGCTGGCCTCCTGTCATGTTCTCAATAGGCTCCAGCTGCTGCCAAGTAGGCCAAGCCTTAAAGGGGCCATGGGCTTCCACCTGTGCGCCCATCCTCCTCACCCTTAAAGGGGCCGGGTGCTGCCGCCAGAGACCTCTTTCAAAAGTGTTCTTCAAAGTGTTTAAGAGCAAGAATGTTACATTAAGGTGCACCTGACTAAAGCCATCTTAGTCATATTTTCGATGGCCTTCTATGCACGTGAAAGTTGGACATTGAAAAGGAAGACCAGAGAAGAATCAATGCATTTGAATTGGGAGGATGGTGAAGAATATTGGAAGTACTATGAACTGCCAAAGAACAAACAAATGTGGGTTAGAAGTACAGCCAGAATACTCCTTAGAAGCCAGGATGGTGAGGCTTCCCCTCACATACCTTGGACATACTGTTAGGGAGAGACCAGTCCCTGGAGGAGGAAGGACGTCCTGCTTGGTGAAGCAGAAAGGCAGTGAAAATGAGGAAGAACTTCGGCCAATGGATTGACACAGTGGCTGCAACAAGGGGCTCAAACATAACAACAATTGAGAGGATGGTGCAGGACAGGGTGGTGTTTCGTTCTATTATCCATCGGGTGGCTAGGGGTTGGAACTGACTCAATGACATCTAACAGCAGAAACAATGTCTACACCCACTACTAACAGGACAGGAAGTTTCCCAACCCCTCTCATCTCTCAACCCCAGGAACAGAGATGCCACCTTCCTTCTAGCTGTATTCCCAGTATCTAGAACAGAGCTCAGCAATGAAGTACCTAACAAACCTGAAGTAGCTGTTACTTAGCTCCATGCCTCATAGGTCTCAGTTCCCATGTCCCGAAACAATGACATCAGTGTTGTTGTTTGTTGCCATCAAGTCGATTTCCAGTTACACCTGCATCACACCTGCCTACCTAGAATCCCACCTTATGAAAATAAGCCAGAACAATGATTCTTGCCCAAGGTGTCTGCAGACTATGACTCACCACTCTGAAGGGATGTCATGTAAATGTTGAACTGCTAGCTCAAAGTTGACAGTTCAAACCATCAGCTGCTTCAAGGAAAACGATGAGGCTGTCTGTTCCAATAATGTTGGACAATGTTGGAAAACTTACATAGGGTTTCCATGAGTTGGAATTGACTGGACAGTAATGGGTTTGCTGTACCTGGAATGATGATGCGACCAGAGAAAGAATGAGAGGGAAGTCTGAAAAAGAAGCACCGACCTGCCCTCCATCGGGCTGTTTTGTGATTTTTTGCAGCAGATGGTTTGAAGGGAACAGGGAATGAAGAGGCGGAGTGCATGGCACAGTTGAGGGCTATTTGCCATTCTGACCAAGTGCCTCTGTGAGAAAAGGGGGAGGGGAGGCTTGACCTGGGTCTTGATCAAAGTCCAAGAAAATATATGGATTTCCAGAATGAGGGAGTTTTCCCAAGTCAGGGTAGTAATAGGAGCTGCCAGCTCTCACCTCTGACCCTGTGGGCCCTGTTCAAAGAATTTCCTGGACTGGGTGGGAGGTGGGTGGTTAGGCAGAGAGACAAAGAGAGAGTCGAACTAGGAACTCTGGCTCTTTCCCAGCCTGAGTCTTAGCCCCCGAGCCTCCTCATCTCCACTCTCCCCCTTCCCCGGCCCCCCACAGGGACACCTTCCAGTGGTCTTCCTGTACCCATATGTAGGTTTTGGCTCTTCCTGCTTTTGGCTCTGCTCAGTGGCAGGGCATTTGAAGGTTGTTTGTGGGATTTGTACAGTTGACATTAGGGTAAATGCGTGATCATTTCTTAAATTTATCCTACTGCAGATTTAGGCTGTGTTTCCAAACTCCTGGTCCTTACAGAGGCTCTGCAGAGGGGACAGTGACTCTGATTCCACCTGGAATTTCCTGGTGGAGCACAGGGATTTCCCATCCCAGTCTAACCATGGCACCAGGGATCAGGGTGCTAGGAGAGGGGCAAATGGGTCCCCAAAGGAGATGTGTAGTGACCACAAAAGTGACACACTGGTGGTCACCTACTAATTGTACATGGTGGTGCTTGCCCCTCTCAAGGTGGACACATACAATTTTGCCTATGCCTCTTCTCTAAAAGCAAGTGGACCTGCTTGTGACATGAGGTTTTGGAAAGTTCTTTCATGGGCCACAAAGAAGTGTGACTCATCCAGTGTCTCAAGCTGATTTCGAGTAGTGTCCAGAGAGTTCGTGGTGAAAGGGGGTAGGGAAATGTGGGGAGCTGGCCAGGGAGTGAACACGGAATAATTTGAGCCAGACAGAGTAATGAATGGGAGGCAGAATGGCTATGGAAGTAATCTGGGGGACGAGTTTGGATCTGCCTCTGTGGGTTTCTGACACTATAAATTTGTCCATTGTCAGACGGCCTCATCTTTCGGCCTCTCAGAGCAGCTAGTGGGTTTGAACTGCTGGCTTTGAGATTAGTAGCGGGATGCTTAACCCACAGCATCACCAAAACTCCTTAGCAAGAAGGATATTACCACAACCACAGCCACCACCCCTTTTTCCTAATTTTCTGAGAGATAGGGAGGAAAGAGTGCTGTCCATCATTCGACTCCCTTTAGAGAAAATGGGAGGTCCAGGGTGATGAGAGCAGGTGCTGGAACATCCCAGCCTCGCATCCAGGGCCACCCGGAATGATCCTCCCTTGTGGGCTCTGTGGAGCAGGCACACTCAAAGACCATAGGACCTCGGTCTCAGCTGTCGGCCTCGGGGCTTGGGTTTCTTAGTTCCTGCTGCTTGGGGAGGGGCTGCTCAATGGAGAGCCTCGTCACTTAGCATCATGGCTGCTCAGATGTGATACCCCTGAGTCGTGTAATTTACATTTCATGCACAATTGAAGCAGCTAATGGTGTCATTCTCCAAGGGGGGAACAAGTTGTCATGATGTTAATTACATTGCAGGCGTGCTCCCTATCCTTTGTCCCCAAGTGCTCCAAGGGAAGTTCCCAGGTAGCAGTCGAGTGGGTGTCCAAGAGAGTGGCTTTGGCTCCCTCCAAGGTGTCAGGGCTGAGGAGTGGTTACAAGGCCAAGAATTCTTTCTCTGACTTCCTTGTGGGTGTGTTGGCGCAGTGGGAGTAGAGGTGGCAGCTAAAACAGCCCAGCGATCTCCCCATCCTTTTCTAACCTGCGCGTGTGCAATCGGGCAGGGCTGGAGGGTGCCTGTTCAATGCTCAAGCTAATTTTGCTTGATAGGGGACAGTGGAGATGATGTGTAGGGAAAAGGAGGCAAAATCCAACCACTCTTAGTCCAGATATCAGCAGACGGTAGAGCTAAGCCTGTAGTCTCTGAGGCTGGTCTGCTGGGATTTAAATTCCAGCTCCCCCTTGGATAACCTGATTACCCCTGGGCCAGATGGCTTCACCTCTCTGTGCATTCGTGTCCTCACCTATAGACGGAAGCTGATGTACTACCAATGCGTCAGTCGATTCCATCTCATAGTGAGCCTGGAGGACAGAGTGGAACCATTCTATAGGCGTTCCCATAGGCTGTGACTGATACTGGAGCAAATTGACGCATCATTCTCATGGGAAGCTGCCGAGGGTTTCGCTGAGCTGGTGGTAAATAGTCAAGGGCTTCTCTATTGCCCCGCCAGCGCTCCTCTTAAAGGGGTTGCAAAAGTCACCAAAACCCCACTTCTCTTGAGTTCATTCAGACTCATAGCAACTCAGCAGGATAAAGTAATAACTGTCCCTGAAAACGTCCGACCCTGAAAATCTTTATGAGCTCAGACAGCCCCAACTTGATCCCGAAGAACAGCTGGTGGGTTTGAACCACCGACCTTCTGGTTAGCAGTTCTAATGCTTCACCCCCACCACCACCAGTGGGATGAAATGAGTGAATGTACATGCAATGCTTAGAACACTAGTACATAACATGCACTTAGTAATTGTGAGCTATTGTGGTAGGAGGGGAGTCCAAAAACCAAACCAAACTCACTGCCATCGAATCCACTCTGACTCCCCATGACCTGAGTTCTACCTATAGGACAGGGTCCAACTGCTCCTGTGGGTATTTGAGATTGTAACTTTATAGGATTGGAAAGTTTCATGTTTTCCCTGAGAGTGGCTGGTGGTTTTGAACTGTTGGCTTTGGGATTAGCAGCCCAATATGTAATCACCCACGCCATTATTAAATGAGAGCTACGAGTTTCTGACATTTTCTGTGAGGTGGTAGAAGTATATGTCATTCCTATATTTAAAGAAGGTAAATCTACAGAAACAGAACAATTGCCATGGCTTTCCAAAGAGAGGAGAGATGTCAGTTTTAAGGATATATAGAGCTGTGAGTCATCCCTGGAGAGTACAAATGGTTAAAACACTTGGCCATTAACAGAAACTTAGGAGGTTCAAGCGCACCCAGAAATACCTTGGAAGAAAAGCCTGGCCATCTGTTTCTGAAAGGTTATGCCGATTGAAAGTCCTATGACTCACCATGAATCACAATCAACTCAGTGTCAAATGGTCATTTTAAATTTCAGGATGGTTCCTGGGCAGAAAGCAAACATTCTAAGTTGTCTATTGAAGAGGAGGTTTGTGAGAGCACCTGGCCCATTCAAACACAACTGATGAGGAACCTCGGTGGGGCCACTGTACACAGAACAGGCCATGCTTTCTCCACATCTGGTTTTGTTGGATGCTGTCAAGTTGGTTTCAACTCGTGGGGACCCTACATACAACCGAAAGAAACACTGCCTGCTCCTGTGCCAGCCTCACAATTGTTATGTTTTAGTGTGTTGTTGTAGAAACTGTGTCCATCCATCTTGGTGAGGGTCCTCCCCTTTTGGGCGCCCCTTTACCAAGCATGATGGCCTTTTCCATAATGTTCCTCCTCATAGCTCCTGATGCCCAAGGATGTGAGATGAAGTCTAGCCATCCTTGCCTCTAAGGAGCATTCTGGATACACTTCTTTCAAGACAGATCTTGCTCCTCAACTGAAATTCTTGCAGAGAGAGTGAAAACACACCTGATTTTCCTAGAGTCTCATTTCCCAAAGTGGGCAACACCACCCACCTACTGGGCACAGAAAAATCCAGAGATCTACAAAGCAGATATCTACGTTTTATCCTGGATGGTGGGCTATAGTCCAAAATTCTTTCATTGCTGAGGGGTCCTGAGTAATTTCTTTTTCTGAAAAGAGGGCAGTAGGCAGAATAAGTTCGGGAACCTTTGGTCTGGAGCAGGAGCTGGAAACCTGTTTTTCTGCCAAGGACCATGTGGTGATTGATAACATCATTCATGGGGCCATACAGGTCAAATATTTAATGAATTCACCCCTAAGGTGATGGCTCCAAATGCTTCTCGTTGGTGAGGTGTGTGATGCTGGCAGCTATTGATTATTTGGGGGGCCCTATACAGCCCTCGGGCCATACGTTGGTCTAAGGTAGTGGATCTCAACCAGTGGGTCACGACACCTTTGGGGGTCCAATGACACTTTCACAGGGGTTGCCTGGTTCATCGCAGTAGCACAATTACAGTAATGAATTAGAAATGAAATAATTTTTATGATCGGGGTAAACACAACATGAGGAACTGTATGAAAGAATCATGGCATTCGGGAGGTTGAGAAACACTTGTCTAGGGAATGGTTGGGATCTCCATGTAGGCTACACATGAACTTCATAGGCAGTCAGGCAGCATATCACTTGGGTTTCATTGGAGAGGAAAGAACTATTGATCATGTTTCAAGGACAAACAAATCTGGAAGGAAATGCTATTGTGGATGAAAACAAAACATAAAACAAACTCTTGAAAGATTTCTGTATGCTAGAGATGAATTGCAATCAAGAAAATTAAATGATATCTGTTAGGGGTCCAGCAGAAAACAAACCATGCAGAAGGTTTAATTAAAGAGAGTTTAATGAAGACTATTCACAGTGGTGGGGATGGGCTTAAGAAAGCCAACAAAAGGTAGGGAGGCCCCAAGGGTCTAACAAGAGCATAAAGCTGTTGCCACATGTCCTATGGAATTTTCTCTTCAGCTCTTTGACTTTGTCATTTCTTCTCATTGTCTTAGCTACTCTATGATATAGAGCAATTCTGACTCATAGGAATTTGATACTACTGTCCTCTCCCAATTTCCATTACTTTCCAACGTCATGTGTGTTAAAATATGCAGTATTTCATCAGATTTCCTATGCTCTAAACCAGTGGTTCTCAACCTTCCTAATTCCTTGGCACTATAATGAAGTTCCTGATGTTGTGGTGAACATCCATTCATAAAATTATTTTCGTTGCTACTTCATAACTGTAATTTTGCTACTATGAAGAAGATACCGACCCCTGTGAATGGGTAGCTCAACCCCCAAAGAGGTCCCGATCCACAGGTTGAGAACCGCTGCTCTTAACTAAGAGGTGTTTCTTTAAGATGTAGTTCAGTATATTGTTAGACGCCCAAGTCCTGTTGTTGCTGTTGTTAGGTGCCGTCGAGTGGATTTTGGTTCACAGCAACTCTATGTACAATGTACTGAAACGCTGCCCTGTCCTGTGCATTCCTCACAGTGGTTCTTTGCTTGCACTCATTGTTGCAGCCACTGAGCTATTCCAAATTGTAGTGGCTGCCTCTCCTTTGCTGCCCTTCTACTCTACCAATATCTGTGTCTTCCTCTAGGACAGTGCTTCTCAACCTTCCTAAATCCACGACACTTTCATACAGTTTCCTTTGTAGTGGTAGACCCCCAATCATAAAATTATATTCTTTGCTACTTCGTAACTCTCGTTTTGTTACAAGTTATGAATAGTGCCACCCTGTAAAGTGTTCGTCTAAGCCCCAAAGAGGTCACGACCCACACGGCGAGAACCACTGCTTTAAATTTAGAGGAGTTTCTCTTAAGGTCTATTTCACCATACTGTTAGAAGCTCAAGTCCATTTGTTGTTGTTGTTAGGTGCCGTCGAGTGGGTATGTCTCATAACAACTCTACGCACAATATAATGAAATGCCGCCCTGTCCTGTGACATCCTCACAGTGGTTCTCTGCTTGCGCTCATTGTTGCAGCCACTGTGCTAATGCATCTTGTTGGGGATCGCCTCTCTTTTCCTGCCCTTTCATACCTAGATTTGGGACTTCCAATAGAGCAGTGGTTCTCAACTTTCCTAATGCCATGATATTTTCATACCGATTCTCATTTAGTGGTGACACCCCCAACCATAAAAATGATTTCATTGCAGCTTCATAACTGTAATTTTGTTACTGTTATGAGTCACGACACCCCTGTGAAATTTTCATTCCATACCCACAAAGAGGTCGGGACACACAGGTGAAGATCCCCTGCTCTAAACTAAGAGGAGATTCTCTTTTTTTTTTTTTAATTTTTTTAAAAAAATTTTTATTTTATTTTTTTTATTTTAACAATTTATTGGGGCTCATACAATTCTTTTCACAGTTCATACATATACATTCATCAATTGTATAAAGCACATCTGTACAGTCTTTGCCCTAACCATTTTTTTCTCTTTTCTTCTTTTACATTTTATTAGGGACTCATATAACTCTTACCACAATCCATACATATACATACATCAATTGTATAAAGCACATCCATACATTCCCTGCCCCAATCATTCTCAAGGCATTTGCTCTCCACTTAAGCCCCTTGCATCAGGTCCTCTTTATTTTTCCCCCCTCCCTCCCCATTCCCCCCTCCCTCATATGGCCTTGGTAATTTATACATCGTTGTTTTGTCATATCTTGCCCTATCCGGAGTCTCCCTTCCCCCCTTCTGTGCTGTCCCTCTCCCAGGGAAGAGGTCACATGTGGATCCTTGTAATCAGTTCCTCCTTTCCAACCCACTCACCCTCCACTCTCCCAGCATCGTCCCCCACACCCTTGGTCCTGAAGGTATCATCCACCCTGGATTCCCTGTACCTCCAACCCTCATATGTACCAGTGTACAGCCTCTGTCCTATCCAGCCCTGCAAGGTAGAATTCGGATCATGGTAGTTGGGGGGAGGAAGCATCCAGGATCTGGGGGAAAGCTGTGTTCTTCATCGGTACTACCTCACACCCTAATTAACCAATCTCCTCTCCTAAACCCCTCTTTGAGGGGATCTCCATTGGCCGACACTTGGGCCTTGGGTCTCCACTCTGCACTTCCCCCTTCATTTAATATGATATATATACATATATATACATACATATATACATACACACATATATACACACACTTATATCTTTTTTTTTTTTTTTGCATGATGCCTTATACCTGGTCCCTTGGGCACCTCGCGATCGCACTGGCCGGTGTGCTTCCTCCATGTGGGCTTATTTGCTTCTGAGCTAGATGGCCGCTTGTTCACCTTCAAGCCTTTAAGACCCCAGACACTATCTCCTTTGACAGCCGGGCACCATCAGCTTTCTTCACCACATTTGCTTATGCACCCATCTGTCTTCAGCTATCCTATCATGGAGATGTGCAGTCAATGATATGATTTTTGTTCTTTGATGCCTGGTAACTGATCCCTTTGGGACGACTCGATCACACAGGCTGGTGTGTTCTTCCATGTGGACTTTGTTGCTTCTGAGCTAGATGGCTGCTTGTTTATCTTCAAGCCTTTAAGACCCCAGTCACTACCTCTTTTGATAGCCGGGCACCATCAGCTTTCTTCACCACATTTACTTGTTCACCCACTTTGGCTCCAGCCGTTGTGTCGGGAGAGTGAGCATCATAGAGTTCCAATTTAACAAAAGAAGGTATTCATGCATTGAGGGAGTGTTTGAGTAGAGGCCCAAGGTCCTTCCGCCACCTTAATACTTGACCTATAAATATAGTCACCTAGATCTATTTCCCCATCCTCCTATATATATTTGCATGTACATGTCTTTGTCTAGACCTCCATGAATGCCCTTTGACTCCGAGCTCTTTCCTCCATCTCCCTTGACTTTCCTCCTGCCCTACTACCATGCTTCATCGCCACCTGGGCTAGAGTATACCTCTTCTCTAAGCAACCTTACCCTTGATCATTTCCCACCAGGCCTGCCACTCCCCCTTCTCTACCATTTGGGGTCCCATGTTTTTCCCTTGTCCCTGGGTTTGTTAACACCACTTCCTTACCCCCCCTAACCCCCCACCCCAAGTCCCCCCAGAACTGTCGGTCCCGTTTTTTTTTCTCTTAAGATAGAATTCAGCATACTGGTAGATGCACAAGTTCTGTTGTTATTGGTGTTAGGTACCATTGAGTGGGTTTTGGCTCATAGTAACTCTATGCACAATATAATGAAATGCTTTCCCATCCTATGCCATACTCACAGTGGTTCTTTTGCTTGTGCTCATTGTTGCAGCCACTGTGCTAATCCAACTTTTGGGTAGCTGCCTCTTTTTTGTGGCCTTTCTGCTGTACCAAGACTTTTGTCTTCCTCTAGGGCAGAGGTTGTCAAATTTCCTAATGCCATGACCCTTTCATACAGTTCCTCATGTAGCGGTGACCCCCATCATAACATTATTGTTACTTCATAACTGTAATTTTCCTACAGTTATGAATCATTTCACACCTTGAAAGGGTCATTCGATCGCCAAAAGTGGTCACGAACCACAAGTTAAAAACCGCTGGTCTAAACTAAGAGGAGTTTCTCTTAATATCTACTTCACCCTATTGTCAGAAGCACAAATCCTATAGTTATTGTTAGATTCTGTTGTGTAGCTTTCGACGCCTAGCAACTCTAAGCACAATATGATGGAAAGGTGTCCTGTCCTGCGCCATCCTCCCAGTGGTTCTTTTGCTTGCGCGGATTGTTGCAGCCACTGTTGTATTCCATCGTGCTGTGGGCTGCCTCTTTTTGCTGCCCTTCTACTGTACCCAGATCTAGGTCTCCCTCTAGGGCAGTGGTTCTCAACCTTCCTAATGTCATGACTCTTTCACACCATTCCTGATGTACTAGTGACCCCCCCCCCCCATCATAAAATTATTTTCCTTGTTACTCCATAAATATAAATTTGCTACTGTTATGAATCAGGTCACCCATGTGACCCACAGTTAGAGAACTGTTACTCTACACTAAGAGTTTCTTTTAAAGTCTTCTTCAGCATATTGTTAGAGGCACAAATCCTGTTGTTTGGTGCCTTCGAATGGGTTTAGGCTCATGCCGACTCTATGCACCATATAATGAAATGCTTTCCCGCCCTGTGCCTTCCATACAGTGGTTCTTTTGCTCACACTCATTTTTGCAGCCACTGTGCTTATCCATCTTGTTGGGCACTGCCTCTCTTTTCCTGCCCTTCTGTACCAAGATATGTGTCTTCCTCTAGAGCAGTGGTTCTCAACTTTGCAAATGCCACAACCACTTCACACCATTCCTCGTGTAGTGGTGACATCCAACCATAAAATATTTGCATTGCTACATCATAATTGTAATTTTGCTTCTGTTATGGATCAGGCCACCCATGTGAAAGGTTCGTTAGTCTCCTCAAAGGCGTCTCGACAAACAGTTGGAGAACCAATGGTCTATACGAATAGGAGTTTCTCTTAAGGTCTACTTCAGAATATTCTTAGAAGCCCAAGTTCTTTTTATTATTGTTTGGTGCCTTTGAGTGTGTGTTGGCTCATAGCAACTGTATGCACAATATAATGCAACTCGGCCCCATCTCGTGCCATCTTACTGTGGTCCTTTGCTTGCGCTCACTGCTGCATCTATTCCATCTTGTAGGGGCTGCCTGACTTTTGCAGCCCTTCTGCTGTACCAACATTTGTGTCTTCCTCTAGGACAATGTTTCTCATACATCCTAATTCTGCAGCCCTTTCGTACAGTTCCCAATGTAGTGGTGGACCCCAAACATAAAATTATAAAATTATATTCATTGATATTTCATAACTGTACTTTTGCTACAGTTATGAATCAGGCCATCACTGCGAAGGGGTGTTTCGAAACACCCCCCACCTGAAAGTGTTCACGACCCAATGTTGAGAACCCTGCTGTAAACTAAGAAGAGTTGCTCTTAAGATTTACTTCAGCATATTGTTAAACACACAAGCCCTGTTGTTATTGTTGTTAAGTTCCGCGGAGGGGGTTTTGGCTCATCGCATCTCTATGCACAATATCATGAAATGCTTCAAAGACCTGTGCCATCCTGACAGTGATTGTTTGCTAGTGCTCATTGTTGGAGCCATATTGGGAGGGGGCTGGCTATTTTTTGTTGCCCTTCTACTCTACCAAGATTTATGTCTTCCTTTAGGGCAGTGGTTCTCAACCTTCCTAAAGCCACAACATTTTCATACCGTTCCTCATATAGTGCTGACTGCCAAATCATAAAATTATTTTCATTGCAACTTTGTAACTCTAATTTTTCTACTGTTATGACTGGGCGACAACTATGAAAGGTTCATTCATCCCCCAACAGGGCTCGTGACCCAAAAGTTGAGAACCGCTGCACTAAACTATTAGGAGTTTCTCTTATGGTGTATTTCAGCACATTATAAGAAACACAAGTCCTGTTGTTTTGTTGTCAGGTGCAGTCAAGTGGGTTTTCACTCATAGCAACTCTATGCTCCATTTAAAGTAACCCTGCCCCATCTTGTGCCATCCTCACAGTGATCCCTTAGCTTGAGCTCATTGCTGGAGCCACTGTGCTATTCCATCTATTTGGGGGGCTGACTCTATATTGCGGTCCTTCAACTGTATCAAGACTTGTGTCTTCCTGTAGGACTGTGGTTTTCAGTAATCCTAATGCCACGACCCTTTCATACAGTGCCTCGTGTAGTTATGACCCCCCAACCAAAAAAATTATACTGTTGCTACTTCATAACTGTAATTTTGCTACTGTTACGTATCGGCCCACGCCTATGGGCGGGTCATTCGAACACCCCCAAAGGATTTACCACTCACAAGTTGAGAACGGCTGCTCTAAACTAAGAGTAGTTTCTCTCAAGGTTTAGTTGAGCATATTGTTAGATGTATGATTCCTCCTGTTATTGTTGTTCGTGCCGTGGAGAGGGTTTGGGCTCATAGCAACCCTGTGCACAATATAATACAGGCCTGCTCAGACTTGCATCATCCTCACAGTGGTTCTTTGCTTGCGCTCATTGTTGCAGCCACCGTGCAAATCCGTCTTGCAGGGACTTCCTCTTTTCTGCTGCCCTTCTACTGTACTTGCGTCTTCCTCTAGGACAGTGTTTCTCACCCTTCCTATTTCTACGACCTTTCCATACACTTCCCAATGTGTAGTGGTGGTCCCCAAAGCATAAAGGTTTTTTTCTACTCTTTTTCCATAACTGTAATTTTGCAAGTCTTATGAATCTAGTCACCCTGTGAAAGGGTTGTTCAACCAACCAAAGTGGTCACAAATCACAGGCTGAGAACCGCTGTTCTAAATTAAGAGGAGTTTCTCCTGTGGTCTAGCTCAGTATATTATTACACGCACGAGTCCTGTTCTTATTGTTGTTAGGGGCTGTCGAGTGGGTTTGGCTCATAGTTGGCTCATAACAACTCTATGCACAGTATCATGAAACACTGTTCCATCCTCTAACACCCTCACACTTTTCTTTTGTTTTCTTTCATTGTTGCAGTCTCTGTGCTAATCCATCTTTTGGGGGACTGCCTCATATTTGCTGACCTTCTACTGTACCCAGATTTGTGTCTTCCTCTAGGGCAGTGGTTCTCAAACTTCCTAATGCACGACTCTCTCACACCATTCCTCATGTATTGGTGCCCCCCCAATCATAAAATTACTTTCCTTGTTACTTTATAACTAAAATTATGCTACTGTTATGAATCAGGCCACCATGTGATATAGTCATTCTCCACCCCACCCCCCAAAAGGCATCACGACCCACAGTTTGAGAACTGCTAATCTACACTAAGAGGAGTTTCTTTTTAAGGTATGTTTCAACATATTGTTAGAAGCGCAAATCCTGTTCTTGTTTTTGGCTGCCTTCGAGTGGGTTTTGGCTCATACCAACTCTATGCACAATGTAATGAAACGTTGTGCTGCCCTGTGGATCCTCACAGTGGTTCTTCTGTTTGTGCTCATTGTTGCGGCCACTGTGGTAATCCATCTTGTTAGGGACTACCTCTCTTTTCCTGACCTTCCGTACCAAGATTTGTGTCTTCCTCAAGAATAGTGGTTCTCAACTTTCTGAATGCCACTACTATTTCATACCAGTCCTCATGTTGTGGTGTCACCCCAACCATAAAATATTTTCATTGCTACATTATAACTGTAATTTCGCTTCTGTTATGGATCAGGCCACCCATGTGAAAGGTTCATTAGTCTTCTAAAGGCACTGTGACACAGTTTGAGAACCACTGGTCTAAACTAAGGGGAGTTTCTCTTAAGGTCTACTTCAGCATATTCATCGAAGCACAGTCCTGTTGTTTTTGTTTGGTGCCTTTGAGTGTGTGCTGGGTCATAGCAACTCTATACACAATATAATGAAACGTGACCCCGTCCTGTGCCACCCTCACAGTGGTTATTTTGCTTGTTGTCACTGTTGCAGCCATGGGCTAATCCAACTTTTGAGGGGCTCCCTCTCTTTTGCTGCCCCTCTACTGCCCTTTCATTCATTTCCTCAGGTAGTGATGAACCCCCAATCATAAAATTATTTTCATTGCTACTTCGTAACTTTAATTTTGCTACAGTTATGAATCAGGCCTCCACTGTGAAAGGGTCATTTGACCCCCCCCCCCAAAGGGCTAGCGACCCACAGGTTGAGAACCACTTCTCTATACTAAGAGGAGTTTCTCTTAGGATCTACAGCACCATATTGTGAAAAGCATGAGTCCTACAGTGATTGTTGTTAGGTGTTGCCCAGTGGATTTCGACTCTCAGCAACTCTACGCACAAGATAATGAAACGCTGCCCCGTCCTGTGCCATCCTCACAGTGGTTTCTTGTCTGCACTCATTGTTGCAGCCACTGCGCTAATCTATCATTGGGGGTCTGCCTCTCATTTGTTTCCTTTCTGCTCTGCCAAGATTTCTGTCTTGCTCGAGGACAGTGGCTCTCAACCTTCCTATAATGCCACAGGCCTTTTATACCACTCCTCATGTAGTGGGTACAATCCCACTCATAAATTTATCTTCATTGCTACTTCATAATTGTAATGAAGCTACTGCTATGAATTGGGCCACCCCTGTGCAAGGGTAGTTCATCACCCTAATGGAGTCCTGACCCACAGGTTGAGAATCTCTGCTCCAAACTATGAAGAATGTCTCTTAAGATATATTTCAGCAAAAGTTAGAAGCAAAAGTCCTGTTGTTATTGTATTTAGGTGCCTTCAAGTGGGTTTTGGCTCATAGCAACTCTATGCAAAATGTAACGAAACGCTCCCCCATCCTGTGCATTCCTCACAATGGTTCTTTGCTTGTGCTGGTTGTTTCAGCCACTGAGGTATTCCAACTTGGAGGGGCTGCCGATCCTTTGCTGCCCTTCTACTCTACCAACATTTGTGTCTTCCTCTCGGACAATGGTTCTCAATCTTCCTAATTCCATGACCCTTTCATGCAGTTCCCAATATAGTGGTGGACCCCCAGTCATAAAAAATTTTCGCTGATATTTCATTACTGTAATTTTGCTAATCTTATGAATCAGGCAACCCTTGTGAAAGGGTCATTCAACCCACTCACTCCCCAAAAGGGTTCGTGATTCATAGGTTGAGAACCCTGCTCTAAACTAAGAGGAGTTTCTCTTAAGATCTACGTCAGCATATTTTTAGAAGTCAAGTCCTTTTTGTGTTGCTGTTAGTTGCTGTCGAGTGGGTTTTGACTCTCAGCAACTCTACGCACAATATAATGAAACGCTGCCCCGTCCTGTGCTGTCCTCACAGGGGTTTGTTGATGGCACTCATTGTTGCAGCCACTGAGCTATTCCATCTTGTAGGGTCTGCCTCTCACTTGCTGCCCTTCTGCAGTACCACGTTTTGTGTATTCCTCTTGGGCAGTGTTTCTGAACCTTGTTAATGGCATGGCTCCTTTATACAATTCTTAATGTTGTGCTGAGCCTCCAACAGTAATTTTTTTTTCATTGTTACTCCATTACTGTGATTTCTCTACTGTTATTAATTGGCAACTCCTGTGAGAGGCTCGTCTGAAACCCCATAGGGGTCGCAACCCACAAGTAAAGAACCACTGCTCTAAATTTAGAGGAGTTTCTCTTAAGATCTAGTTCAGCATACTGTTAGAAGTACACGTCCTGTAGTTATTGTCGTTAAGTTCCGTCGAGTGGGTTTTGACTCTTAGCAACTCTATGCACAATATAATGAAACGCTGCCCTGTCCTGTGCCACCCTCACCGTGCTTGTGTGCTTGGCCTCAGTGTTGCAGCCACTGTGCTAATCCAACTTGTTGGAGACTGCCACTCTCTTCCTTCCGATCTGTACCAAATTTGTTTTTTGCCCTAGAGAAGTGGTTCTTAACCTTCCTAATGCCACTACCCTTTCATATCGATTCTCATTTAGTGGGGACCACAACCATAAAATTATTTTCATTGGTACTTTGTCACTGTAATTGTACTACAGTTATGAATCGGGCCACCCCTGTGAAAGGGTCATTCTACCCTCCCAAGGGGCGCGACCCACAGGTTGAGAACTGCTGCTCTAAAGTTAAAGGACTTTCTCTTAAATCCTACTTCACCATATTGTTAGAAGCACAAGTCCTGTAGTTATTTTTGTTGAGTGCTGTTGAGTGGGTTTCTGGTCACAAGAACTCTATGCACAATATAATGAAATGCTGCCCAGTCCAATGCCATGCTCAGAGTTGTTCATTTGCTTGTGCTCATTGTTGCAGCCACTGGGCTAATCAATCTTGTAGGGGCTGCCTCTCCTTTGCTGCCCTTCTACTCTACCAAGAATTCTGTCTTCCTCTAGGGAAGTGGTTCTCAACCTTCCTAATGCCATGACTCTTTCATACCATTCCTCATGTAGTGGTGACTGCCAAATCATGAAATTATTTTCTTTGCTACATCATAACTCTAATTTTTCCACTTTAATGAACGGCCCACTGCCGTGAAAGGGTCATTCGTGCCCCAAAAGGGGTCACAACCCTCAGTTTGGGGACCGCTGCGCTAAACTAATAGGAGGTTCTCTTCAGGTCTACTTAGGTACATTGTTAGAAAAACAAGTCCTGTTTTTTTTTTCTTGTGGTTTTGACTCATAGCAACTCTATGTCAATATAATGAAACACTGTCCCGTCTTGTGCCATCCTTGCAGTGTTTCTTTGGCTTGTGTTTATTGTTGCAGCCACTGTGCTATCCCATCTATATTGGGGCTGAGTCTATTTTGTTGCCCTTCAACTGTATCAAGAATTGAGTCTTCCTCTTGGACAGTGGTTTTCAACATTCTTACTCACGACCCTTTCATCCAGTTCCTCATGTAGTCGTGACCAACCAACCATAAAATTATTTTTGTTGCTACATCATAGCTGTAATTTTGCTACTGCTATAATTCAGGCCACCTCATGAAAGGGCTGTTTGACCCCCTAAGTAGACACGACCCACAGGTCGAGAGCCGCTGCTCTAAAAGAAAGGGGAGATTCTCTTAAGGTCTTCTTCGGCATATTGTTAGAAGCACAAGCCCTGTTGTTATTGTTGTTGGGTGCAGTCGAGTGGGTTTGGCTCATAGCCACTCTCTGCACAATATAATGAAACTCTGGGGGTCTTAAAGGCTTGAAGGCAAACAGGCTGAAATCTAGCTCGGAAGCAAGAAAGCCCACAGAGAAGAAGCACACAAGCCTAAGTGAACACGAGGTGTTGAAGGGATCAGGTAGCAGACACCAAAGAACAAAAACCATTATTGTGTGATCACCTTCCCCACATAAACGCTGAAGATGAATGTGTGCATAAGTAAGTGTGGTGAAGAAGGCTGATGGTGCCCGGCTATCAAGCGATATAGCGTCCCGGGTCTTAAAGGCTTGAAAGTAAACAAGCAGGCCCTGAAGCAACAAAGCCCACATGGAAGCATCACACCAACATGTGTGATCATGAAGTGCTGAGGGGACCAGTTTTCAAGCAACAAAGGCGGGAGGGGGGATTATATCATCGTGAATGAGGGGAGTGCATGACGGGGGACCTATGCCCACCTGTAGACAACTGGACATCCCTTGCGGAGGGGTAGTGGGAAGGAGATGAGTCACTCAGGGTTCAGTGTAGCAATAAAGAAACCCACAACCTTCCTCTAGTTATTAAACACTTCCTCCCCCCACCTCTCATGATCCCAATTCTACATTGCAAACCTGGTTAGACCAGAAGATACACAGCGCTACAGATGGAAACTGGAAACACGGGGAATCCAGGACAGATGAACCCCCCAGGACCAGCGGTGAGAGTGGCGATACTGGGAGGGAAGTGGGTGTAGAAATGGGAAACCGATCACAAGGATCTACATATAACTTCCCCCCTGGGAGATGGGCAACAGAAAATTGGGTGAAGGGAGACGCCGCGCAGTGTAAGATAAGAGAAAATAATAATTTATAAATTATTAAGGGTTCATGACGGAAGAGGAGCAGGATGAGAGGGGGAGAGGGGAAAGGGGAAATGAGCTGATTCCAGGAACCCAAGCGGAAAGCAAATTTTGAGAATGATGAAGGCAACGAATGTATAAGTGTGCTTTGCACAACTGCTGCATGTATGGATTGTGATGAGTTGTATGAGCCCCAATAAAATGATTTTAAAAAAGAAAAAGAAAGAAATGTCTATAAATGAATGAAGGCAACATATGTACAAAATGCCTGATGCAATCAATATGGATTGCAACAAAAGTTGTAAGTCTCCAATAAAAGATTTTTAATAAAAATGTATATATAATAAATATTTTCCTAACTTATATAAATGATTAATAAGAATAAAATTAAGCAGCCTGGGTTTTTTATAGGAAAAAATAATGATAAAAGAACAAATGAGAGATTCAGCAGGAAGCAATGGATAGGAAAATATTATAAGGAAAGTTTTCTCTTATATGGAATGTACATTCTCTTACATGACAACAATCAGAATATGCCGTAAGAACCTCAGACCAAATACTAGAATAAAATAGAGGAAAATATTCCCAACCCTTCAATAAAATGCTATATGCTTTCTATGATTTTCACAAAAGGTCAAATTCTTTAACAAAATATTTTGTTCATTCATATTTTTAATTATGCATTAATTTATGTCTCCTTGCATTACATCTCATAAAAAGGCATAAGAATTGTTTTTGCTCTATCTAAAACTAAATAGAACATAGTGAAGGTGAAAAAATAGCTTTCGTGAATGTTGCTTTGAAATACAAATGGCATTGTCCTAAGAAATTATAATGATTTAATTTTAAAAAATCATTTTATTAGGGGCACATACAACTCTTATCACAATCCATACATACATCAGTTGTGTAAAGCACATCCGTACATTCATTGCCCTCATCATTCTCAAAACATCTGCTCTCCACTTAAAGCCCTGGCATCATGTCCTCATTTTTCTCCGCCCTCCCTGTTCCCCCCTCACTCATGAACCCTTGATAATTTGTCAGATCTTACATATTTTGTCTCCCTTCACCCACTTTTCCGTTGTCCATCCCCCAGGGAGGAAGTTATACGTAGATCCTTGTAACTGAGGTCTCAGAGCAGCTGTGTGTGATGCAGGGGAAGCTCTGGAAGCAGCTGCAGGAACTGCGGGAGTTGGCAGCCCAACAGTGAGGGTCACTGCATCCGTGGGTACCAGAAAACTGGCTGGGGTTGCTTATTCCCCTAGATGCTACCCCTGCCTTGAAGAGAACCGTGACAGAGGCCTGTAGACATGTGTCAGGAAAAGATGAGTCCTTCACTGTTTCCTCTTCCCACAAACTTTTGAGGAGAGCCTGCTGGGCAGGGGCTCAGCACCCTGGCTCCAGTCAAATGCCCTTCCCCCCACCACACCCTCGCCAGCCCCAACTCCCCATGCCCTGGGTTTGCTTCTTGAATCCAGAGGAGCAGCCTGGGCAAAGACCATGAAGAACCTTGTCCTTCAGGCAGCCCCTTTGATTGGGTCCCATGACCTCCAGAGTGTGGACACATGCACACTAACTGTTGGGGGACTCAGGCTGTCACCACAGGGGCCAGGATCTGAAGAGGATGCTGGCACTGCAGGGCTTCCTGAGGGAAGCTGAGGACTTGCAGAGCTGGCTGAGCAGCCAGCAGCAGGTGGCCAGAGGAGAGAGGTCTATGAGCACACCCTAGTGAGGAAGGGGCTAGGGGCAAGGAAGGTGCCCTGGAGCCGAATGAAGACGGGTAGTGGAGGGGGGGCTGCATGCACAAGGGGCTGATGGGGAACATCAGTCTGGACTGAGGACAGCTGTGGCTTCCTATTCCCCTCTCTGCGTAGAGGGGCAAGTTCTGTGGCTGTTCAGTCCTGCCCTGCCCAGTCACTCACTGAGGTGTCTTACAGCCCACCAGCCAGGGCCCCCTGTGACCCCTCTTCTCTCTTCGCTCCTCTTAACCAAGTTTGCAATGTTTAGGCATCAAGTGAAGATGGGTGGCCACCAGGGGGCAGCCTGCCCCACTAGCGGAGAGCCTGCTGGAGTGGTGGCCCAGCACTGCCCCCAGGGCCCAGCAGTGGTGAGAGGACCTACAGTGAGTACCAGCAGCCTGGAGCAGGGTTGAGTTTGGGAGGAGGTGCTGGGCATGGGATAAAGAGGCTTCCAGGGAGACCCTTGCTGTGCTGCGGCTCTGCCAAACCACTGTCTCTAGAGAGGGCCCGAGTTCAGGGAACCCAGGGCAGCCCCTGCTGTCTGCGGCCTGTGGAGGAGGCAAAGCTGGGTCGGTGGATCAGGGAGCCTGGTCACAAAGCCCACTTAGCAGGGTCACTTTCCCAAGCCACGGGCTCCCTGCACCTGCAGGGGCGTTCTGGGAAGAGTTGAGCTGGGCTGAGGATGCCCTGCACAGCCCCAGGCTGACCCAGGTCACAGTACAAGCTACTGCGTTTCCAGCCCAGATGGAGCTTAGGCGAGATCCCGATTTGCCCATGATCCTAGCCCAGAGGCTGGCCCGGAGTCTCAGGGGCCCGGCATTTGCTGCATGCAAGAACCATGGAGGGGTGCAGCTTCTACCTTTGAAGGGTGTGCAGTCTCCTCCAAACACACAGCATGCCTGGGTGGCACACAACGTGGCTACCTGCCGTGTGCCGGGCTTTAGAATGACCCCACCTGCTGACTCATGGGGATCCTCCAGAGGGTTTGCAAGTCAGTAAATCTTTCCAGGAGCAGGGAACCTCTTCTTTCTCCTGAGGAGCAGTTAGTGGGACTGAACCAGGCAACAGCCCAACACTTCGCAAGCAGGCCTCCTGGAGCATCGTTAGAGCAAGGGGTAAACTGCTAGTGATAATGGGCTCCTGGGAGGAGAGTTTGCAGAAAGGCCTAAAGCGCCGAGCAAGATCTCAGGACGGTGGCCCTCTGGGAGCTTAGGACAAGTTCTAAACCCAGGCAAGAAGCTGAAGGGTTGACCAGACAGAAGCTGAGGGGGAGGAATGAGCATGCTGGGATAACTGCTGACCCCCGTCTGGGGGCAGGGCTGCCTGGTTGGAGCTGTGGGAGCTGACTCAGGCCAGACCCCACCTGCTCTGAGACGCTGAGGCCACCCTCAAAGTTCACAGCCAACTGTCTCACGTGCTCGTCCTTATCCAGGTGGGTGCCTGGGGGAGGGGGTGGCTTCTGCAAGTGCTGCCACCCCAGGCCCAGAGTCCCACACTCAATGCCTGGGCCCTTGGCCACCATGCTGTCTCAGGAGAAAGCCACAAGCCTCCCAGATGCTGTGTCCCACTGGGTGGAGGCCCTCCTGAGGAGACATGGATCGCACCAATGAATCACACAATCTGCCTCTGACACCTTGAGGCCTCCTCACCCCCTCACTATCATCACCCCAGTGCCGCTTCCCACTCTGGACTAGAGTGCATAGATATCAGCAAGAGATAAAACTCATGACACATGAAACCCAGGAACAGGAATGGGAATAGAGATACCAAAAGGGTAGGGGGAAGGGAGGTAGAGGATGGGAGGAAAGGGAACCGATAGCAATGAATGACATATAACCACACACCCCTCTCAGGGAGAGGAGCAACAGAAACCTGAGGATAAAAGAGACAATGGTCGATGTGAGATATGAAAATAATAACAATCTATAATCTATCAAGTAACCATGATTGGGGGAGGAGGAAAAAAAGAGGAGCTGATCCCAAGGGCTCAACAGAAAATAAATGTCTAGAAAAGAATGATGGCAATATACGTATGACTATGTCAGATACAATTGGTGTATGGATTGTAACAAGAGCTGTAAGAGCCCCCAATAAAATAAATAAACTTAAATTAAAAAAAACACACCAAAAACCTCCATCTGCACAGTGAGGCAGTGAAGGGACAAGTGTCCCTAGTCCCTCGGCTCTCACACCAAAGGCTACCTCTAAGTGGGGGTCTGGCAAAGTTGTGCATGGGTGGGCAAAGCTATCAAGCGGCCCATGAGGGACTTCATTGGCCCTGGAAAACTGGGGGGGAAGGAGGGGTGGCAGGCAGAGCTGAGGCCGAGTAGACACTTGGTAAGGCTGTGGGATTGAGCGGCAGAGACATGGAGGTTTGGACATGAGTGGTGGTGGACTCAGGCCGGCTGTGATGCTGCCTCGGTACCAGGTCCCCTCACCCCATGCTCTCCCGTGCTCTCCCAGGCTCCAGGTGCAAGACTATGCCTCCTGGGCAGCCAGTGTGCAGTGAGATTTGCAGGTGGTGGAGGAGCCCCAAGACCCCGGCAGTGGAGCCGAAAACTTCAGTGTCCATCAAGAGCTGCGGGCCAAGCTGGAGGCCCAGAAGGAGCTGCACCAGTGCGCCACCCAGCGGGGACAGCAGGTGCTCCAGGCTACAGGGCCGTCCGCCGTGGAGGTCGGCTCCCCTTTCTGGCCCTCCCCCAGCCCACTGGACCACTGCACCCTGGCCCCACAGGGCCAAGCACCTTTCTTTTCTATTTTTTTAATCATTTTATTGGGGGCTCGTGCAATTCTTATCACAATTCATACATACATACATTGTGTCAAGAACATATGTACAGGCTCTTCCTCTAACTGTAGCGGCCTGAGGTGACCTGCTAAAATGGTTCGCTACTCATTTGACCCAGAAAACCCTACAAAATCCTGCAAATACAGAGGGTCGAATCTCCGGGTCCACTTCAAAAACACCCGTGAAACTGCCCAGGCCATCAAAGGCATGCACATTTGGAAAGCCACCAAATACTTGAAAGACATCACTCTGCAGAAGCAGTGTGTGCCTTTCCGACGGGACAATGATGGTGTTGGTAGATGTGCCCAGGCCAAACAGTGGGGTGGGACCCAGAGTTGGTAGCCCAAAAAGAGTGCTGAATGTTTGGTTCACATGCTTAAAAATGCAGAAAGTCATGCTGAACTTAAGGGTTTAGATGTGGATTCTCAGGTCATCGAGCACATCCAGGTGAACAAAGCCCCCAAGATGCACCACCGGACTTACAGATTTCTTGGCTAGATTAATCCACACAGGAGCTCCCGCTGCCACATTGAAATGATCCTGACTGAGAAGGAACAAATCGTTCCCAAGCCAGAAGAGGAGGTTGCACTGAAGAAAAAGATTTCCCAGAAGAAACTGAAGAAGCAAAAACTCATGGCTTGGGAATAAATTAAGCTTAAATAATAAAAGGGTTTTTTTTAAAAAAAAAAAAATAACATATGTACATTTGTTGCCATCATCATTCTCAAAACATTTGCCTTCTACTTGAGCCCTTAATATCTGCTGTTCATTTTCCCCCTCCCTCCCCACTCCCCCCTACCTCATGAAACCTTCATCATTCATAAATTAATATTATTTGATCATATGTTGCACTGTCCAAAGTCTCCCCCTTCCTTCCTCTCTGCTGTCCCTCCCCCAGGTAGGAGGCTATTTGTAGATTCTTGTAATCAATTTCCCCTTTCCACCCCACATTCTCTCCACCCTCCAGGCATCGCCACTCTCACCACTGGTCCTGAAGGAGTCATCTGTCCTGCGTTCCCTGTGTTTCCAGTTCCTATCTGTACCTATGTACACCCTCTTATCTAGCCAGATTTGTAAGGTAGAATTGGGATCATGAGAGTGGGGGGAGGATGCATTTTAGAACTAGAGGAAAGTTATATGTTTCATCGTTGCTACCCTGCACCCTGACTGGCTCATCTCCTCCCCACAACCCTTCAGTAAAGTGTGTCCGGTTGGCTACCAATGGGCTTTGAGTCTCCACTCTGCACTCACCCACATTTTCAATGATATGATTTTTTGTTCTTTGATTCTTGATACCTCATGATCCCTTCGACAGTTCGTGGTCAAACAGGCTGGTGTGTTTCTTCCATGTGGGCTTTGTTGCTTCTGAACTAGGTGGCCACTTGTTTATCTTTGAGCCTTAAAGATCCCAGATGCTATATCTTTTGACAGCCAGGCACCATCAGCTTTCTTCACCACATTTGCTTATGCACACGTTTGTCTTCACTGATCATATCAGGAAGGTGGGCACCCACTGATATGATTTTTAGTTCTTTGATGTCTGATAACTGGTCCCTTCTACACCTCGTGGTCAGCCAGGCTGGTGTTCTTCTTCCATGTGGGCTTTGATACTTCTCAGCTAGATGGCCGCTTATTTATCTTCAAGCCTTTAACACCCCAGACGCTATATCTTTTGATAGCCGGGCACCGTCAACTTCCTTCACCACATTTGCTTATGCACACATTTTTCTTCAGCAATCGTGTCGGGAAGGTGTGAATCCTGGAATGCCAATTTAATAGAACAACGTGCTCTTGCATTGAGTAAGTGCTTGAGTGGAGGCCCAATGTCCATCTGCTGCCTTAGTACTAAACCTATAAATATATGCACATAGATCTGTTTCCCTACACTCATATAAATATATTTACATATGTACATTCCAGTCTTTGGACCTCTATAAATACCCTTTGTCACCTAGTTCTCTCCTCTATTTCCTTTTACTTTCCTCTTGTCCCACTATCATGCTCAGCCTTCATTTGGGTTTCAGTAATTTCTCTCGGTTACCTTGCCCTTGCTGAATCCCTACCAGACCACTCACACCCTCCTTGCTACTGATTTTGAATAACTTATTGCTCCCCTGTCCCTGGGTTGGTCAGCACTACCCCTTTGCCCCCTTCTCTCCCACTCCCCTATTCCCCCGGAACTATTGGTCCCCTTGTTTTCTCCTCCAAACTATTCATGCAGTCTATCGTATCTAGATAGGTCTGTAGAGATAATAATATGCACCAAAAATCAAGTCATTGCAAGATAGGCAATGAGTGAGAACACAGCAATGACAACAAAAAGGAAACCAATTACCCATAGAAGAATAAATTAATTTTGGAAGGCAAATGCTTTGAAAATGATGAGGGCAAAAAAATGTACAGATGTGCTTTATACAACTGATGTAAGTATGGATTGTGATAAGAGTTGTATGAGTCCCTAATAAAATGTTTTTTTAAGAATAAAATAAAAGAAAAAAATTTTAAAGAAAGAAAAACCTATACATAGATGAAGGTCTGATTTTTAATCTCTAGGCGTGTCCTTCAGTCAGGTCCAATGGGGTACCATGCTTTGGCCCCAGAGTCTGTCCTTTGTACTACCTCAGGGTCTCCCTGCTCTGCTCCCACGGTTGCTCTGCCACACACTTTTAGTGGTTTGCCTCAGTGCCATAGGATCAGTCTGGGCCAGTTCTAACCCTGAGTCTCCAGTGTTGTCCCCCTTAGGGCACTGGGCCATCAATGGACGGTGTGTCTCATAGTGGGACCAGCCACATTGTCCACTCTGTCCACTGGCTGTTCAGAGCCGGGATATCGTCCTCCAGGCCTGATGGGCCTGGATATGCTCCACTCTCTCTTCCTCCCCCTTCTTTGCTCCCATTTGCTCTGATCAAACATGCCCCTCTCTCCTAGATGCAGCTTCAGTGCTGTCCTCTGAAGTAAATTCTTCTGGGGACAGAGGCAGTTGTCCACATAGCTGGTATGGGAGCCCAGCCCTCAGGCCCCTCCACTGGCTCCCCACTCCGTGCGGGCACACTGCATTCATCTGGCACTGGCTTGATATCTGGTCCCTCTTTCCCTGTGGAAACACAAACAATACCCTCCCCTTGGGTGGGACAGTCAAGCACCTTTTCTCTGGAGCTTCCCTCAGCACCACCTTCGGTTGTGTCCATGCCCATGCCCAGGTCCAGGAAAGGCTATGCGCCCTGCAGGATGCTTGGGAGCAGGTCTTTCAGGCCTGGGAACGGAAGCAAGGGAGACGGCAGGCCATGCACCGCAAGCAGCTCTTCCTCAGACAGTGTGGAAGCTGGACAAGATCCTGCAGGCCCAGGAGACAGCTCTCCTCACCACACACAGACACACTGACCCCAGGACCTCCAGTCCTCCTGTAGTACCACCCCAATCCGCCTTGCTTCCTGGATCACTGGCTGCTATTCTGATACGGAGCTAGATAGTGTGTCTTCCCAAGTGGCCAAGGGGACTCCTGAGCCTCAGGTCACTCAGGGCCATCTCCTCCCCGCACCTGGCCCCGGCCAGCCAAGCCCTATGCGGTTTGGTTGGAAATTGATGGGGCTCCTCACCACCTCGTCAGAAGTTGGGATGTTCCTAACAGCCCCCAGGTTGGAATGCTCTTCTTCCTCAGGTTCCTTCTCCTCCTGCTCAGCACCCACCTCCCCCCCCCCAGCCGCAGGCCCCTTGAGGCACCCCCAGAGAGCCCAGGCTGTAAACCAAGGTTCTGGCAGATGTTGCTGTCTAAGGTTCCCTTTAAACCACCATCTGTGCCCCCGATCACCCCCCCCCCACCTCTGTGTCACCTCCATGGCTGCCCCAGGTCTCCCAGGAAGCCAGTGTCCTGGAGGGCTCTGTGGAAGAGGTGGAGCGGCTGATCCAGAAGCATGGCACCTTCCCGAGGTGCTGAGCACACAGGACAGGGAGGTGATGGCCGGGACGGTCATGGGCATGACCCTGATAGGGCCGGGGTATCCAGACTGTTGGGGGAACACGGGTGAGGTGTGTATGCACACCGAAACTGTGCTGGTGGGTGAGGGATTACCAAGGAGCCAGGGGCTCCAATCCAGGGCTGGTGACGAAGCCGAGGTGCCCAAGCACCCAGAAGTGCATGGGGATGGGTTAGGCCACACTCTGGGGACCACAGAGGGCATTTGGATCTGCCCATATCACATGGCCCCTGCTTCCTTCTGCCCAGGAGCCTGGCCAACCCTCAACTGCAGAGCTGAGGGGAGGCCCCCGGGACTTATAGTGAGGGCTATGGGCTGTGAGCCAGCCCCAGCAGGGGTACACTCGGTACTCAGGGCTGGGTCCACCTCCCACTATGCAGGAGGCTGTGCTGAGAGAACAGGCCAGGGTGCTGCAAGGCCCCTGGGTTCAGGGCCTGCTGGGCACAATACGTGAGCGGCCGGCTTGAGTGGAAGCCCTGGGAGAAGGTCAGTGACACAAGCTTCACACCTCTCTGATTACTGCCGGTTTTCTCAGGGCTGGTAGCCTAGTCAGAGGGCACCCCACCTGAACCCCTTTTCACCTTTACAAGTGACTTTCAGCCCCACTAGGGGCCAAGGGGCGGCCTGCGGTGGAACGGGATGTGGAGAGTTTAATGGCTTTTCCAGGGGCAAAGCTAGGACTGGAGCCCAGGGCCCTTGATTCTCAGACCCGTGTGGACACCTGTCATCCTGATGGGCAGAGTAGACAGGGCCCCAGTGGTGGTTGAGGGGCACCCTCCACATGAGAACCCACCCATGGCCCATGCCCAGCCACTTCCTAGATCTGAAGACTGATGGGCCTGGGCCCTGTCATCTTGGGTGAAAGAAAAATTATTGTGCTGTCCCTGAGCTTGGTCAGCATTTCACTCCTTGGCAGAGCCCGAGGGGTAGACGGGGTCACCGCTTGGGACCAAGGCAGTATGAACATCTGGGCACTCATGTCCCCACCATCACACAGGACGGCGACTGGATCCAGGGGTGGGGCCAGCAGCTGGAATAGCCTGTCCCTCTTGGGGACCACAAAGAGAAGCTGATGCGGTTTCAGAAACACCTGGCCTATGAGACAGAAACCCCATGGAAGGGAGGCAGGAAGGGAATTGACAGGAAGAGCTGGGACCCCTGCTAGGTACTGGTTTTCCATCCAGCAGCCTTGTCCCCAACACCCGCAGTGTCACTGTGCAGACACTAATCAGACTCTGTCACCTGCCCGAGGCCAAGACCAAGACCAGCCAGGAAGAAAGGATCGAAGAGAACCCTGGGCAGAAGGGCAGAGGCCAAGCCTGTAATGTGCCCGTCCTCCACAGTGTGCCCTTGCTAGAGTCCTGGACCTTGGGAAGGCTCTTGAGAGCATAGAGAGGCTGCTGCACAGACACGAGGCCTTGGAGCAGGAGATGGGCCTCCTCCAAGTTCAGGGGCAGGTATGCCACTGGGTCTAGCATCGGGGCCAGGCCAGGGGACCTCTTCTGTGGGACGCTGCAGAGGAAGAGCTGAGCCAGTACACTCCCATGCCAGGGGCCTCTTGATCACAACTTGATCCCCTTCTTCAGCCTCCGGACACCCCCCATATCCCAGAGCAGAAGGCAGCCCTCCTCTGCCAGAGAAGCCTGGGGTCAGCCCGCAGCCTAGGCCACAGGTGCCAACAGTTCATGGACAGCTGGCACAGCTCCAGAGATGCATCTCCTTGACTCCTTGTTTTAGGGTACAAAAGAGACCTTCAGGACAAACAATGTAAAGAAAACATCGATCAAGTCTTAAAAGAGACCACGACCACACAATGACCCAGACACATCATCCGTGAAACAAATCCAGGGAGACTCATATGTGTGTAAGAAAGAGGTCTACTGGCGATATCTAAAACAGATGGAAATAGAGTTACCATATGACCAAGCAACCCCCCCCCACTCTTACTGGGCAAGAAACAAACCAAGATCAAACATCTGTGCTCCAAAGTTCATTGGCACAGTTCACAATTGCAAGGAATTGGAAACAAGCCAAATTTCCATCACCTGACAATTGGATTAAAAAGCTAGGGTACCTCTACCAGCGGGGATCAACGATGTAATGTCACACCGGAAGTTCTTGGCGCCCCAGCATGGGGCTCTGGGCTTCCTGCCTCGGAAGCGCAGCAGCCGGCAAGGCGGGAAGGTGAAGAGCTTCCCCAAGGATGATGGCTCCAAGCCGGTCCACCTGACGGCCTTCCTGGGCTACAAGGCCGGCATGACCCACATTGTGCGCGAGGTCGACAGGCCAGGCTCCAAGGTGAACAAGAAGGAAATGGTGGAGGCCGTGACCATCATGGAGACCCCTCCCATGTTGGTGGTGGGCATCGTGGGCTATGTGGAGACACCTCGCGGCCTCCGGACCTTCAAGACGGTCTTTGCGGAACACATCAGTGACGATGAGTGCAAGCGGCGGTTCTACAAGAACTGGCACAAGTCGAAGAAGAAGGCTTTCACCAAGTACTGCAAGAAGTGGCAGGATGACGAGGGTAAGAAGCAGCTCGAGAAAGACTTTAGCAGCATGAAGAAGTCCTGCCCGGTCATGCGCGCCATCGCCCACACCCAGACGCACCTGCTCCTCCTGCGCCAGGAGAAGGCGCACCTGACGGAGATGCAGGTGAACGGGGGCTCCGTGGCTGAGAAGCTGGACTGGGCCCGAGAGAAGCTGGTGCCAGTGAACCAGGTGTTCGGGCAGGATGAAATGATCGACATCACAGGGGTGACCAAGGGCAAAGGCTACAAAGGGGTCACCAGTCGTTGGCACACCAAGAAGCTGCCCCGAAAGACCCACCGAGGTTTGTGCAAGGTGGCTTGTATCGGGGCCTGGCATCCCACCCGTGTGGCCTTCTCGATGGCCCACGCTGGGCAGGTAGGCTACCACCACCGCACAGAGATCAACAAGATCTATAAGATTGGCCAGGGCTACCTCATCAAGGACGGCAAGCTTATCAAGAACAATAACTCCACCGACTAAGATCTCTCTGACAAGAGCAACAACCCCAGGGCGACTTTGTCCACTACGGGGAAGTGATCAATGACTTTGTTATGCTGAATGGCGGCATGGTGGGCACCAAGAAGCGGGTGCTGACTCTGCACAAGTCCCTGCTGGTGCAGACTAAGCGCCGTGCCCTGGAGAAGATCGACCTCAAGTTCATCGACACCACCTCCAAGTTGGGCCATGGCCGTTTCCAGACCGTGGAAGAGAAAAAAGCTTTCATGGGACCACTCAAGAAAGACCAGATTGTCAAGGAGGAAGGCACATAACAGATGGTACAGCTGGTGGGATCAGAATAAAGACTTCTTTTTCAGTGGGGGGGAAAAATGTGGTACATACATATAATGGAGTACTACACATCGCTAAAAAGTAGTGATGAAAATTTGAAGCACATCACTGCATGGGAAGAACTGGAGGAAAGCATGCTAAGCGAAGTAAACCAAGCACAAAAGGACAAGTACACTTGAGTCCACGGAGGAAAGCTTTAAAAACAATGCAAAAGGGACATAGGGGAAAAGCTACTGTATAAACATTCCTGGGGTGAGGACCAGGTAATATGGCAGGGACCAGACCAAATTCAGGGATACACATGGTAGACAGATAAAAAAGAGGCGGGGAAAGGAAAAGTAATAATAATAATAATTAAATGGGTAGTGGGATCACAGGGCACTAACCCGCCCAAGGGTGCCACCGTGAACCCATATATCTCCGATCTGCCTGCCTCTGTGCCTTTGCCTGTGCTCACCCTTTCTCTACTTGGCTCGGTCCTACATCTGTTCTTTTGTGTCTGGCTTATGTCATTACCAGCAGCCCTGCTCGCGTAGTGGTTACGAATTGGACTATGATCAGCAAGACCAGCAGTTCAAGTCCACCAGCTGCGCCTTGTGAGAAAGATGAAGCTTTCTATGTCTGTAAAAGAGTTACCATCCCCGGAACCCGTGGGGGCAGTTCCACTCTGCCCTTTAGGGTTACCAGGAGTCAGAGTTGACTGGATGGCAGTGAGTTGGGAATTTTATTTATTTAATTCCCAGCATGTCTTTTCAAGGTTCATTTGTGACCTGACATTTATCCCCCTATTTTAATGAAAGGACACGACTCCGTTCTAGAACTCGAACTCACTGACTTGGTCCATCCATCTGTCCACGGACTCAAAGGCGGCTTCCACCTTTGGCTGTCGTAACTATAATGCAGTGATGTCCATAATTTAAAAGAAAACATTTTGACATGATGTTTTTAGGGGACACAGTGAGACCAGAGCATTTGTCCCTGCCAGTGAAGTGACTGGAGGTCAATCCTATTTTTTCCTTCTTTTTTAAGTGTCTCTATTCCCATCTACAAAAGTTGGGCCCCACTCAGGACTGTATATGGTTTCTCTCCTTGAAACAAAAAAATCCATTGTTGTGCCCATTACATAGAGGGGGGAACGAAGCTTACAAGCTAGTGCCCAGAACCAACACCCACAAGGCTGGTGGCTGGAGGAGGTCTGTGTGCCCACTGTGGCTTCAGGAGGGACAGAGGGGCCTGCAGGGGGGCCACTGGGCCTCAGAGACCTTCCAGGCGAGGCTACAGGAACTGCAGCAGCTCTGGGGCGAGCTAAGGGCCAACTGTAGGAGGAAAGAGGCCACGCTCCAGGAGGCCTGCAAGGTGGGATTGTGCACGCCCTGGGCCAGGTTGGATGGGACCCCAGGTTGCCCAGTGCCCACTGCTCACCCCACGTCCTGTCCCAGGCCCTGCATACGGGGGAGCATCTGGGAGCTGGAGAGTTGGCTGCATCCTGTGGAGGGGGAGCTGCGAGTCCCTGGCAGTGGATAGGACCGTCCTGGGGTGGATGAGCTCCAAGTGGGGGCAAACAAGACTCGTTTCAAACACCAGCTCTGTCTCCTCTAAGGGCCCGTGTACAACTGCGACAACACAACATTGGGTCCTGCTGGGTCCCCATTAGCATCTGGGAGGAAGGCTATTTATTACAGGGAATCCTACTTTTGTCCCTTGGTGTTAATTGCAGACTCACTGGGTGACGGATTGTATCTGACATGCACCACGTTTGCAGCAGCAAACACCAACACTTTGTCAAACTCCATTTGGTATTGCTCCATCCCTCCATTATTCTCACTAATGACAAAAATAATTAACACATTTATATAAAAGCACAGGATGAGGAAAGCTTTAATTTATGCATCTAGCTCAGGGTCATCCCTCTTATCAATATATGACAATCTAATGAGGCTTAATTAAAAAGTAGCAGTGAAGCAATTTAGGAAACTGAGGTATTGTCATGAGTCCTGGTTGTGACAGCATGTTTTGTGCACCATGGAAGATAACAGATTTGTCTTCTGTGGTATCTCATATCCATCATCCCCAAACTACCTGCTCTTAGGGGTAGAGAGAGCGAGCTTGTCTTTGAAAAAAGTGCCTGGGTTTGGTAGCTGCTCACAGGATGGCAGGTGTAATGTATTATGAGAACTTAACAAGGCTCTGAGAAGATGGCTATTGGAAGGTCTGGGTGGAGGGCAAGGTCATGGCCCTGAAGGATTCAGGATCCAGAAGTCAAGTCAGAACTGGATGCCAGAGATTTTCTCAATCCAGCCCTCTTTGCCCCTCCCCTAAGGCCAATACATTTCTAAGGGTTATGGATTCTACTTCAGAATCTTTCTCAAACCCAGGGCCCTCTTCACCATTATTGTCTAGACCTGGTCACCTCTTGCTTTATAAATAAAAATATGGGTTTATTGTAAGTCTGGGCCTGTTAGGTTTCTCGGGTGGGAAATGTCTCGGTCCTTGGCTACACACTGGAAAGAAATTCACACCAAAGCCTGGTTGGTAATCCGAGTGGGTTTATATACATGAGAGAAGAAGGTTCCGGCGTTACACTAAACTGAACACGGGCACCCTTATGACACTGCACACTCAGCCCTGCTGAGTGGAAGGCAGAGAAGCAGCTGAAGGGAAGGGGCGGTGGTCTCCAGATTCCAACCTTTAAGGGTTTTCAGCTGGGAGGCGTCAATTAAGCTCTCCTGGCTTGGGCTTAGCCCGCATTGGCTTCCAACCTCCTGTAGGGGGCCCCCTAAGCATGGAGAGGAACAACCCCTTGTCTTGCTACCTAACCGGTCTACATTCCTGCATGGCTACATTGAGCTGGAACTAGCCCCTTTAGACAGCCTGTGTGGTTCACCAGGAGACACGGGCCCCAGTGTTCCCTGTGACCACCTTCAACCTTAAACTACTGTTGGAGTTTATATTACCTGTGTGGGTCTGTGGGCATGGGACATTTCCATGCCAGAGACCTGAAGTTACACAAATAGGCATCCAGAACAGAACTCATACAGGCTCTAATAAGATGCTCAGATGCTTCTCGCTAGGATGAGAATTTAACGAAGTGTGTGAGCAGTTCAGATCTTGTAAGGGAGAACAGGTCAGTAGGGTATCCAGAGAAGAGAGCAAAGGTCAGGGGAAAGGGAGGGGGCCCACAGACATCTGTGCTCTGTGTTTTGCCACAAGACAAAAACCGGGTCTCCTTGCCAAAGAAAGCAGAACAGCAAGTCCCTCAGAACTACGACATTTTTAAACATGACCTATACAACACTCGGCTCTGGGAGGCGCCTTGGAAAACCATAAAAGCCCTAAAAGAGGGTTAAGGAGGAAGCCCAAGTCTTTCATTTTCTCTGCTGTGCTTTCAGTGTTGAAATGTCTGTGCACGGAGCCTTTGAAATTTCAGAATCAGAGAGTGGATTCACAAGCCAAGCTCCTGCTTTATTCTTCAATGCATTTTGGCCCAGCTTCTCCTTGGTGAGACATGTAACAGAAATTCTGGACTTAGGAGCCACTTGGTCCTTGGACACTAGGAGATTTCAGTGGAATCTGAAACAGGGCTCTAACCACCAGCTGGACTGGCCTAGGAAGCCCAAGTATTCAGTCTCCAAAACACCAACCTCCCGTTGCTCTTCATCTGCCTCCACCTTGGTCAGCTTTAGTGTTGTCCGTGGAAGCGTTTGGCACCCATCTGATGCTTCGGAACCCAGAAAGGAGGAAAGGTAAAACTGGGATTCAAATGAAACAGACTTAAGCAGGACCATAGCCAAGATGTGCACAGGGCTCCTCGCAGCATTTGTCACCTTCATTTCCCTCTTCGGACTCAGACGTGGCAAGGTTCAGAAACAAGCTTTACCAGAAAGAACAGCTGTGAACCCAGCCTGCTTCCAAGTGAGAAAAAGCCCTTTACACATGAGTTCCTGAGGTCAGCCCAGCCCTGTGCGTCCCCACCCCTCCCAGAGTCCCCGGCTCTCTGGCGAAGCATTAAAGCAAGTGGAAGCAGAGATTTGCTCAGAATAAAAAATCATTTTTCACAATAGCACGGCACGTTCTGGATGGCAATCACTGCTGCACAAACCATATCCATCCTCCAGCCATAATGTTGGCGCCTCAGTGACCACGCACATACATTGTGTGGCGAGACTCAGAGCCTATTCCATTTGTTGTCAATTGTTTCCTTACTCTCCATACTTTGCACTTAGGAGACATGCTCTCTGGAGGTGGTTGAGGCTTCCCTTGTCACCAATAATCATCTCCTACGCCTTCCTTTACAGTCACTAATTTGATGTGTTCACTCAAAGAAATGCCAATAATATGAGGTTTCAGAGGAGAGCTCCTAGAGCTCCCCCAGACAAACTGGAGGCCGAGTGTCACCGTCATTATCCTGAGCTGGGAGGGGGCACTAGTGTTCCGGAAGCTGGGGATCCGTCACTGCCTGCCCACCGCACAGACAGAGCAGGTGCTGGTTATAATTGCTTCTAGACGTCCTGCCATGCTGAGTTGAAAGTCAAACCCATAAACGCTGCCCGACTACAATAACACTGGAGTACACAGACATTTCTGCATCATTGCTGGCTGAAAATATACTGAGTGGAGTTGGATGAGATGGCAGCAAGTGCCTAAGGAGGGGATGCTGTGGGAACACCAACAAGATGACTGTCAGTCGCCGTTTCCTCTTCTCGTCTGCTTTCCCCCCACTATCTTTCAGGACCAAAAGACATGACAAATATGTAAGGAAACAAATTTGTTCATTTTTAGAGGAGTCTCCCTCCCCACCCCACCCCACCCCCATCCACCTCTGGCCTCCTTTGAGCAAGTCAGTAGAACTTTTTTTTTTTTTTTAAACCTGGCTTCTACTATGGCAGTTTCCGGAGTTGCTATGTGGCTGTGTTTAAAAGTCGCCTTTGGGATACAGAGCACAATCCTTGTCACAAAGGCATTCTCCCAGTCCCAAATAGCAATGCGACCTCATTTTAGAAGATTGTTCTTGTTTCTGTAGACCCAGAAAAGAGTTCAAGCTGTTGATCTTGACCGTGGTTGTCGAGTCAGCCTCTCATGGGCACCTCATGGGAAGCGGAGCAAACTATGCCAGTCTGTGCTATCACCAGGGCTGGGAGGGGAAGCCAATCGTGGCGGGCCATAGGTCGATGTGTGGATGGAGATAATCAGGTCTTTCGTCCTTATTCTATTTCAGTCTGGAAGCATCACTGAAGCCTGCTCAGTGTCATAGCAACGCACAAACTTTCACTGACAGTCTGGGGCACATTGGCTGCAAATCGAACCCAGGTCTTCCCGGTGAAAGACAATGAGAGATCTACCACTGAAGCACCGTGGCCCTCACCTCAAACCAGGGCAGTCATTTCCCACAGATCTACCAGAGTTCAAACCAGACCACAATGCAGGATGACTGAGATTGCCACCAGCATCTGATACTGATGCAGAAAAAAAACCTAACTACCATTTTATTGACTCCCACTCATACCGGCCCAATAGGACAAAGAACTGCCCCTTTGGGGTTTTGAGACTTTAAATCCTTACAGTAGTGGTTCTCATCCTGTGGGTCGCGACCCCTCTGGGGATCAAATAACCTTTTAACTGGGGTCAACCAATTCATCACAATAGCAAAATTACAGTTATGAAGTAGCAATGAAAATAATTTTATGGTTGCAGGTGTCCACAACATGAAATGTATTAATGGGTGGGGGCATTATGAAGGTTGAGAAACACTGCCTTACAGAAATAGACAACCTCATATTTCTCCCACGGACGGGCTAGTCAGTTCAAACCCCCGACCTTGCGATTAGCAGCTTAATGCACAGTCCACTACACCACCTGGGCTCCTAATGCTATAATAAGAGGTACTATTGTTAGATCTCTCCTGGGAGAGATATACCTCAGGCCTTGGCTTCGCACGCGAAAGAATTCACTTCGAAGCCTGGATTGTGATCCAAGTGAGTTTTTTGAGAGAAGAAGTTTCAGGTTTACACAGGCACCTCAGGGCCCCTCACGGGGCACAGCCTACCTAGAAGCTGCTGGAGAGAAAGTCACTCAGTGGGCTCGGGATCCTGCCTTTTTTCTTTTTTAAAAAATCGTTTTATTAGGGGCTCATACAACTCTTATCACAATCCATATATACAT